>NC_137458.1:127566708-128166708 GCF_964235325.1 Thermobia domestica | reverse complement strand
TATTTGACCTTAAATCCAGAAGTATTATATTGATTTTTAGGCTTATAAACAAACGTTCCATAATCAGTTTACTTTATCACAAAGATAAAAATGAATAATTTTCTTCATAATATATCATCTTCTCGTTAGATATCACTCATAATGCTCAACATAGATATCACTCACAATGCTCACCAGAGTAACTAGAATTCAACACTTTGTCAACTCAAGAGTAATCTGGGTCCTCATTTCGTAACGGTCTTCGCAAAATTTATGAAATACAACGCAACATAATAATGCAAAAGTAATTACAACTGGAATGACGACAATCGCAAAGTAAAACATAGTGTGGACGCAAATCGCTACGGAATGATCTCCTGGAACAATTCTCAGATACTCCCAAAATGACTGCTTTGTCATTACTCTATAACTTACTTTTACTCTTTCGCTTCACCCACAGAAACCGATAAACACAGAGAAAACTTACTTGTTTCCCAGCTGTTACTCGTCAGCATACTATTAAGGCGGAATCAACGTGAATACTCAAGCAGTTATACGATTCTTTCTGTTGACAGTAGACAGCGGTATCCCAGGGGGTTGCCACATCGCCAGTCTCTAAGAAAGCGAGAGATGTTGAGTTCAAAGTATTAACGGCTGTGTCTTACAATTAGTACATATTCACGTTTGCAACAACAAAAAACTAATTTCGTGAAAAGAAGATAATAAACTGTAAACTTATTAATTTAAATTAGTTTATACGTGTTGTATTAACGTCTTTTTTTAATATTGTAAGGCTACCTACTGTAGCCTCGGATGCCCATAAAATCCATTGTTGTGAATTATTTCAGCAAGCAAAACTAAACGTTTTTGACAAATAAAAGTAGTCAGTGTCAATTAATTCGATACTCAATAAATATACTATTTACATAAAAGAGAGTAATGAAATGATAGCTGTATGTATATATAGGATATGCAATTCTACTCATGAATTTACTATAAGAGAAGTAACAGTACCTTCTTGTCATATATTAGAGTTCTTCGGTGATAATTAATAATTCCAGCTTTTGTGTAAATTTTTAATTCATTACTCTCGTAAGAAAATCCGTACCTCAAACCAACAAGCCACGTATATTTTTCACTGTTTAGATTTGTTACTTGTCTCTGTATCTGGGCAAAAGTAAATAAGACTGATTCAACAAGATTAACATGATACTTCTTAGATAACTTTTCATCTATTACCGTAATATTTAAATATTTAACATGCTAGTAATATCTAGATATTTAGAAGAGTTCTAGTTGGTTTTGTCCTATGTTGTGCGTCATGAATTTGTTATTTTAAAAACTTTGTTTTTGCCTTGCTTGAGACAGTCGTACTTCGTTCTCCAAATTGTCAAGTAATTAATTACAGGTAAAAAAAAGTTTTTCAACTTGTCAATAATTGATTTAGTTATAAGGTGATCATTTTCTGCTGGCAATTTTAGCTGTTTCTGTATGAATTTGCAAAACTTTAACTGATGTTTCTGGTATTGAATATACAAGACTATTATTATTCGTCAAAAATATGTATTTTCTAATTCACTTCCTTGAAACTAACTTACTTATTTGTATATTCTGAATTATATTTGCTATATTTACTATTATTACTATTTATAGAGAAGAATCAAACCAAATTATTATGTATAATAATTCTGTTTATCATATTAATTTTACCTTCGATAAAATCGTAAAATTCAAAAGATTTGTTTTTTAAGTGTTCTTTTAATTTATTTATTGTGACTACAATAGCATAATTTTGAATTTATAACAACTTACTGCGTTCAAGTTTGTACACTTTGACTCAGTACGTTTTTTTTAATACAGATGTTAGTCAACTCATATCTTTAAATAAATACAATTATACAGCTTTATTATTTGATCAAAGTATGTTGCTTAGTATTTATTCATTTTCATGTTACATATACTACTTAAGTCTTTGGAATTGATATATCGGATCAGCTTGAAGAATATAGTTTTATTCAGTGTTCGAAGTGGAAAAAAGCAGAGGTGGTATGTTTTATTATGATTTGGCTCAACATACCTGTTATTTAAATATTATCTTGATCACAGAAAAAACAGAGACGGTATGTCCTCTTTACTGAAAAATCAGAGGCGGTATGACATACCACCGCCTACCGTCTCACTTCGACCACTGGTTTCATTGCTTGGTGATCCTATATTCTTATACATATGAGCCCATTACAGCAACTAAATTAATTAAATCTTACAAGCTTCACCAATGTGCCTGAATATACGTACATTATAACAAATGTAATTCAAATGTTTATAACATTTATCAATGGTTTGGTAACTGATTCAAACAGCGTTTCACTTATGAAAAATGAGAGTCATTAGAAACACATATACTCCTTTCGTTAACGTTTTTATTTTCTATACGTCAATTCAAGCTAGATGCATAAAATAACTTACAGCTTAATGTGGTAGGTACTCTTTGCTCACTGTATTTGATATAAAATATGTTACGTACAATCATATAGTAACTTAGTGTGTTCTATACATAAATTTTATGTTTAGTCATCATAATATACTTTATTAAAAACTTATCTACATTTTAAACTCTTTTTTCCTCTCTCTAAATACAGTATACACTTGTACTTTATGGGGAAAATATTAAAATAAAGGAATTGTTCTGTTGAACTTATCATTACAAAGGAGTATTCCATATTAAGTTTGGTAAAATCGAAAGCTTTTTTCCAAGTTCTGGTAACAAATATTTTTATAGTCGTTGTATAAAAGAGGATGGAATATTTTGTCAAAAACTGAAATGTCTCCCATCTTAAAATTACTAGTTCAATTATATATATATATAATATAATATGGTTAAAGTCTCATTTCAAATATTCATTTCAACAATTACAGTGTAATATTCAGGCAAGTGTCAATTTTACATGAGTGGCTTTATTATCAAAACAGCATGAGACTGACACACCGTCTCATAGCTATCCTCTTTCAATATGAACAACGAAATTTCGAATTTTCGAAAGTTACAATATACTTTGTTAAGATGTGAAAATTTAAACTTAAATTCAAAATTTTATATTCCGCTAGCTTATAAAAAAGCTGCAAAAAGAAAATCAGACCATTCGAGTTCGAGAATATACAAATATGATTATTAAATAAATCATTAAGGTAGTGCATTCCACTTTATTCAGATTTTTTTTGCAATATCTTTGTATTTATCTGTCAGCAATGTAGAAATTAAAAGTACATAATACCGCTATTAAGCTTCAATCTTCAGCCATTTTTCGAAAATTAAAAAAAAAAAAAGTTTTAATTTTTTCAAGTTTACCTTTAGCAAATTCAATTTCAATAACTGTATTACAAAGATTAATCAATAATCCTCCTCCTCTCGAATTGTCTTGCAATAGGGTGGAATCAACTAATGTGTGTGTGTGTGTGAGAGAGAGAGAGAGAGAGAGAGAGAGAGAGAGAGAGATGTTAACGCCGTGTATCTTCTGGTTGTGGGAAGATGATGTTAAAACAAAAGAGCATGCTGAAAATACTTAAAATATGCAAGACTTTAAAGAAAATTGTAGATTATTCAGAGTATTCCAAGTGAATATAGTCAACATGAAATTTTGGTATTTTGGAAACGCCTGCAACAGTGTTTGGACATCAGAGCAGCAAAGTTTGGGGTCTGGCATTGAATAGTCTGCATTAAAGTTACAATTTGAATATTTAAGAACAATTGACACACCATTTCATGTCGACGTGATTCTGTATTTGAAATCCATGATCCTTTCAATTTGGTGGAACTATAAAAGCACCCTAGGTAATAATATCACATTATATCACTTCCATCAGAAAAAAAATAAGAATGAATCCAATTTCCGTTATCTGTTACATGATTCACCCAACTTGGTTTCCAGATGGCTTCATTATTCAAAATATTATGACTGGAATACTTCCAATCTGTTCTGTGGATATTCATGGTTAAACCTATATTTTTGTACAAAGATTCTCGCACATTTAGCAACACTTACAGAAGATGTAAGTGAAGTGATAGATTAAATTTTTATCAGCATGTTGCTGTCACTCGAAAGATAAATTGTTGGCAAAATTAGCAAGAATGTACTAATGAACGAGCACCAGTTTTTAGCTGATTATCAGATTCACAAAATAAAAATATAAATAGATTGAACAAGACATAATTTTCTTTCCCAAGGGTCTTATGGTGTAGATAACATTGATGATCTATATTTACACACATTTTAAAATTATATCACTATATTCCTTAATAAGTTTCTCAGAAGAGCTTTTCTTTAGGAGGTTGAAAGCTATACTTGCCACAGTTCATCCTTTCCCTTCGTCGTTCCACACAAAGTCTTTCCATTTTTTACTGTCTTCAATCCCGTCAAAATTTCATTTCTACTACTACAAATGATGCTTACAGTCTGTTCAGACATAGCTTTCTTCAACTAAATAAAGTGATTATTATACCTCGTACTGTTTTCATACCAGAGGGAGAAGGCGCATGAGAGTAGCAAGAATTGTCTAGGCAAATCTGTTTTCCCTTAATTCATGCTGTCAACCCAAGCTTACTTGGGAAGCGAAGATAATTAGCTTATAATATCCCTTTTGTTCTTCTTCTTCGGTCAGCAATCACTCGATTAGTTTGACTTAGCTTTCCATTCTTTCTTATTCTGAGTCAGACTTTTCATTTTTATATATATAGTTTTTCTTCTTTATATCTTATTGTTTGGTCCGTATATTTAAATCTCGGCTATCCTCTGGGTATTTTTCCTTTTGCAATTCGCTCTGTAACCAATTGCGTGATTCCTTCATGTCTCATAATGTGTCCAATAATTATCTCTTCTTTTCGAAATTCTTCACTATACTCTTTTTTTTTTTTTTTCCTCGTACTATTTCTATCACACTTTCAATTCATGCATTATTCATCCATTTAATCTTCAACATTTCTCTATAGCACCATATTTTGAAGGCCTCCAATCCTAATTTTTCTTCATCTCCTAGAGTTCATACCTCACATCCATACATATACTTTGATCACCCTTTTCTTTCTGGTATATCCGTTTAGAAGCTTCTGTTTTTCTTCCAATTCCTTCTTTGTCTCAGCTATTCTAGATTTTGCATCTTGTTTTCATGTATTTGTTATTCATTTTATTTTCTAAATAACAGAATTTCTGTTCCCCTTCCAGCAGATGATCTCGTATTTTCATATTCACTTTACTTGTTATTTTGTTTTCTGCGCATTACTTTTACTCTTCTCGTGTTGGCTTTCATCTTGATATTGCTTCTAAGTATCTATTGCATTCCATTTAGAGCTACTTCTAATTTTATCTCACTGTTTACCAACAGCGTGATATCATCCACAAATCTAAGTATATGTATTTTTCATCCATGAACTTGGTGTTATTCCTCTTCTAATAGTGTCCCTGACTTTGTTTATTCCCCCGTCTCATCTCCTTGGTTACTTATAAACGTACCAAACTTTGGCAACTGCCTTGTTTGGGAAAATAAAATTGACTTGAACATAAACAAAGGAGTGCTACACTCATAAAAACTAAAAGATATAAGATTTATTTTGTTGTTTTTAACATCATTTTGAAATAGAGTTTAATAATTACTACAGAAAATTTATCTTCAATTTTTTTTATTGTATTATTAACATGCATTTTGTTTCATTTTCTCAGCAGGAGGAACAGAAGCCCAGAAGTACAGGACCAGCAGGACAATTGTGGCAATCAGACCTTTCAGGAGATAGGACGCATAATGGATTCACATCACCACATGGTAAAGCCATTATTGTTTGTGGTATTAGTTGAATATCAAATCGTTAGTTATAAGAGAAAATAATGTCCAATACAAATAAGAGTGGTAGTACATATCGTAATTGAAATAGCTCTCCTTATTAGTCTAATGGCTAGCGCTTGTGCCTTCAGTGTAAAAGACTTTGAGTTTCATTTCCAGTGAGAGAGAATGAATTACACTACAATGGCTCAGATCATACTTAAAAATGTAAGTTCTGTCCTATATAACCTCGCTGCAGATGGAGGACGTTGCTACAAATCACAGTCAATTCTAATTCAAACAACATTACGAATATCACAGTGACTTAAGATTATTATTCCTATAGAAGGAGAATCTAGCCATGAAATTTAAACAGGATTTGTTTTAAAGAAAAATAGTTCGTATCATCAGTCAGTCATTTCACTATCATTCGTAAATTGATATTTTTTTAAAATTTAATTTTGAAAATTTTAATCTCAAAGTCGGTAAAAACCTAATGTTCTTTAATTCTTGATATATATTGTTGAAGTACCTTGCATCTTCAGGATTCATGGCTTTGAAAATAATAAATATATATATATATATATATATATATATATATATATATATATATATATATATATATATATATATATATATATATATATATATATATATATAATATTTTTTTTCAAAGCCATGAATCCTGAAGATGCAGGTACTTCAACAATATATATCAAGAATTAAAGAACATTAGGTTTTTACCGACTTTGAGATTAAAATTTTCAAAATTAAATTCAAGAAAAATATCAGTTTACGAATGATAGTACGGTAATATACGGTACACCGAATCAGTTTACGGTAATATATATAATATGGTATTATTCATAAATCCACAAAATGAATGAAAGAAATGAAACATTTGGTATAATGCAAGTGATAAATAAAGAATCAGAGTAAGAGTAATTATTATGTGATTGCATTTTTTTAAGGCGAAAATATCAAAATAAACTTTTTATAAGCCAGGAAAAAGGAATTTGAGTATAAATAAGTACTATTTTATAAACAAATATTTTCCACAGTATGAATATAACAAAACTGACCAAAACACTAAATGTATATAGTACCACTTGTGTAACAGTTTCAGCAATATAACATAGCTTTCATCAGACATGTTATTTTGAAAATATTCCACAGCATTAATAAAATAAACTTCACCAAAGCATCAAATATATATTAATAATACTTGTGTAACAGTTTCGACAATGTAACATCGTCTTCATTAGACGTTAGTTTGAAATATTCCACAGTATTAATAAAATAAAACTCACAAAGCACCAAATATATATAAATAATAATTGTGTGACAGTTTCGGCAATGTAACATAGTTTTCCTCAGACACGTTATGAAAGAGCAATCCAAGAACAACAACTTAAACAAAAAGTGAAAGGAGTACATGTCCATTCTTCCCAGAGATAATCAAGTTTTTCCTTCACTTTTTACAATCACCTATACAAAAAATAGATTTTTAATTACTTGCTTGCTACCTTCCCAATTATTTGCAAAATACAAATTTTTAATTAAGTGCTTGTCACATATCTTCTCCAACTATTCGTATGTCTCTTCTGAATTTAGGTACTTGCCATCCGACAATGTTGTTTATTCTTTTAGTTCTTTCTTTTAACTCCTTCCTTTCTCAGTGGTAAAGCGTTGCTCTGTCCCAAGTTCAATCCCAGCTCGCATCAAGTGAATTTTGTGGTGGACAAACACCGTGTGCATAGGCTTTCTCTGAGCTTTCCCGTTTCTTCACACTTTTTCATTCCACCATTGCATTAATTTCTCATCATGACAGTCTCCTTTAGCCTAGTCGACATAACCGTGGGACGTAAAATTGAAAGATTTTATTTATTTTTTAAAAAAATTCCTTCCTATTTTAACCAGCAATGCATTCCACAATTCATGAATCATAACCCCGCTCACCAATTATCAATATCTGCTTCCAATGTTCCTTAATCCAATAAGCTTCTTTCTACTTCCGTATCACACTTCTCTTTTCCCTCTCCGACTCTTCTATTCTTTCCCAATCTGTTTAATGTTCTGTTTATTTAACGTGCTTATAACCTGCATTGTACTCTCTTCTTAATTTGACCTTGTCTTTATGTTGTCTTATCCTTTCTTCCAATAGTTTTCTTGTTTCTCCTATGTATTTCATATTACATTCTTTACAACTGATTCGATATACTACCCACTCCTCTTCTGGCTTTATCCTTTTCTTTTTTTTTTCTTTCTTACTAGGTCTAAAATCCTCTTCTCTTCTTTTCTATATGTTTTGACCCCTCCGTTTCTCAGAAACGTCTTAAGATTCTGTCTTATTACCTAAGCTCTCAATTTCAACCATCTTCGTCTTTCTTCTTATGTCTTCTCTTTCCTCTGTCTCTTCTCCTTTCCCTCAAAAATTCCTTTCTGTATCCATTTTCTATTAGTAATTGGTGAAGGGAAAACTTGATTGGCTCCAGGAAGAGTCGGTATATACTTTTTTCACTTTCTGTTTACATTTAAGTTGTTATTCTTGGATTGATCTTTCATTACGTTGCCGAAACTGTTACATTAGTGTTTTAATATCTATTTAGTGTTTTTGTCAGTTTTGTTTTATTAATACTATCGAATATTTCCGAAGCTATAATGAACAATATACAAGATATTTTTCATGTCAATTTTAGGTATAACAATCTAAGGATTTTCAATACGCTAATTGCATAATTGTTGTGTAATTTAGTCCAGACTTCTGTATTTATTCCGTTAGATAGAATAAGTACGGTATTAATTTCTGCTATGCTTGCTTACGAAATATGTTGGTGTACTCATACACTAGAAAAAGTAAAACCGTGTATTCGTAAATTATATTTATGATAAATGAGTATTTGTCATACACAAGAAATAGAATATGCAATAGTAAAGTTTCTTTATATGTGACTTACTTGGATTCAAAAAGTAATAAACGTCTCAATACACAAAAGTAAACATATTATTAAGCCAAATACTGAATAAGGACTAATTATTTATTATGTTTCATGACCTCTTGGTTTTGATTTAAAGAATTTCTTTTCTGAGAAAGGTAATTGAAGTAAAGAAAAATAATGAACCAATTAGTTTTTATTTATTTATTTATTTATTTATTATTGAACTTAATCGAAGGAAATAATTTTCCGAATTTCTATCTTGGACATGGTTCAGTTTTGACTAATTTATACAATATCAGGGTGTTCTATTGAAGTTGCTAGCCACTGTCTTATGAACAATTCATTGAAAGTAACTGGACGAGCCAGTTGTTTAGGAAGTGATTTTATTTTTAACTGATTAGGAAGTGATTAGCGTTTCCCCAACACTAATCTCGAAGCCTATACTACTGGTTGGCATCGCGCAAACACCCCTGCCAGCCAATAATCATGTAGAAGTGAACTTTTTTTTTCTATTGGAAATGAGTAACAATGAAATATAGGCAGAATATTGGAAGGAAGTTAGTCATGGCCTATATTTCAAGAAACCATTACAGCGTTAGCCTTAAGGAAAAGCTTAGATACACTTCAGTTACAACGAGTAGAAACTCGAGACAATTCGAATGCTAAGTGAGATCGCTAATCATTTACTAACAAGTGTGATCTTTTAATCATGTTAAATCATTAGACTGGAGATCAAACTACAAACTACTAAATTGGAGATAATGTCTAATGGAATATATCACGAAAAGTAACCCCTTATGGAAATTATTTTATCCTGAGTATATCGGAATTGTAAAATTCGGAATGAAGCATTATTACATCCATGAAGAATGAAATATCGCCAACTACACACCAATTTGTCTTTGACAGCCTTTTCAGTCTCTGCCACCGTATAAATGGCAGTGGCCAGTCAAAAAGATCTTTCCAATCACTGAAGCCCAGTTGCAGTCCAATTGGCAGATCAGTCTCTGCCATTGTGTAAATTAGTCTTTGCTGTGAAATGTTACAAATAAGTGATTTGTCGTTGTTCATAATTTATGTAAATACTCGTAGCTAATGCATTATCCTTATTTCTATATGGTGAACTACCGTAATATATCAATACCAAGTTGTTCTTAATACTTATATGCATTTAAAAAAATGTCGAGTAAGAACAGACACTTTTCAAAATTTTAGTTGTTTTGGCTTTGTTAGAATCTTCACATACCTTTTCAGGTCACCTTTTAAATTATATAGGCATAACAATCAGCATTTCTTCTTATACTTAAAGTACAGTATTGTTTACCAATATATAGTGTTTTGTCAACATTTGTGTCTGTTTCTCTACTTTATAAGTCTGGAGTTCTCCCCCATTTCCTTGTTCACCTTCCTTCCAGTGTTTGGATAGGATTGATCATCAAACATGGGGCTACAAAGGTAACTGACAGTTTATTCAGCGTCTCAATATTTGCACCGCGTAGACTCATTTTGGAGTAGTTAGTTTATAACAATATTCAATGAATGTAGGTAGAATTGGCACAGATATTTGCTAAAACACTGTAGGTTTTTCCTAATATGCAAACAGTGGACATACATTTTTGGTGAATAATGTAGTGGTTAAATGTTCTTACGAAAATAAGAAAATCTAATATATAATAGTCGACAAATACGTCTTTTAAGAGCTATAAACTTACCAGTTTCACATTGCTTGCATTTTTCATTCAGATGTTATTGAGTTAAAATATTGTTAGGATTGCAAGAGCAATTTGAGAAAGTCATCGTTACAGTGCAATACGTTACAAATATTGCACTTTTTATTGTTTATGTAATTATAAACTGATCAATTCATCCATTTATGTAGTTTTTTATTTTCCAAAAACTGCCACTCGCCTGTTTTTAAGCAGAAGCAGGGATAATACCATTCAGTATATTCGCTTGAAATAAAATCTTCAACAGCTGGAAAAGTCATATTAGTTCGGTTTATTTCCGATTATGGATAAGATATGGAGCTTTTAAATGGCTACAATTTTTGAACAAAACTATTCATAAAGCATCTAAGAAGAAAATTGAAAAGTATGAAACCGATGTAGTTGACAGTTATGATAAAAAGAAAAATGGTTTCAGATATTGTAAAGAGAGTAGTAACTACTTTTTCTAAATATCTATGTTTCAGATACTAAAAGAGAAAGTGGGTATTGCAATTTTTTAGTTGTAATTTAACTTCCACTTATAAAGCTCTTTGTATAGAAATCCACCATTCCAAAATTAATATTTAGACATAATTTATAAAACTTTCTTTATAATGTCTCCAACCACTGAAGTTAGATCCCACACTTGTTAAGTTTAGTCAATTCAGGTATTAATTCCCGAAATCTTCAGCACTTTTCTAGCTCTTAAAAGTCACGTTTATCGACCTATATTTATTAGGATTTCTTGGTTTATTTTGATAAGAGCCTTTAGCCATTGAATTTATTATATCCACTATGCATATAACATAATGCGGTACAACTCAAGTCACATTTGAACGTACTGTTGCAGGATAGCGCACACACTAGCAATACTTTGAATGACATAATTGATCCTTACTTAATTTTTTGTTCTGTAATATTTCATAATATTTTATTTTTAGTTGTATTTTTAATTCATGCACATTTCATAAACACTTATGTCATTATTCGATCTTCAGAAAATACTGTTTTTAAAGGACCTCAATATCCAATAAATCATCGATAGTTATTTCGTATTCCTTTTGAAGATTTAGTTTTGTAGTTAATTCTAAATTGTTTTAAGCTCCTCATTTGTTAGTTTAAAAGATTATTTTTATGATTAAATATTTTATTTCGAGACTGTAACGTGCTCTCTGTGAGGTGAGATGTTGTTGTAGGAAAGCGACTGTTTTATTAAGATGATTTTGAATGGGTCTTCTGCACTCACTAACTCTTGGGTTAAATCTGACTAATTAGAATCCCATGTAATAGTAAATCTCGTTTTTCTTAACCTAGGTATTGCACAAAACTATAAACTCAATCAATAATTTCATCATTGTATGATAAAAGACACGATCAGACATCATATAATTAGCTTATTTTTATTTAAGTGATTGACTTTGTAACGAACTGATTGACAATAGACATATTGCACCGGCTCATGAACAACAAACATAACTAAAAAATACATAACTAAAAAATTTATTTAGAAGCCGATTTTACAATATTGAAGTTTGATCTAGAACAACACTATATTGTCTTCTTAAGAATTCTATTTCTACACTTGAAAAGCTATTAATAATTATAGCTCCATCTATAATCACCATCTCAGAAATTCATTACTCTATCTTCAATCAGTTTGCGCACACTATTTTCTGACAACTCATAACTGGTATGTCACAAATTAGTATAACACTTTGTCTAACTTAGTATACTAATTATATTTCAATAATAGTTTTTATTATATTGTTGTTCTGTATAATAAGATCAAATTTATAATTCTCCCAAACATAAGCTTTCAAAAAAAAAAAAAAATAATAATAATATAGTAATAAAACACAAGAGTACTTATAGATAGGTCCTCAAACACTAAATTTTGAAGATTAGGATAAAAAGAAATCATCTGCAGGTTGGTTGCAGGTTATATGTAAACTGAATTGCATGTTCCAGTGAGTTGTTTACACATAAAAGTACCAATATCATAAAAAAAAAAAAAGAAAAAAGAAAACTGAAGTTCTTGTATGTTGTCTATATTAGTTACATCATCTGGTTTTATAGTATATCGTGCTTTAACTTCAAAAAGCTGTTACCACGTCTATCTACAAGTGTTTTCAATTTAACAAATATTCAACAGTTCAGTGTACAAGGTAGTCTTTATATTCTTAAGTTCATGTGGTTCGGATTCCACGTTAATCATTAGATCCAAGTCTCATATAGCCTCGCTGCTGAAAGGGATGCTAAACTCAATTCAACTCCATATTCTTAAGGAGTTTCCATAGATAAATATGAGCACATTGTCAAAATCAAAACTCAATAATGATAACGTATGTTCAAAAAGTAGTTCAAGTCTAGAAACAAAGGGCAACTAAAAAGTTAAATATTAAGGAATTTTCTTTTAATATATTAACTATGCTATCACTTTATTTTGAATTTATAGATTAAAATGGGAAAGAATTTATCCGTAGTTTCACTTGGGCATTTTCATGCATACAGCGAAATACTCAAAATGATTATACAATTTATTTAGGTAGTTAATACATTACACTTTGTAACTACTGTTAAATTGACTTAATATGCTAGCAATATGAATTTTGCTTACGAGACGAAACAGTCAACAATACACTTAAAAACAGACCAATCTTAATGTAAACTAGATCTAGAGTTAAGAAAAATCATAAGTATAGAATATGCTTGATACCTTATTTGTTCTCTTGACGACACGAATTATTAAGTCATCTTCTCCATGATTCACGTAAGCTTGCTTACAGCACGGATGGACTAAGCTTTGATCATTTTCGTCATAACATATCCGTCCTTTATACAATATCTCAATTAAGATACAATAATTACCTCAATTGTCAGCATACTCTTGGTTTCCTTCTTTAGTTGGTGATTGTTAGTTGTTTCATATTTCACGTAGATAGATATTATACAAGAAAGTAGATATTGGTAAACAAAAAAAAAAGAAGTGAAAATTTGCACCTTTTAAGCATATAGTACGAAAGTATTTCAAACACGTAGTGCGTACACTTGGAACTTAGTCATAATTTATATTGTAAGCATCTAATTAGATCAACGTGTAATTTACTTCATTGAAATATAATACATAGTTCTTTAATACTGATTTCGTAGTAGTCACATTTTGTGGTTTATCTGTCACGTAACTATCGTAAAATGTATATGTACTGTATTTATTTTCTTATGAAGTTTCATAATGTATTATAGAGCCATAGTAGTTTATGTACTTTTTTTAAAATTTTATTTTAAAACTGTCGAAGTTTCAAGGACTTAACTTTAGAGGTCAAATTCTAACAAAGAAAAAATATTTCTAAACAGGTATATGAAAACTCTGATAACATACATGAATCATTATAATATTTTTTTTCTTGTTTTTTCCTACTTTGAATGCTTCAATATTATGTTTAAGGTCTTGAAAAGAAATTGAATACCAAAGGTCTCGAAGTTCACAAGAAAGATTCTACTAACATTTGTAACATATCCTATTTATAGATAAAACTTAATCATTATCATTAGTTGGTCCATGAATAATTAAAAATTTATATTTGTCAGATTTTTCTAAAAATATTTCTAATCAGAAAGATTTATTTATATAATTCTCTTTTGTATAAAGCAATGGTGTATATTTTTCTATTTGTCAATTTTCTCTTTTAAAATTTTACCAGTAAATCTACAACGATTCGTCTGAATAGTAAATTATTTGTGACTAACTAAACAGTTAATTATTTAATTCTCTATAACTTCAACTGTCAACATGAATACTATCTCTTATTCATAAATCATTCAATATATTCACCTTGCTCTTCTCTACGCTAGGAGGGTTTATTTTCCTTGCTTTAAATGGCAGCATTGTCAGAAACTGGTAAATGAAAATGACTTACTAAAAAAAGTTTGAATGGACAGTATTGTACAGGTGAAAACTATGACAGTCGGAAACAATATTAAGTATAGGTTGGAGATATCGTTTCTTATACCTTCAACTTGTACTTAATATTGTTTCTGACTGCACATTCCCACATTATAACTTATGAACATATGCAACTTGAGACTTCCGGTTTAGATTTACATAGTGTAAAATCTTAAGTCATTGTGCCTCTTCTTTTGTGGTTGTGAAGACCATGACATCATTCCAATTTATGTTTAGAGTACCCACGTCGAAGTTAAATTTTGATTTATTCATTCAAATGAAAGAAGTCTCGTATGTATGTTTTTCTATGAACTATGAGGAAATTTTAGTCACTTGTGTGTTTTATATTTTGTAAATGTTTTGAAAGATCTTATGTTGGAACTACGTTGAATTTAACACTACTAATATGTTCTTTAAGTTTGTTTTCCTTTTCGTCAGGTCTATGTAAGTATCTTGGCAGGTTTATGAAACTTGATAAAACATCTGTGGAATCCAGCTTAGTAGTGAAGGATCTTCTATATCCTGTTAAATCTACATATTTTTGGGGTACTAATTTCTGTGTTAAAATTTCGCTTCCTAAATGTTTTCTTATTTTGATGTTGGTCTGCAAATAGGTTAGATTATTGTATAAAAGTTCTGATTCTCATTGTTATATAGATATATCTATCGTTCATAAACCTATAATACTTTATGTATTGTAATTCTAAATACATTAAAATCTTAGTTTCAAAGTGAAAGAGCATTAGAGTTTCTGAAATGAAGGATGGGAAGGAGGGTCTCCAAGGTTAATCTGTGAGTATATTTACAAAATTAATTTAAAAATTGAAAAATGCTGTTCTTAAGATAACACGCGAAGTGGGTTTATATTTCTTTGACTTTAATTAAATGAAATTTGTGTATTGTTAATAGATCTGAGGTGCAATCTATGGCGAAAGATAAAGAAGTCGAGGTATTTGTGTTTTATATTTTCACAAGAAATGTAACTACTTTATTATTATACATTTTACCCTGTGTGTTTGAATTATTTCTTAAATGGTTTAAAATATTTGACCGCAAGTTTCTATCAAGCCTCGTGCACATGCCAAAACACTGTGCACATAGGCATGACAAAAAGGAATTTATACATTAGACTAAAAGAACATACATTGTCCCTGATGTCAATTCAAGGAGATTCCAACGAGATCTTTCAAAAAACAACATTGATAAAGTTCAAGACATCAAATATTCTTCATAGCTTATTTAAAGATGGATTATCTTTTCAAATCGAATGAAGGATTCAAAATTAAACTCTGACATGGGCACTCTCAACACAAATTGAAATCAAGTCATTGACAAGAACCCTACCGTCATCAACTATAAAAGGAGCACAATGGCTTAGGATTTTTAGATGCTAGAAAACCTTCGTTGGAAGCCTCATGGTACTTGTGTTAAGTTATATTACCGTACAAAATTGTTACCTGAATAATTCACGTTCATTCTACTCAACTGTCTTCGGTATCTTCTGATATCGGTGTCTTGACAACGTTACCGGTATCTTTTCATATCGGTGTCTTGACAGCGTTACCGGTGAAGACAGCAAATATTAAATAGTGTCTTACATTTACAATGCATATTAATCAGTTTAAACTAACATATCTAATTAATCTTATTGGGGTAGGTCCCTTTATCTCTTTTGTTTGTTTGTTTAGCATAATATGATCAAGTCAAGAGAAATGGAACAACACAATATCTAAAGTAAAATTATACTAGAATTTAACATAGTTAATTAAAAAAAAAAAACGTTACTACAACTTTTTGTGGATTGTATATTCAAGATGTAGCGAAGAAAATTTTCCTGGCAAATAACTTAACTACAATTAAAAGTTAATATACCTTATACTTATAGATACTTACAGTAAACTTGTTTCTTTAGAATGGAAAAATTAATAAATTGCAAGGCATTTCTGTACACAATTAAGGATGTGACTTTTATGTTTAGTAATAAAGAAGTAATAAGACATTTGTACACAATATTTAGCATAAGAGTTCATAATAGTGTTCAATGACGAAAGAGTAATGCAATTAAAAAATAATAGATAATGCTTGAATAAATTTTGAATCCGAATATTCACTATGAATGAAAATGAAGACCTGTACTAGATAGAAATACTGCAAATTTCTTATATATTTAGACTTAGACTATAGTTCTAATGCCACTCTCCTTATATATAAGGGATAAGTTTTCCGAGAAATAGCATTCCCTCTGGCTAATATTGTGTTACTTCCTTCTTAAGATTCATTTTTATATCTCATGACATTGAAATACGCCAACCCAAAAAGTTTCGAAGTAAACAGTGCAGTAGCTTGATACATCTCGTGTATATTTTGTATGCAAACGATCTTGCTTGTAGATCTAATCATCCGCATAATATTCTGTGACGTGTTTAATCGTGTTCAAAGAAATATGACCAACTTTTCTTCTAAAGACTATCTACTTACAGTCTTGCAGAAGATATTTTGGCTTAATAAAGATCAAAATCACCTAAAGACTGACGTATGTCTCTTATGATTTTTCTTATGAATAAGATGTAAAACTTTTTAAACAGACGTGGTAGCCATGTTTTAAATACTACTTTACACAGTAATGTACGACGTGAAGTAATTTATTTGAAAATATATTCAGGAATAAACTCATAATATACCTTCTTAAATTACATAATTGATGGTAGCTTGAATACTGCAAGAAAGAAAACAGAAAACAAAACACATGAGAAAAAAAGAAAAGAAAAAGAAGTGTACATTTCAGCTAAAAGAACATATGCCAGGGAATTCACAAAAAGTAATACTCATGTATAATCATTATGCGTTATTTCATTCAGAAATTTACGAATTTAACTCTTCCATCTGAAAAAAAATAAAAAAACAATAATTAGAGAGTCTGAACATTCTTTTTCTTATGAGTATATATGTATAAAGTTGAGCTACTGAACTTAGGCATGTAGCATACAGCGCAACTTTGTCTTCTGGAAAGATATCCTGGAATACAGAAATGGATGTGTTGCAGCAATTTGAATTACTAATTCTATTTGTGAATCTATTTCTTAAAACAATGAATGAATGTACAGTTCCTCTTTCCTTTAAACTACTTAAGTTGAATATCGATTGCAAAAACGAGATTGATAAATAAGTTGTTGAACCATATTTAAATTAACTTGTTTTGAGAGTAGATAGAAAATAAGAAAGCGTAATGGTCTTTCAACTCATTCAAATTTTTAATGTTTTCATATTTCATATTCATACCACATTTAACAAATTGTTTAATGATAAGAAGTTACCTTAAACATTAATTTAAATAGTTCATTATGCTAATTGGTTTATTGATATTAATATTAATCATATGTTACTCCATTTCTCTTTGCAGGCTACTCACTCCTTCCTAGTAAGCTGCTGCCCTCTGCTGCCAAGGGAGGAAGTGACAGGATGCCACTTTCTCTCAACAATAGCCTCTCCTTTAGTCAAACATGGCCCTTACACTCACCTTCTATCTTGTCACCTCAAAAAGGTCGAAGGATTTTGGAACCGATCGGAGCTGGAAACATGAGATCTGAGTCTCCAGGTAAATAGCATTACTTAAATAGCATTAAGTATACAAAATTCACTAACATTGTCCTGTTTAATATTAATCGAGATTAGGGAGAGGGGATATATAATATACATTAGCGCATACAAATAAATATTTCCGTGGGCATACACAACTTTGCTGGTCCTCCATATATTCTCTTAATGTTCGATGAGATCTTTTAATCATTTAATCAATGGTAATGTGTTTGCAAGTGATGATATTGTTCGTTGAGAATGTGTTTCTACGCCACCGGTTGTATTAGCGTTGATTTCTTTGCCTTGACACATTTTCAATATACGTCATTTCTGTTTTGAAGACACTTGAACCAAATCATTAAAGAAATAAAGCAAAATAAATATACATACAGATATATATATATATATAATATGTAGTCACAATTAAAGTATAAACTAGAAAAGCCCCATGGTCAATTGGATTTCAAAATATCTTTTTAAATACTACGTAAACGAAAAGGGCCTACTAAGGTACATTCTCCTCCTCACTCGATTTTATTTGTTTATTATCTTTTCGTCTTTATTACAACATGGTGCTATAACACCATGAGACATATAGATCGTACAATAAATACGATAAATATTCTAGTTTAAAAAAATAAAGTTATACTATACGTAATGAAATGTTGTGCTATGAGATGGTAGAGAATGACGTTACAGCAGCTGATGTTAAAATTGTTTTCAAATTTTCGTCTATATTGATACGTGTATAAATCTAACATAGTGTAAGCTTAGGCTATACAGATACCTTTAGAATTAACGTAATACCTTTCCAAGCTAAATACAATTGAGTTCAACTTTCATCTATTTAAGAGCCCATTTAAGATACTGCGGGCTGAATCTTGGGTTCAAGGCATGAAAAGACTCAAATTTTAAACTTAAGTAGTGAACTTTTTGATATTAATGTATTAGAAGGAGAATTTTTGTTCAACATGTTAAGTTTTTTGTAATATTGCTGCTGTGGAATAATGAAACCACACACATGTGTAAGTATATTACAGTAATATTGGAAAAACATTCATTGCATAACCCATAGGCTCAAAATTTTACCTTTGTTTTGAACGCCAAAAAATATTACCATTACCTTGTGTGTATCTATATAAAATTATCTTGTTTACCGTAAGTAACAAACACTTATTTATTGAAAACAGTAACGTCCATAAATACAATACTCGATTCGTTAATAATTTGCATGTTATCCCCCAAAATTTCTCGTTTTTTCAAAAAGCGTATATATTAACTGTACAAAAATTTTCAATAAGTTACCTGACTTTCTAAAGCAAAACAAATCATATTCTATGTTTAAATCTGATCTTCACAAGTTCTTAATAGATAAATGTTACTACTCGGTAAATGTGTTTTTAAAGACAATGTATAAATAAATTTTTGTTAATTATATTATGAATGTGTAAGCTTATAAAAGTCAGTTATGTATGTATTACTTTATCTGTAAGTTTTTTTATAGCATATATGTAATTATTTTGTAATTTTGACAACTGTGTGCGTACTTGAGAATACTCTCATTTGTATGCAAAACAGGCAAATAAATAAATAAATATACCCAATTTCCTATTATGTGAACATTCCAGTATGTAAAATGAAAGAACATGGCTGATGACTTGTATTTTTTGTGTTAAATACGAGTTATTATTATTAAATAAAAACGAGGGTTAAAATATTTCATTCTAAGCTTTGCCTATCTACTAATAACATTTTAGTAATAATGAAATATTGTGGGAAGTTCTTGTTCCAGTGAAAGCTTTAATCAGGAATGAAAACTATTTTAATTGCTGTTAATATTTCCAATTTTAAAACATAGAAGTGTAATAATTAGGAAAGAAATATCTTTACATTATTATTCCAACAATACACGAATTTTCATCTCCTTAGTAACACTATTAACATGTATTTCTTTATACGAGTACAATCTCGGATATGATTCTACAAGAGAAAGTTTGTGATTTTGCAAGTACCGCTTGAAAGGGAGTAGACGCAGGATCCTTGGGCCAATATGGAGAATGAAAGAATTTTTATCAAATTATTTTGTAAGAAGGGGTAAATGTTGGGGATGAAAGTGTGGTTAAATATTATAAATAGGCCAAAAATGTGGCAGCTTTGGAGGATGGACCTGTTGCCAGAGAAAGTATGGTTGTTGTTAGTTATTTGGCTGATCTATAATGTAAAATAGTTGAAGTCAAATTAATAAATCTTGTATCACTTGACGTATTAGATATTCAGTCCTTGAGTGATGGTTTGTAATTGATCCTATATCATTAAGTGTGGTGGTTAATATTTATATTGAAGAAGTATTTTGTGTGGAATGTTTCTGTATCATTTCACATGGTGGGTATTCAGTCTTTGAGTTTGTAATATCGATCCTATATCGTCAAGTATAGTAGATAATATTTGTTATGGTGTGTAAATAAATGAGAAATATTGAAGAAAAATTTAAATAAGTTACATGTACTTTGCACTTGCTTTCACACGTACCGCATCTCTAGTTTTTCTCCTTAGATTTAACAATTTTTCAAAATAGGGTTTATTTCCTTAAGTAATTCTACAGTGCCGTCGTTTTTACACTGCACAGTGTCACCAGTTACTTACCATTAACTTATATATAACAAGCTTACATAGCTATATCTAACTCTGTTTGAAAAACTACTTTTTAGGCCTTCCAGAACTGCAAGAACAACAGCTTGACTCACCTATACCATTAAGACCAGCACAGGTTCGCTGTGGATCTGGCAATCAGAAAAAGATACCACCGTTAACAACAGAAGCACCATCAGACAACCAAGATTCATCTTACAGTAGTGGGTTTACATCTACAGACAGATCCACAACAAGTACCGAAGATACCAGCATAGAGGTAAGTACTTAGTTAAGCAAGTTACTTTCAGATCTGTCATGATTCTTTCTATATTTTAAATGTTACATTTCAGAGTACAAATAAAAGAAAGTTATTAATTTATTGGTTTTCACCTTCATGCGTTTTGTATACAATAACTTCAATAGACAAATATCACATAGTAATAGTTTTAAGTTTACTACAAATTACTATTGGAGAATACTAAAAGTTATAAATTTTAAAAAGTATAAATATAGATGTAGATGATGACCATGACTACCAATATACAGATTTATAAACATAATACATTATTCGAAATTTCTTCATTTGGTCACATTATGTAATATCTTTGTGTACGTTTTTAAGCTATATTTTGTAGGATTAAGTGGTAGCTGAATCTCATCTCTTCAATAAAGTAATTTCGGATTCAGTCTCAACTTTGATGTTAAAGACATCCCCGTTTTTACTCGCGTAATTTGCTTGCTTTGATCCGTAATTACACAATCCAAAACAATGATTATGCATTAATTATTTTATTTTTTAAATGCTTCTCATAGTTACTTTTCTTTCATTTGAGTTATGATAAACATTGTTACACTTGTAACTGGTAATTCTGTTAAAATACCCTTATACTGTTACTATGCAATACATCACAATTCATTGTGGACTGTAGAATGAACAAAACTTCCCATGAACATCATTATTGACCAAAAAAAAAAAAAAAAGAGCAGCTTTATATACTTTTATTTCGACAAACCAATAACAAAAAAAAAGTAATAGAAAAAATTTTAACCCATAAACATAATACGAACAGTAATAAAGATTGTATGTTTCAATTATCAATGATGTTTTCTCCCTCCAATCTATGCTTCGATTAAGTAATCACACAAAGTAGCATCTTCCTAATTACAGAGAGAAATAAAATCTTTTTTAGGGGGGGGGGGGGTCTTCAAATCTCAATATAGCATAATTGCAAATTCATGGAACAAATTTTATTTGGATGATCAATCAGCTCTGATATTGATAGTCAAACATTTAATGTTGTTAAATAATGTGGTACATTATGTGATACATTATACAAAACAAATTACTTTTAATATCCTCCGCTTTTGTTTGGAACAATTACTTAAATATCAATAATACTGGGTAGGGAAAAAATTAGATAACCAAAATCTAGTACTTTTAGTTTATTTATCCTTATCTCACAACAGCATGTTCCACATACCATCCGTCATGTATAATTACACATCCCGTGCATTCTATGATTGCTGACAATATACGTGCACACTGTTCAGAAGTTATATTCCCGATTACTGATTGAATACTCTCTCGAGGATCTTTCACACTTCATGGGACGGGCGTGAAGCATTTCTTTCTCAACATTTCCTCACACAAAAGCACCACACATCGTTAGGTCTGGACTTTTAAGAGGAAAATGAAAGTTTAGGATTCTCTTTGGAAACAAATCATTCTGGAAACCGCTCCTGTAACACTGATATATTCTCTTGGACTATGTGTGTGTAGATTTCGTTTTGTTGAAGAAAAAAAAAGTTGGTTGAAATCAAGATCAAAATAATAAATAAATATATAATTCATATAATTTTATATTTTCAATTTCTCGTTCTTTTTCCCCATTCTGTTTCTCATTATATTGTCGTCTTCCTTACCATAATTCAAATTCTATTCTTATGAGTTTACTTTAAAAAAAAAGAAAAGAACATTTATTAATTTACATAATAGGCGAGACATTTTTGGAAACGATAATAAAAATATATAAAATTAGAATGTAAACAATATTTTATAGAATCAAAATAGTTCAACTCGCGACAAATTCTCTATTTTAGGTGGGACATTGTAATGTTAACACACATTACTTGATGCAGATTTGTTCGTAATCGAATTATGTTATAAATAATATATACTATATCATTATACTAAGAAAACATAAATTAAAATGGATAACAAAAGAACATTATAAATAATTTAAAATTGCATTATCTATGTCCAATAACTACTAGCTTAAATTTAGGAATGTATCTAGATATTTATTAATGGCGAAATTTTCAATGGAAACTCCGCCTTGGTCGGTTATTATTATTATTATTATTATTATTATTATTATTATTATTATTATTATACAGTGGTGTAGAAATAATTTTCTAAAAATTAATGATAAGAAAACAAAATTTGGTAGACACTAATAAAACTCAATATTATGTCAGTAAATATGAGGACAATGGTGTACAAATTGAGAAAGTAAGCATTATTAAAGACCTAGGTATTACATTTGACAGTCAGTTAAAGTTTTCTAATTATATAAATTGTATTGTACAAGGTGCCAGAAGGGTAATAGGTTTTATTTTTAAACAGTGGCCTGTATTTCAAAGAGATAAAACGTATGTATTTCTATATAAATTACTTGTAAGACCAAAATTAGAATTTGGTTCGGTAATTTGGAACAACATTTCTAAAACTTTGACAAACAAGATTAAATATGTGCAAAAATGTTTTATTCGACTTCTATGTTTTAAAATGAAAATGAGCTATTACTCACATAGTTATGAATATTGGACTGATTATTGGAGTTTAGAAAGCCTTATGAATAGACGAAAAAATTTCGACAGAGTATGCATGCAAAAAATACTAGATAACATTTATATCAGTGAATATTGTTTACAAAACATAGGTTTTAAAGTGCCAAATCATAGCATAAGAAATACCATGATTTTAGTTCCTCTGAATTGGAAATGTGAAATTTTAAAAAGATTGACATATTCTTTAAGCTCATTTTAGACTTATTGTATCAAACAATGTGAAAATTTTATGTGATCCAACTGATAGTTTTTAATCAGTGACGTTTAGAAACATTAAACCAAATGTAATTTTATGACTGCTGTTCTTAGCTTCTTGTTGTTTTAGATGGATGGAAAACTTGATAAGTTTTACTGCGTTGACAAGGAATTATTTCTGCTTAGCTGACTTTTATCTACATTGTGATTTATATTAGTACAATTCTTTTTATTGTTTTCTTTCTTATTATTTATTTTTTAGTAGTATTATTATTCCATCGCATACTCTGATACCAAGTGCTGTATTTTTGCCAAAAGCTGTTCGCGGCACTAAAATAAAGATTATTATTATTATTATTATTATTATTATTATTATTATTATTATTATTATTATTATTATTATTATTATTTTATTAATAATAATAATAACAATAACAATAATAATAATAATAATAATAATAATAATTTTATATATACACAATGCTGCTTTCATCAAATTTTATGGGTTCCACTATGCAAAATGTAGTGAAAAAATATTGCCGCTATAGTCAACTTTACCGGTAACATTCTGAAAACAGAATCCATAAACCATATCATCATAAATATTTTGTAACAGTTATAATAGCTTCGAACACACTAATGTTCCTGTTCTTATTACTTTTTGTGACTTCAACTGTATTGTAACTTTTATTTATATATTTATTTATTTTACCCGCAGTTTGTAATAACTACGTAAATGATTTGTCACTGTCCTAGTAATAAGAAATAACAGGGGTATCCAATTTGAAACTTTTTGATCTGAGAAGATTTCTAAAGCAGTTATCCCATGATGAGGTGATTCACTCCACATGTTGAACTCACTTTAAATCCACGTACAGTTTTATCCTAAATATATAGGTGTATTGTGTCTTCTGTAATGGAGCTGTAAGAAACAAAGCTAGACTAAGTATAACTCGTTTAAAACTTGTTTTTAGATTTAAAATTTTGGCATTAATATATACGTATTCTTGAGTTTAAGTTAATAGTTATAATTATGAGTCAGTTTAGTTCCTGTAGTAGTTAATATTCAATAATATAATATTCCACTTGTATTCCCATTAAAATAATAAGAAAATAAATTTGATACCAGGTAACGGTTAGATACAGTTATTTTCTTGTGATATTCCAAGTGCAAGATAATGGAATTTACTGAAATTTTAAATAATAGTAATAACTTCATTTTAGACTTAGAATTTCATGTTTTTCATCGTATTAATATCAGAGAGACTTTAAAATAACTACTTATTTGCTTCTTTTATTCTGCCTTTTACCGCTTATGCGGGGTCGACATTCTTAAAGATTTACTTTTATCTTGCTCGTTCCCAAACATCATTCTCTATTAACTTCTTTTCGTCTAAGACCGTAGCCACACAATTTATCCATCTTTGTTTGGTCTCTACCAGTAGCGGTTCGTGGTCTGTAGAAGCACTGGTTGCAATGTTGTAATATCAAAGATGTGTAGGTACACGCAAGTGTTCCCTTCCCTCAGTATTCTTGAGTCTTATTCAAAACATATTCAAGAAATATGAAGAGGAAAGTCCTTTTAAGCTCTATTTGTATATTTATTGATTAAAGTGTATTCTCTAATATTGGTTTAATATAACCTATTTCCTTTTTTTTCAAACAACTACTATCAATGTACGTTTATACATTATTTATATATAAAACCTCTTCACTCATGTCATTGAACAAGAGATAAATCGAATATATAGCATGTGCTGTAAGCCATGAATGATATCGTTAACCCGAAAAGAATAAAAAAGCAAGAAAATTGCATATATTCATGCACGCAGTTAAACAAAATTATTTAATTAAGTAAACTATCCATTATTTTAAAATGGAAGATCTTTCTTCGTTCTTTTCGAGCTTCAAATTTTTCTATGACTTCATTGAAATCTGAAATGCTTATCGCCAAGTTTTTCTGAATAGCATCGCTACCACAAATATTTTCTGCTTATTTTCTTTAGGGTACAGAAACACCTCTCTCCTCCGACAATATGCATTTTGTTAGCATTTCTTTGTATGAATATAAGAGACAAAGAGTCCATTTTCAGTAACCACGTATTTTTGCCTGCTGTTCTACTATATATATATATATATATATAATATTAACATTCCAGCAATTTAGGCTAAAGAAGACAAATGAGTATTTGAAAGTGAATGATTTGAGATTATTTTTTATGCTCTCCGCCGGAAATCGAACACGGGATCATGTGCACGAAAGACACAGAGCTAGGAATTAGACCAGTGGTAAGGCATTTTCTGCTTCGAGACTCGATTCCCCCCCCCCCCCCCCCCCACACACACACAGAATAGGATATTTTTTATTTTAAAAATAAAACCTATAACAAGAATTTTCACCTTTGTATTATAAATGTAAAATAAAACCTATTGACTTCGAACGACCGCCCTCCCCCAAACATTCAGCCTGGATCTGCCCCTGCTACCACCAGACGCGTATTTGTTATTTGCGAGTTTGTGTTTTGTGAATAACTTCTCTCTTCCAAGCGTCTATATCTCACTCAATCAATTGAGTCAAGCGCTGCCAAGCGGAGGTATTCGTAACTATTACAGAGGCTGACTATATACCAGTGGCAGAAAAAGGTGCAACTGGAAGGGAACAATACGGGAGGATAGCAGCAACGCAGGAATAAATCCACTTCCTCCTGTTAAGAGATAGGAGCTCTCTGCCATATGCTCAATGTTACTGCTTCCAGTGGTAATGCTCACTGCAGCTGGAAATGTAAATCACTTTCTTTCTTTCAGTTTTTTTATTGAATTTTTTTTAGAAATGCATCAATACTGTTTTGTGCTCAAGAGCAAGGGTTTAATTTTTACTGATACACTACTTTAATACCTAAAAATATCTTTAGTATTAAAAAAAATATCCGGTTGCACAACCATGCAATATATAGTACCAGCTGCCGCTGGTCTCTACCTTCCTGTTTCTTGTACTTCTATCTTCCCCACTTCTTTGTCGACATAACCATAATTTCTTCTCATAACAGGACCATACCTCTGTAATATTCTTACTTTTACTTTTTTCGACATCTCGGTCATTTTAACATTGTCTCTGATTCTTTAGTTTCTGATCTTATCCAACCTGGTAGCACCACACATTCATTTGAACATGATTCATTTTGACCATGTTCAGTTTCTTCTTTTGCACCTTTTTGATTCTACAAGTTTATGCTCCATAACTTTAGTTTTGTGGGTTTCACTACGGTCTTGCAGGCTCTTCCTTTCACCTTGATACAGTACTTATCCTTTCATCACAAAGAATACCTAAAATCTTCCTTCATATAAATGAATGAAGAACCAATGGCAATTGATATCGAAAAAGTGTATATGGAAGACAGATGTAGAAGTATCCGAAAACTCACGGTGAAATGGGTTATTATTACCCTCCCTTTCTCTTTTAAATTTCCTATAGCGTGACTTCACCCACAACGGAAATATCGAGGTGAGGAAGATAAGAGTTGACAAGGATAGAAGAAACCGAGTGAAACGAAGGGAAAATCTGAAGGCGATTCCAATAGATTCATACGTCAATGGAGAACTGAAAGGCTCGGGAAAACTTCTAAATGGATCCAATGTATACAAGGGAGAAGGCAACACGTAAGTATTCAAAATTTAAAAGATTTTATTTTATCTTTTCGTTATCAATATTATTTGATATTAGTTATATATTATTAAGGGTTTGCTTTTTAGTAATTTCTATGAGCATTTCTGCAACTTTTTATCAAGTGAGAACACAAGGAACTTGGAACATAGTACACATAGGAACAACAGATAGCAGGACTTTAATTTGTATAAAGGCTGTCAGAAAATTCGTAAATTTACAAGACTATTTTCGAAAAAGATAACAAGAAATATAACTCGTTGTCTGTTTCTTGGTATAAATGTCAAATATACCACGTAAAGCTTTTCTCATAGTAAAAGAATAACAACTAATACACATTCTCACTACAGCTATTAAATATTTATGATAACCTAGGAAGGTAATGACCTTGATGTACTCCGAAGAAAGGACAGGTATACAAAAAAAAAAAAAAAAAATTGTTCAAATAACACGTTAACAGCGATAGACAAATTGAATTGTTTTAATACCGCTATTTTTGTGATGTATTCTTCTTCCATTTGAAAGCAAAATTATCACTTACTTGTGATTTAAGTATATACTAGTATACTTATATTTTTTAAAAAATAATAATTATATTATTTTATATTTGTCTTAATAGAACAAAATACTCATTAGTTTTTTAATTACTATTGAAGGTATAACGAATATTTTATAGAATAGATAGGGTAATAAAATTCATAAAATGTTAGTTTTTGAAGAAAGTGAAAAACTCCTGCTTGTCTAATTTTCCAACCTCCGTTTGAAATTCTGAACTGTAGTGTATGATAAACAGTTCACTTGAATTTTATTTTTTTCTGTCTTCTTTTTGCACTAATGTTCAACCTAGAAAAATTGCTGTAGGGTTTAAGCGAAGCCTTGCTTGTTTCGCATTCTATATCAGTTTTATACATGTTTCAAGCTGTATTTCGTTTTAATGTTAGCGGTATAAAAAGTGCATCCCAATTAATATGTTTCTTCTGAAATCATATTAAATTTCGTTATTTGTGAGAACAAGAAGCAAACACATATCTAAGGTAAGTGATAGTAACACTTTCGTAAACGTACAGGGTAATCACTCCCGATAATTTCAGCTCCCATCTTCAAAGGTGAAAAGACAAGAAAGTTTCGCTGAGAAAGGTAAGGTAGAATTAGAAGTTGCAATAGTAAAATATAAACTTAAGAATAAATCGAAAATAAAAAGTGAACACGGTAAATATCTACATGGTTAAAGAGAAAATTAGAAAAAGTTACGGCACAAGGAAACAAATTTTTGCCTACTAATGTTAAAATCTTGAAGAGAAAAAATGTTCGAAAATTACGATTCTGAGATTTTTATTTCGTTTATTAATTATTAATGATATTATAGCATAATTTGTTAAGAGTGGATATTCCTGTTAAGCAATATTTAATGTGGATTTTCCTGTTCTGAGGAAGAAGTTTTTGCTTTGTATTTATGATTTATTTACTTAACGATAGGTATGATTCATGTTCTTCCAGGACAACCAATACCATATGGTTTTTTCGTGTATACTGTGTAAACCGGCATTTATATATATGGCCTGACCGTCATATATATGGCATTAGTATTAATATATCTGACCGTCAAGGATAAATATTCATTGATAGCATTCCATTCAAACTTATTACTGTATATCAAAATCTTCAGAAACAACTCTTTTTACACTACTATCCCGGAAGATGGTCAAAGAATCATAGGTATTACCCGTTTTTGTGCAAGTTATCAACGCGCAATAGTGATATATTGGAAGCTTTTAGTGATTTACATAACAATCGTTTCAGCCTTTAATGAATAATCACATGATCATATTTTTAATTCAGTTCAAGAAGAATGTAATCATTTGAACTGAACATAGTATTCAAGGAATCTTCCATTTCATCTGTATAACTGCATTTATGAGTTGGAGGTAATTTCATAATGTGAAGTGTTCGCCAGTTTAAGTTCTCAGATTTCAGTAACACTGACGAAGACGACAGTGATTCGTTGAAATAGTTTGTCACTATCTACAGTACTATAAGATGCTTGTAGTTGAGTTGATTTTTTTTTTTTTTTTTTTTTTTCTGATGGTAGTATTCTTTCACGCAAATTTTACCATCGGTGTATCATAGAAGTTCTCAATCCTGTAAGTAGTTACCATTTTGCAACTACATCAACTCTAACATGCTAGGTCCATATTAAACCTTTGAAAGACGTTCCATTTCCGGTTTTGAGAAACTTAACTGGGATAAATATCGATCCATCACCAAATATCTCATTGATGTACAACCGTCTGATAATTAGGAAGACTCTATGCTCAAACTTTCTTTTTATTTATTGTCATTTATCTGAAAATTGGATATGCATACTTGCTGTACTTAAGTTATTTTTGTTTGCCACTTCAATATTTGATTCTCATAAATCACATATGACCATTTTATAGGTAATATATCCATATTGGTAGTGTAGAAACCACTAATTTTAACTTGTATATCACTGACAACTCGAACAGAGATTCTTTTTTACCCCATTTAATCTTCATCCCTTCATTTTTCTTCATTACGATCCAATATATTCCAGTAGCCTTAATTTCCATTCCACTTTAACACTAGTGACCAGTAGTTCTTGCATAATTACACCAATTAATATAATATTACTTGACTGGCTTATCTAGTTCTATTTAATCTGAAAAAAGGCTTCAATAAAGCATAGTGTACACATCTTTAACAAGTACTACATGTGCGAAATGAAATGTGTGTGACCCTTAAAAAAAGACAAATAACAGGCTAGGACCAAGTGGTCCACTTCCACACTTCGCAGCTGGGTAGATGTGATGCGGCCGCTTGTCTTATGTTTTGGATCGACTGCGCCAGATGCACCCGGTCCGTAGTTCCTTTGATGTATATTGTGTCTCAGTACACATAGTGCACCTTCAAGGTGTGTCCCTTTACCTTGAGTCACATGTTGCGATGTAACCCGTATTTTCTATAGTGGGATACGCCCACCGCGCGGCCAGACCGGTCCTGAGTGTCTACCAGTTAACCTACTGGTCGAGGCGGTCCTGCTAGCGAATTAAGTTCTTTCATGTTCTGATGTAGTAGACTGTCTGCCTTTAAAGACAATAGCCATTTGGGAGCGACGGCTCCCCTGTTAATGTCGTGGATCCTGCACACCCAGTAAACCTGCACAGAAACTGGGATGAAGGATTCCTTCCACTACCTCATTTATTCTAGATACGAGTGTGAGTGCAAAACCGACTATTTCCAGCTTGCATTTCACTCCCCTTTTCCCCACCGTGTTGGGGTACAACGTAGTCTTCTCTGCCGGACCCAGGGGCACGACTCTAGTTGCCCATTTCGGAGGATAGCCGAAGCCTCACCTCCACCAGTAAGTTGTTGGCCGAAAGGACGAGCTACTATCATGAAGGACAGCAGCCTACGCTCATCGGCCATACACGACTATGAGCTTCCTCGCATTTACCGTGGCCCTATCTCTCCCTCTCGAATCTGGAACCCAAAATGTTGTGTGGGACCAGTTGACAGGAGGGGTACTCCTCCTTTCTCAGCTGACTATGCCGAGGGACGAATTTAGGACCAGCCCATGGCGAGGATACATATACAGTCCATACATAAATAAATAAAATGATAATGATAATAATAATAAAATTATAATACACATAATAGCACCTAACATTCAATTCATAAAAAGTAAAAATTCATTAATTGGAACATTGTCACTTATCTTGCAAAATACTATTCTTTATCATTATGTTATTATCCTATCTATACAGAATGTTAATCTATGAGAATTGCAGAATTTCATAACAGTGAGTAGTAAATAAGTAAAAATATTCACAATTAAATCTAGAAAAGGAGTGTAGAAGTAGAAACTTACGTAGAAACTGTAAGTTAATACTTGTACAACCTAGGAAACCTCAAGGTGTCAAATCTTTCGAGAATAACAATAAAAAAGTTGAAAGTAACAATTAAAAATTTTAAATTAGTGAAAACTTGCTATTGACAATCAAAGACATCAATTCAAATTTCTTTCTGTCAATGTCTTTAAATATGTTTACCACACAGTAGCAGCACCAGAATTTAGCTTTTTGGCAGAATCTTAAACTCAACATGTTTCTAGATTAAAGTAAACTCTCTCTTTCTGCGTCAATTGCCAACTTGCCATTTGACAATTTCGCTTGGAGAATTTGTGGTTGAAAGATCACTATTTTCACAGCCGTTGTTTATAATTTTCCTGACCGGAGTCCGCAGGTTTGATTTCCGGCGGGAGCTCATATGGTTCGAATCCCACGTTAAGCCAAAGTTCGAATCTCAGGCCCAAGTCTCATATACCCTTCCTGCTGAAAGGAACGCTAAACTCAAATGTAAATAAATAAATGTCTGGACTCATTCAAGTAGTTCCCCAATTGTCCTCACGACCTGGGTGAACGCTCGGGTCACCCATCCAAGCACTGCCCATACCTTACAATGCTTGACCTCGGTGATTTCAAGAGAATCAGTAGATTAGTGCGACTAATCTTCTTTTTTCTTGCAGGAGAATAGCAAAAACACTACCGTAACGCAATTAACAGAATGTAGACTATCGCATAACGCTTCTTCGCAACTAGTTTGATCTTTCAACAAGATAAGACCTGGATCACATATACATTGCAAATTTCAATACTTGCAACCTTCTTAATTTTATTCAAATTCTTGATATGCACACACTATGCTCCCTCTGTGTTAAAGAAACTCTTGACAACTCTCTTGATCTGCTTCAACAATTCCCGTTACTTCTGGAACGCTCAAACTGCCCTCTATCTAAGAGCTCATAGTTCATGATAACTAGAAAGAGGCAAAATATGAAATTTTATATTTTAAAGCATGTCCTAAAGGGCAATAGAAACAAGGATCTTTATGTTTGACATGTAGAATCGAAAGACCGTGTTTTTAATTTTCATATTTCGTAATACTTTGAAAAAAATGCATATTTAGTAAAAAATCTTTATTTCTTCATATTTTGTTTGTTTCGTGTGCCTAAACTAAATTTGTAACTTCCTTGAACCAAGTGACTTGCATCAGCTTCAAGTTTAAGCGCATTTCCCTCTGCAAGTACAAAAGTTTTTTTTTTCTTTTTTTTTAAATCAAAACAAATTGGTGGTCAAAGTCTGGCTTAAGGCGCAGTTTTCAACAAACATAATTTCTGAGTTAATTCCAATCCGCTACCCGTACTTCCACTCTCTTAAAAACATTGTTTATAAATTCAGTTGAGCGCATTCCATGAGTAGTGATTTAATGCGTGTAGTGCGATATGTATTGATTGTTGATTTTGGATTTGAAAAATATAAAAAGATTAAAACATGCCTAAAGATAAAGCTGAACGTCGAAACTAGGAGTCTGAATTCAAGTCCTGTACAACAGACGGAAAAGTTGTCTTATGCACATATTACAAAAAAAAAAAAAAAAAAAAAAAAAAAAAACTTAATTTACAGTAGGCTTAAAGATTGTATTATTCATTCAACCTAAGTCGATAGACAACAACCAAAACAACTCTCCCCTTCCTCTATCTGTCATGGCAAAAGAAGAAAACAACTCGCTGATCATATCAGAGACAGAAGCTTTTTTAAAAGACAAAAGAACATGTCAATTTAATTTCCATCCCGTCATTGCATTTTTCAACTACTATTAACAACTGCTAGCTAGCAACAATAACTATACTAAATGGTATTATATATGTAATCTTTAGAAGAGGTATTGATAGTTACTTTTGTATTAAAGATTTGGTTTTAGTTGTATTTTTGAATGAATGCTAAGATAAGCATTCTATTGCCACGAAGTTAATTTCAATGATTCTTTGATCTCAGAGTCGGTGAGGTAGTAAGACAAAGTAATCGTGTCGAGATTCTACCTTTGTTTTAAATTTCAAAGAAGGTAGTCTTTTATATGTTCGGGTAATCTAATATGTAAGTATTGACAGGTGCAAGATATATGAATTTAGTATTGTAAATATTATGTACAGTATCGTGTGTAATACATACTTTTTATTTGTAACAAATTATAGTGCACATTCATTTGTGGACGCTTTTGTCCTTAGCGAAGCCAGAATTCATGTGTTACCATTTAAAAAATGTGAAAATGTTTATTTATTATAGTGTCGCACGAAATGTGAAAATGTCGGTTTATTAGAGGGTCACTCGAGACACATTTTCTTCTATTTGGTTGATCCGAATGAAATGTTCGCTTTGATGGATGGTGGGAAGCTCACCTCAGCAACATAACCCAGAGATGGACTAAATTGACGTATCTAACGTCGCAAACTCTGTTTACGTCCAGCAAATAGGTTGGGAAACCAAGACAATCAGGGAATAGCGAGTTATTGAACAGGGTCATATGAAACTTCATCACGGAGGACATGGAATTGGCAGTGACTTTTCTTAACAACTTGAAACTAGTTGATTCTGGGCAGGGATGAACATTCTGCACAACAAAATGTTAACAATATACTTGGACCAGGAATAGTGAACGGACTTAACCATTCGCCGTTTGTCAATTTTCGTTCGATGACACAGAATTGCAAAATGAAATCAGTGTGCACCAACCCATATCATATTTGGATGAGCTTCTCAGAAACTTCGTGGAAGCGGACCCTCAGAAAAGGGTGTGTGCCATTTCATTTCATTTTATTTCGTCTTTGTAATCATACATATTGCACGAATTCGTGCGTATGAATAAGACTTGTCAAGATATAAACATACATAGTTATAATATACATACTGATTAGATTAAAATACTAAACTACATCTTCTATATAAGACAGACACAAAAAAATAGACGTTTCCAATACTATCAGTGATCAAATTCATTTACACATCTAGGAATTCATTCTCAGAATGAAAGCAGTATTGGAACAGATAGGTTTTCAATAACCTCTTGAATTCTCCTCTTTGTCTGTCATTCGAATATATTTTGGAAGTTTATTATGTAATATGATACCCATATATGTTGGATTCCTTTCGTATAACTTTGTGCAATGCTGTTTGCTGGGGACTTTATCCTTACGCCTGATATCGCATTTATGGGTTGCTGGTGTCTTAAATAAGTCGGTGTTGGCTCTAACAAAGAACAACATGCGAAATAAGTATAGAAAGGGTAAAGGCAATATTTTAAGTTCCTTGAACATGGGCGTACACAAGTCGTTTATTTTGGGCCTGTTATAGTTCTTAATTTTTTTTTTTGAATCACCCTGTTGCATTTTTTTTTTTTTTTTTTTTTTTTAGAACTTTCCCTGAAGATTATGCCATATGTGATTAACGACTACAAGAGTCCGAAATATAAGTTACGAGTCGTATCTTGTTTTAATACATATTTGATTGACTTTAATGCATAGAGCGTTTTATTGAGCTTTTGGACCAGTGAAGATATTGCAGATGAATTAGGTATACACCATACCACTGTCGTTCGGCAGCTCTGTGCAATCAGTAAAGTGAAAAAGTTGGACTTGTGTGTGCTATATGAGTTGACACCGGCCAAGAAGGATCACCGTGTGGAAGTGTACAATTCTCTGAATAATCGGAAAAGTTTCCTACATCACATTGTGACTTTTGATTGATTCATAATGTATTTCCCCGTCAAAGCAGGAACATCAGTGCGGATCGTTACAATCCTGAACATGTATTTCTCCGTCAGAGCAGAATATTATTGCGGATCGTTACTTTTCTGAATACATGAAATACAGAACAACATTGCCTACAAGCATCCAAAAATTGCCAAAAGACATGCTGTGATGTTGCATGACAGTGCACTCGGAAATGTCTCTCAAAATGCAGCAGACTCTCCATGAATTGCAGCATGAAACCCTTCCTCATCCACCATAATCTCCTGACATCTGTCCCACTGACTAACATCTCTTCCGATATTTCGAGCACTTTTTGGAAGGAAAGCCCTTCCCTGATAATCGGGCGGTGCAACATGCATTCTTCCCATCATATATTCCAGACTTCTTTTACCACGGAATCTAATCGTTGGCTGTGCGATGACAAAAATATGTGGGTGCAGACGAGGGCTACACATTTTTACAATTGTAGTTTTAGATTAACCAAGTATTCTAGTTTTCATTTCTTTTACCTCTGGAAATTAATTTTCCAAAGCTTCTATTATTGAAGTAAATGGCGTAAACCTACGCATATTATGTTTTGAAAAGGTCAATGAATACGTGACATAAACGTAAAGTGATTTATACATATATAATTCACCTATTTTTCATATGTTGCACTTTTAATTTTCATATTTCTTTTCTTCATATTTTTCCTCACCCTAATAACATACTGCATCTTCCGCGTGAATACTCTCAAGATTCTTTCACCATTCTCTTCAACATCCCTTAGAAGCAGATGGAAAGATTTACATTATCACTCCATTCGCAAACCACATTGCTGGCTTTAAATCGTCTATAAGGCTCTTCACGCCTCACAACACATTTAGTTTCAATATACCTATTTTTATTCTTGCTATCCTTTTATATTCAATTTTTATTTTATTTTTATTTTCTACCATTTACTATTGCCTTTGCTATTATTATTATTTATATTTTTGTGCTTTATGCACTTCTTCTATTACTATTTTCTTTCAGCATTTATAATTTTTCTCTCTCTTCGCTTGTTATGTATACTTATTCTCCCGCCGTACCCTTACCGATCAAGTAGTTCGTTGAGTTTTATCTTCTTCTAAACTCTCTCTCTCTCTACTTTTGCCCTGAGAACATTATAACGTGACTCTGGATGTAGTCATAGCGGTGCTCCGTTTGCTTCTCTGTTTCCCTTCTTTTCTATAATATTTCTTTTCTTCCTGTTTACTCCCCCTCCCCCCTATCTGATGAGGCATTATACGAAATTTAGTTGTATTCTAATAGTATTTTACTACTTTCTGGTAATTTATTTCCATTCCTCGCTAACGCAATAAATCGCAGTACGTGATATTCTGAATACAAGAAACCATGAAACTGGCGCTCCCTAACACTTCCAACCTTCCATCGACGCATTGCGTGTTCACTGTTGTCAAGGCTTATATTTTGTCTACTCTGGACTCATTTTTAAGTCAGAAGGCATTTGAGAATTATCTTGGAAGCATGTCTGGGAACTTTGTTCTGTAGAATCCATTGCATACTCATTGCACATTGCTAAAATTTGCATTTTTGATTGACGTACGTGTGCCGTCTTTTATATTGAAATGGAATGTAAAAATTCACGGGTCCTCGCATTCGAAATAACGCAAAAGGCATAGCAGTTCATGTGTTTCAGGATGTAAGTGAAATTGGAAGAATCTCAACTACTGTGATGAATAAAGTGTGTATTATCTTCGTGATAGGGTGTTGGAAAGCCAAACTGATGTCGAATCTGGATAAGTTTTATATCTGGCTTTCAGCTTTTTTTTTTTTTCCATAGAGGATGAGGTGATTCCGAAAGATTGTTTACGTATTATAATTGTATATGATATTGTTTTCACTATTTTCTTGAAGTAATGCTAAAATATCTCTAGTTTAAGGGGACGTCTACCCATCATCAGAGGCTTCAGAATCTCGATAAGGTAACATGTAAAATTTAATTCATAAATATCTTACAAAATACTGCACCTAGAAACTTGCAATTTTCTATACGAATGACAAAAAAATGGTTATCTCAATTTTAAACTTAATGACTTAGATTAATTATAACAATTACTTCCGTAATAACGGAATCACTACTTCAGGTAAAAGATCAAAAGACCACTTTCATACTCCATAAATTACTACGGGTGACATACTGACATTCTTTGAAGAACACATGCTGGGGAGGAATGCATTGTGCCAATTTGAGGAGCGAAACTAGTGTCTACCATCTCCATTTTCATAATCATTTACGCCTTGTGCAGCCTTCCTTCCCACCCCTACCCACACTTCTCTGCTAAGTTCCTACAACTTTACGACGGCAACTATAGAACAAAGCTAATGATCTTTGAAACCTCAGTATCGGACATATGTTTCCGATTGCTTTTCTACTTCTTTTGTTGCTTGAAGCGGACGGATTCTCCGAACGGCTTTCATCTCTGCGACTGACAACTATAGTACTATACAACAAAAGAAAGTCTAAATGTTTCTTATTTGCCTATTTGTTTTGCTGTCTGGATAGATAGGTTTCTTTTCGTTTTATATTATTCATCACAGAAAACCACAGTATGATATTTCTGCGGTTAGAACGTATTAATTGCATGCAGGGGTGGCAAACACCAAGTTTTCTTTTCTTTCTTTCTTTTTTTTTTTTTAATAACTAGTTTGGTTTACCAAAGCTCCTGTATATATTTACCATACACATGTATGCATGTCTATCCGTGTGTGTGACAAAAAAAAAAAAAAAAAACTAATTAAAGAACCACTTTCTGGATCATCACCAAATGTGGTCAAAATATAGAGTCAAGAGTCAGGAATTGAGTTTGTTATTAAAACCATGTGCTCAAATTGGAAGTGGTTTAAATAAACCATTTCCGGTTTGATCATTGATCACCATAAATCGAAAACGGTAATATGTAGTGAGATCCGATTTTGTGCTTCGTAAGAACACATTTAATCCCTATTATTAACTCACTACTAAAATCGGAAATGATTCAAATTAACTATAATTTCTGGTTTCAATATATATTGATCTACATAGAGCAAAAACGGCAAAAAAAAAAAAAAAAAAGATGAAAGCTGTTTCCTCCAATCGAGTAGCTCTCAAGCGTCTCAAGTCTACCTTTCATCTCGTCTTTTGACCTTCAATTGAAACCTGAAGTCGTAGAAATTAACCACTTCCGGTTTCAATAGTGATCTCTGATCTCCATAGAACAGAAATGGTAAAAGCGAGAAGCGGTTTTTTTTTTTTTTTTTTTTTTACTTTCTATTCAGCGTTCTAAAAATAACTACTATCTTCAGTCTTAAGCCTCTATTCAAACCAAAAGAGATGGAAATCAACCACTTCCGGTTTCAACGGTGATAGCTATAGAATAAAAACTGTAATAGACAACAAAAGCGGTTTTCTGCAATCAATTATGCGTCACAAGAATCTATTTCGTCTCTAGTCTAGTCTTTCTACTAAATCCGGAAGTGGCAGAAATCTACTACAATTTCCAGTTTCAATATTAATTGTGAAAATATCGTACCACAGAAACCAAACTTCTTTGCGTGGTGTACACGTAACATGCTACTTGTTTTTGAACCATTTTCTTGACCTTATAGATAATCGTGACCTCTATTTTTTAAACCATAAAATAAATCAAACTCGATGTCATACGTAAACCAGTTACCAGTAGAGCAGAAATTATTTACTAGTCTGTCCATTCAGCACTGTTTAAGATTGGCTAAACCAAACCGTGAAACCGAGTAGTGCGTCTGAACAAGGGATTGTGAGTTATGGAAACTTATATATAAAATTATTTGTATGAAGTTAAATCTACTTTAGATTTGTAATAAGGGATAAGAAATTGTAAACATCTGAGAGATTATTTGGTTCATACAGTTACAGTTAAGAAATAGATAAGAGCCTAAGATAGATTGGGTTAGAGCTGTTAGGATAAAGTTGGAAGTATAAAACCTTCCATTATGGTATTCTATGACAACCAACTAGGTTACATAATCTTCAATAAAATTCGTAAGCGCTTACACATTTTTATAATGAAGAGCTAGTTGACCTTTGACCTCGAGCTGGGCTGGTTTGCTGTTATTAATAAAATATTTATTTAACAAAGTTGTCTGAGTCATGATTTTTAGAAAATTAAAACTTATTTCCAAGAGTAAACTACCCCGTGGATTTTTTGTAGGACAAATGAGTTACACTATACTGTCAGGTTACAAACGGAATGGCCTGGGTCTTTTCTTTTCTTTTTTTATCGTCAGAAAAGAAAGCCCAAGACTGAAATACTTCTTTTTTTTTCTAAAAACTTATAGCAGTATAGGGTTGTAAATACAATATTGATGTGTGAAACATAAACAAAATCCGTTGGAGATGTTTCCGAGAAAATCTTTTTCCCCCTAATTTTCACCCTTCAGGAAACTACCGGTACTCTTGTTTTTAGAGGTACAAGAAAATGCAACCCCTTTCCTGGAGAATCCTGGAAAACTTACACACTTCCTGTATCCACTAGAATCTAGGCTGAAAATAATCACTTATCCAACATTTTGCTCTCTAGTTATTTCTTTTTTGTACATTATAACCAACTTTCTGCGAACTATATCTCTGAAATAACGCATTTGTGCATCAAAATTGGTCTATAGGCTTTTTCACGTTTACGTGTGAGGATTTACTTCCCAAAGTTATTTCCTAACACCATGTGTATATATTACACTTACTTACTTTCGAGTAACAAGAACTAGAAATGTTCGAAGCTCTAGTTCTACTTATATTTATGACCATAGTCTGAAACATTATAAAATCGCCCACGTAGTCTAAATTATGGTGACATTACTGCGTCCGTCCTTTATTAGTTTGATTGGCTTTGTGGGTTTAGAGTTTAGCTTTCCTTTTTGCACCAGTGTTGTAAGAGACTGGTGATTACGGAGCCTTCAGTGGGATCCATATCCTTAGTAACGCATTGAAATTTCAAGGCTCTTCCACCGGGTATCGAATCCGAGATCCGTGCTCCAAAATAAGCGAGCTAAGCACTATACCAACGGGAAGTGCTGCTGTATTTTTGAAATGTTACTTACGTATGTTTATTCACAGGGAATTTGGTTCATGGGTTTCAGCCCATCGTTTCTGTTGAATGGATCTTGAAGTAAAGTTGATTTTTTCATTACTTCCTGAAAATTTGAATAATGTTGCCAGGAACTGCTACGAATTTCAAGTCCCAGTCACTAGAGGGAATTATGTATTTTGTATTCATGTAAATATCTCATACAAACTTAGTGCTGCAAAGGAACGCTAAATTTCAGCCATGATCGTATAGGACTGTTGATCCTACTACCCACAGTATACTTTTTACAGTTGAGGCAGTGCTATTATAAGGTTGGAACTAACTAATGCACCAGCAGGAAATCGTAAGAAGCAAAGAGTTCAAATTGTAGTGTTCTTTCGTTCTGGTGTTTACAAGAAAATCTACCTGCTCTGCAGAAACGAAGGAAACAAATAGGATAAAGGGACACCCCGGGGCGTTCTACCACACCCATTGGAAAATGACTTGAGAGGGGGAGGGAAATCCCTACCTGTCAGCAGCACATCTGTTCGTGAAAACCAAATTGGAGCAGATACATTCAACCACTATGTAATATATAGTCCACTACAATGTTACCAAAAAATGTTCATTACTCGCCGTCTACGTCATTAAACGTGAAATTGAAACTACTACTTAATTTCTATTGATTTCCTCTATTCATATGGAAGATTTTAAGTTGTTACGTACCATATTTCGTTAGATATTCATGAAGTAAAATTTACATGTTATCTTATGGGGACTGAGAAACCAGTGGTAAAAGGTATAAGACCCTCTTAAGACTCCTCTCTAAAGCTGAATTGCTGACAAGGCTACTGAATGGCAAACTCATATAAAACGGCTTTTCCAATAATCATTTCCCTAAGATCTCCCAAACTTTTCGTGCCCTCAGAACAAGAACGGATCCCTGAACCACATCTTCTCAATACTGAAGAAACGCAAGAAACGGATGTATTAATTCTCTTAATTACTACCGATATGAGTTTGATATTCCAATATTCCATTTCATAAATAGCAGACATTTTCCACTATTCCCATTGTGCAATTCATGCAACCTTATTTATATTCCTAAATACACCTACTGTCCAGCCTTCTATATTGGAGAAACTATAGCTGCTGTCTCATACATATGCCGTGCTCCTACCTACCTAAATTCTATACTTATATCTGTTCCACAACAACAAATTCAACTACACTTTCTGCGATAAGCGTCCACAAAATCCTTCATTTACTTTCTTCCAATTCTCTCAGAAAGAGATAGAAAGACACTTATATCATCACATTTGCAAAACATCTGAAATACATACGGGACTGCACTACATCCACTCAATTTTGCATACACCCATTATATCTTTGAAATTATTCTTATATTTTTACTATCTTTTTTTTTCTTTATGCATACTGTACTTGGCATTTTGTATTATTTCTCGTTATCGTCATTACTTTCTTTCATTATTTTTCGTGATTTATGTTTTGTTAATAAAGGGTAATTCAAAAAGTGCTCCGGTTTTGTTACATCATATTATGAACTTTATTTTTTCAAAACAAACTAACAAAATTCATAAACATGTTCATCACACACTCCGATTTCAGGTATGGTGAATGATGTCGGACATATAACCTCTTCTACTGCGCTGGCATACAATAACTCCTCAGCATTACGCGAAATGAGGCGATCCGGGAACCGCTCTTGCAGCAATTGGATTGTTTCGCGGGCGCAGAGCAGGTGGAAGCATCCTGCTGAAACCACAACTCCTGAATGTCCATTCCATCGAAATGAGGCAGCAAAAACTCTTATCATTCGGTGCCTCATTTTGCCCTAGAACCGCGCGAAGTCACCTGACAGTTGCTCGTAACTTTCTCTGTTCTGATAAAAAAGTTTTCACAATCAGCACATGTTGCACTATAGTAAATTGCTCTATGGCTAGACAGACTGAAGAAATGTGAGAAATTCAGACTAAGGCGACAATCGGAATGTTTGTGGGTAGAACAATACAAAACAATGTCGGCAATTGAGACACAAACATTTGCCAGACGATCCAGAACCGACGCGGTTTTTGAATTACGCTTTATCTTTTTAATTAATATTTTTTAAATTATCTTCTATTATTTTACATAATTATACATATATTTAGTATTCTCACTTGTGTACTCATACCAGGGCTGTACTGGCCAGGCGGGAAACCGGGAAATTTCCCGCTGAGCCCTGGACGGTGAATTTTTTAGTGGGCCCTCCGCCTCGTATCGTAAGTATCGGTATAAGAACAAAAAGTAACGGAACGCACTCTTCGCATACGGGAGTAACAGAACGAAGGACGATAACACGTCGAGTACTTCCAATACAGTCAGCTAATCCCAGATTAGCATTGCCAGTCCATGATGTTGCGAAAACAACCTCTCACATTTTTCGTAATTCAACCCTTGAAAGGTTCCTTATTTCCCACTCTGCTTTATACTTTTGCTAATGTTGAAGTATTAAGCTAAATTGAAATCTCAGATAATGCCATAACTTGAAATTAAATAATAATTTACATTTTACAGCACCTTGTTTTCCGGATAGAAAATATACATGGCCCGGTTAAGACCATTGGATGCCCTGGAGCGGAAAATACAAGGGGGCCCCACCAAAACTTTTATGATGGGCCCTATCTCAACATGTTCAAAAGAGTCCATGAATTATATAGCAGTGATTCATATCATGATTTTTAAACTTTTATGGTAAAAAATTTTCAGTATTTTTTAAAATTTTTGGGCCCCCTTTAAAATCCAAATGTAGTTTCGCTACTACATATGTTTGAAATTATAGTAATTACTTAATTTTTTAATGAATAAAAGTTCTAAATTTAAGGCTACTTATTATTAATTAACATATTGAAAATACATTAACACATACACACACATGTTAATCTATGTGTGTGTGTATGTTTAGATATATATAATGTGTGTATATGATTGTATGTATGTACATAGATAAAAAAATATCACACAACTTGATACGTATGCACCAAAAAAAAAAAAAATCCTTTTGATACAAGTAGTTGATGGTGAATTCATCCCAATAAATTCCTTCAAATTGGAAGCATTTCATGTGAATGGAATTTAAAAAGATCACTAGTAGTGATCAGTCCTTAAAAAAGACGAAATTCATTAGGTTAAGTTCTGACCCTTTAAGCCCTTATTCTATAGCTGCTTCAAGTTCGAAAATGTTATTATTCCTCTTGGTTACCTTCAGTTTTAATATTCTCGCGCAAACAGCAGCTTGCGGCCTTCTATATCACAACGTCCTTAACAAATCATATATAATAACTTTAAGTAATAAGTAAAAGCTTGTTGTGACATATTGAAACATTTGGGTTGCGAGCGAAGCGGAGAAGAATTTTTTTAAAAAGTAAATCTATTCCTTTGCAATCCCATAACGATATTGATTTAATAGGGCACCAATACTTTTTCGGGGCGACGCGTCGTTTATTCACTTCCAACATTTTTTCTTCTTGTTCGTTCGGCACCCTCTTGCTATCAGCGCCCAGGGCCACGGCCTCACTCACCCACTCCCTAGCTACGATTCTGCTATTCATACAGGACAATGGAGAAGTGTTGCATTTGTATAAAGTATAAATTACTTCTGATACTTCATATATGTATTTGTATATGCACCAGGGTTTATGGCACAAGTGCGGTATTGTTATTTTAGGGGAAGATCGATAAAGTAATCGAGCTTGTGTAGATGCCTGTACGGTTGCAAGAGAAGAATGGAGGATTGGGCACTACGTCAGATCAGTCAGTGTCAGCAGAGAAATTACTGCTTTAAAAAAAGTTTTAAATCTGCATTTTAAGACTTTTCAGCATACTTGATCCGAGTGACACTTCCAGACTCCTTTTATTGTAGGAAGTAGGCCCCTGGTTGCAGTACGGCCCTGACTCGTACCGAAAACTCTGTGCAATTAGTTTTGTCTTCATTCTGTAAACTCTTAGTTTTGAAGTTAGCAACACTCTCACGAAATCGCAATTCAAATAAGACGTCCATTTGAATGCCGTATTGGAATGCAGCTACGTGATATTGTTGCTGGTTTCAATACAGAGAGATAATTGGACGTTTGACGTCTACCTTCTTGTCTTTAAGTGTTTTCTTCTCTCATACTACTTCTCCTCCCTATTTGGTGAGATATTTGACAAAAGTACTTATGGTATCTTCTTTTTCAATATTTTTTGTTGAATAATTTGTTTTCCATGGCTGCTTCTATATTACTTTGTTTCAACTGCTACCCTACCGTTCCCGAAAAAATAGAAATTTAAAGTGGGGGCCAGAACATGTCCCAGCCCCCCAATCAATAGCAGAAAGGAACGGATTGTGGCATTCACTTGTAGTTTATTTGCTCCCATTTGCTCTGCAGTTCCTAAGATTTCATCCTTACTGTTCCCAAGAAAATGGAACTTTAAACTGTGAGTGGCCAGAAAAAAGGAGCCCGGGAACTTCGAGGGGCCAGAAAAAAGTGATCCCAGCCCCTCGAATTAAAAAAAAATCACGGAGAGGAACAGATGGTCGCAATCGATTGTACTTCCTTTGCTCTCATTTGCTCCGCAATTTGTCCGGTTGCTCCCCTGGCGTTCGCGAGAAAATAGAATTTTAGACTGAGGGAGTCAGAACAACGAGGTCCTAGCTCCCCACGCAATGTTAGAGAGGAATGGATGGTGGCATTCGCTTCTACTTCATTTGCTTCAATTTTCTCCGCAGTTTCTCAATTTGCTCCTCTGCCGTTCCCGAGAAAATGGAATATTAAACTGGTGGTCCAGGAAAGCGTAGTCCCAGCACCTCGAATTGAAAATAATTTCAATGAGGAACGAATGGCATTCGTTTGTACTTGGTTTGCTTCGCGGTAGCTACGTTTACTTACTTACCATTCCCGAGGAAATGGAACATGAAAGTGGAGACTAGAACAAAATTGTCCCAGCATCCCACTCAAATAAACATAATAACATAGGGAAGCGGATGGTGGCGTTATTTTGTACTTCTTTAGCTTCGATTTGCTTCACAGTTGCTTGGGTTGCTTTCCTAGCGTTCTCGAGTAAACAGAACTTACACACGGGCTGGGAACATGTTGATCTGGCCCCCCACATAAAATTTCTATTTTCTCGGGAACGGTAGGGGAGCAAACGGAGCTACTGCGGAGCAAATGGGAGCAAACGAAGTACAAACGAATGTCACCATCCGTTCCTCTCTGCTATTGGGTGGGGGGGCTGGGACATGTTGTTCTGGCCCCCACTTTAAATTTCTATTTTTTCGGGAACGTTAGGGGAGAAAACGCAGAAACTGCGGAGCAAATGGGAGCAAACGAAGTACAAACGAATGCCACCATCCGTTCCCCTCAGCGATTATTTTTAGTTGGGGGGTGCTGGGACAACGTTGTTCTGGTCCCCCACTTTAAAGTTCCATTTTCTCGGGAACGGTAAGGGAGCAAACGGAGCTACTGCGGAGCAAATGGGAGCAAACGAAGTACAAACGAATGCGACCATCTGTTCCTCTCTGTGACTGTTTTTAATTCGAGGGTCTGGGACCACCTTTTTCTGGCCCCTCAGTTTAAATTTATATTTTCTCGGGAACGGTAGGGGAGCAAACGGAGTTACTGCGAAGCAAATGGGAGCCAACGAAGTACAAACGAATGTCACCATCCGTTCCTCTCTGTTATTGGGTGGGGGGGCTGGGACCATGTTGTTCTGTCCCCCCCCCACTTTAAGGTTCCATTTTCTCGGGAACGGTAAGAGAGCAAACGGAGATACTGCGGAGCAAATGGGAGCAAACGAAGTACAAACTATTGAAATTGTTTTCGAAGAATTGCGTGATGGGGGGGGGGGGGGGGGCAGGACTACACACGCGACTTTAATTACGTTTCTCTTAAAACAGCGCTTTTAGTAGTTGGTTATTCTGAATTGAACCTTATTTTAAAAACTAAATTTGAATTTTAACCTCTTGACAAGAACCTTAACCTGCTTAGTTAACAATTATCTTATATTTCATTATGTTATGTTATTTATTTAGCCTGCCGCCAAGGATGTATATTAATATTTTACAGAGCTCTATTTTTTTTTTTTTTTTTTTTTACTAAGATCTGTTCGTAGAACTGAAAATAAAGCTGGGGCCGCAGTGTTCAGTGGTAGAGTGCTCACCTCTGGTTCATGGGATCCCTGGTGCAAGTAGGTTTTGTGGTGTACAAACACCGTATGAGTGTATAAGCTCGGGATTCTCCCGTTTCCTGGGGCCGCGGTGGCTCATGGTAAAGCGTTCACCTGTGGTGTTTGGGGTCCCGGGTTCGATCCCAGCCCCCGCCAAGTGAACTTTGTGGTGGACAAACACCGTGTGCGTGGGTTTTCTCGGGGTTCTCCCGTTTCCTCCCACTTTCTTCATTCCACCATTTCATTCATTACTCATCATCACCGTCTCCTTTAGCCTAACCGGCATAACCATGGGACGTAAAACTCAAAGATTTCATTTCATTTTTTCTCCCGTTTCCTAGCATTTTCTTCATTTTCCATCATCATCCATCTCATTATCGTCTTCTCCCTTAGCCTCGATGGATAATTGTGGAACATTAAATTCAATAAATAAATAAATAAATAAATAAATAAATAAAGCTATTGCACTATACAACACGGAATCTGTCTTTTATGTAAATATATGATTTTCTGATGTATTTTCCCATGAGAAAACTAAATTTCTACTTTTATATAGCACATTATTTTTAAATGACAAATTTGAAATTTTCATTAAGTGAGATTCGGAAATGCGGTAGTTTTACAGATTGAGATACAATGTGTTTTAGAAAAGAATTATTACACATAGCTTGCAAAATACACTCATATGAACATTCTCTCTGACAATTTTTCTTCTTTACAGAGAGAGATTTCCCCCTCATCCTCCGAATTATTCGCTCACTACAACTTTCTCTGCACCTCATTGCTTATCTTAATTGCAGGTAGCAGCCCAATTAACATACAGTGATTAGTATGTTTACAAATTTGTACTGCCTAACAGAGTATACTTTAAGCACTGAAAAAACATTTATCTAATGAGCCTAAAATGTACCTGATGTATTTTGTTATGTATATCATGAACTTATAATAAAGAATAAAAAATGCAAGGTACATAACAAATAAAATATTTTAAAGTATATTCCTACAAAATTGAAAATTAGTATCATATACCTTGCTAGCCTACATTAGGTAGGAAATAGATGTTAACATATATATGTTATCTACAGGGCCCGGATCTTGTTGACCTAAACTTTTCTAAAAAGTGACCTGTAAAATGACACTAAAATTTCTGTAAAATGGCCCTAAAATTCACAAAAGTTGACCTTAAAACTTGCGTATTTTAAAACGTTTACTTCGATAAACATAGACTTTTTTTTTTTGAATATCTATTAGATTTTAACTATCATTTCTCAGTCATTTTCAAAAATTTTGTTTCAGTTAGTTGCAGCCCATTGATCAAAGGTTGTGTTCAGTTATCAGTCCATTGTACGGTATTGTACGTACTGAAAGTGTCAATTCACTCCCGAGTTGAAACTAGGAAGGACACTTAAAGAATAAAAGTTCGAAAGTGTAGAATGTATACACGAGAATAATAGGTAAAAAGAATTTTAAAATCTTTGAACGCCTTCTAATTTATTTTTAGCTATGCACCTGATCATATCCTTTGTGGTCAACAACCCGAAAACATCACCTACCAACCCCCACCCCTCGTCAACCAGCTTCAGTTTAGCTTGTTAGGAATGCAGTTTTTCTGCCCCAAAAGCCAGGAAGCAGGAAAAGAGATAATTTAACTTCGTGTTTTTCAAATCCGTAAAAGTGTTCATTTTAAGATTTCTTTATGTAGAAGAAAAAGAATAAAAAGACCATAAGTGACGTAAAAGTTACCTCAAAATATTAAAAAAATGACCTGAAACTTCAAAACGTCAAAAGGTGACCAAATGTTGCCCCTAAAAAGATATATTTTTAGAACCTAGAGTTGATGAACAACGTTTATATTTCAACTTGTCTTGACCTATGCGTAACAGTAAAAAGTTGACTTTTCAACAAGATCCGGGCCCTGGTTATCTATAATGTACAGCAGTCTATACAGCAGAAACGGAATGTGATAGACATTTCGGTCTTCACCAATGAATTCAACACCTATTATGTAATTGAAATTCAGTTGAAATCACATAATTTCATTTGAAGGACCAAAAAATAAATAAATTTTTTGTACAGTGTTATTAATAGTAGTATTAATATTAGTAAAATTTTACTTGTCAAATGCATGAAAAATAAACATCCTGATCTCTTATGTAAATGACGAGTGGTTTAAGCCTTCTTTCACCTTATCTAAGGATGTAATCGTTTTCTTTCATAGTATGCAACTCCAAAACTTTAGTTGTTTCTCTTAAATCCAATATAATTGAAGTTTTATTGCTGTTACTTTACTTTAGTGTTTTTCTAAATATATATATATATATATATATATATATATATATATATATATATATATATATATATATATATCAGCACAGTGTCGTTGAAAACATTTCATAAGTTATGAAGAACTGCATCATATATTTCTCAGGTGTCCCTTGAGTTATGTATTTCAACTTTACTTTTCCGAACCAGACTACCTAAACATACATACATACACATACGCTAAAGTCTCCAGAATATTATACGGTCAAAAGTTTGTTTAGCAATCTAAGAAAATCTCAGCGTACTTAATTCGATTGTCGGGCTACATATATATCTGCATGTACAACGGACAGGATTTCACCGACAAAGATTACAAATAATTTCAACAAAGAAGTATTTCGTACAAAAGTATAGCGTTAGATTACTAATTACAGGAATAAACGTAAAAATTAGCAAAAGTACATATTAACGTATAAAGAAGTAATACGTAAAACGTAAGACTCATTTATAATAAAGCTTATTTGAGAAAGCTGATAGAAAGAACAATAATTTTAAATCGCTCTTCAAAAGGAAAATATGTATTGTGGAAGCTTTACAAATACACGTCACGAGAAATAATAAGGTTTAATTAGTAATATTATATTGTCACGAGTCATAAACTAAGGGAGTATATAATATAGTGTGATTCTGTGTTTATGTAGGGAAGATGAAGGCAGCTGCAACTTAAACTTTACATTCTATCTTATAGTGCGGACTTTTAATTTGTAGGGGCATAATACATCTTTGATTAAAATAACTTATATCAAACTACAGATATATTCTAATAGGATATCAAAATCAATGTACAATTTAGGTAATTGGGGGAGGATAACATGAGGCCCAACAGAACATAGAGGTCTGAAGGTGTGATAATTCAAACTAAGGCAATGTCTCCTTCTCCCCCTTCCTAATACACACACAAACATGATTTTCTAACAATAGTAATAAAGAAGAAAGTTATTAAATCAATAAATTTAGTAACAATAACTAAATTATCTTCTGCTTTTTTAGTAATAATAATCACAAATACATAAACGTTTGATCTATATTACACTACATCTCGACAGCTTCATACAAAAGGCACACCACTTGCTTACATCCTCTTGGTCAACAGTTGAGGATGTTTTCAAATCCATAGATTTCGTTATTCGTAATTAGTATATGCAAATTCGCAACTGACGGCGAATTGAAGGATACTGTTGCAAGTGACCTCTATAGGCACAGGTAGAATAACTATATTTTTGACGGTAAAAGTAAGAGAAAAGAGTGTATATTTTGTGGTAGCTGTGAGTATAACATTAAAAGAGGCCAAAAGTTACAAAAAAAAAAAAAAACTAAAATCCAACAATATACTCAAACTATTTTTCTTTTTTTAATCATTAAACAGGGTTCGGAAGTAGGGTAAACGAAGATCCCTGGCAGTGAGTTTCTTTTTGGAGGGATCAAAATGTGATTGAGGGCGAAATTCCTCATCCTCCCTCGCTTTAAACTCGCATCCTAATCCCAAGTGTTTTTAGTAGCGTTTCAGATTAACTATGAAATTTACCTGCTTTCACGGAAAATTTTCAAGTTCTACATGCACTTCTTTTAAAATTTAAATATGGACAACAAAGGAATTAGCTTATAAATATACAATTTAACTTTGTTACTTACTACAAATACTGACGAAATCCTTCATATCTTCCATGTCACCATAATTTATCAACACTTGAAACGTTCTTCTTTTCTGATTTAATTTTCAATCCTTAAAATAAAATAAAAATTTAAAAAATGAAATTAAAGCAATTCTTCACAACAACGAAAGCGTTCTACAGAATCTGTTTGTTTCACATATTTGCTTAGATACTACTGTAATTCTTTTTAAGTTAATTGTTGATGTTTAATAATACACTTCCAAACTATTCTATATGTTGTAAGTCCTATAGAACAGCTATGTCCGTCTGATAGTCTGTCGGCAGGTATCATAGCAAAAATGGTAAGAAATATCGAGTAACTTTCTTAAAAAAAAAAAAAATTCGATTCAACGTCTCAAAAGTAAGTTCCATCCCTCGTTAACCCTACATTCAAACAGGATGTGATTCAAATTAACCATTTCTGGTTTCAACTTCTATTATCATAGTACAAAAACTATAATAGATAGCGACAATCTATTGTTTACAATCGGTCTAGTGCATCAAGAGAACATATCATTACCACCTTCAACACACTGCAGAAACCGGAAGTGGGTGAATTTTACTAGTACTTCCGGTTTCAGTACTTATTTCCATAGAGCGAAGACAGTAAGAGATCTACAAAAGCGGTTTCTTGACACGGATTCATTGTTCCAAGAATGAGTTTAATGTCGACTTAAAACCGTAGATGGTGAAAATCTACGATTTTTCGATTACAACACTGACTGGCTTCGCTGCTGGCTATTTGAGCTGTCTCTCATAAGTAAGGTTGCAAGTTGTCAAATAAAATTGTAAATAATATTGCATGTTTGATATTAATCCACCTGAAGAAGAACATAAACTACGACTGTACGTTATGAAATTCCTGGTTTACAGCAAATTAACTGAATTGTTCTTTAGAAACATATCTCAAGGCAGAATCACTATACTGATTCGTAAATCCTTAAAATTTAAAAGCGCTAAGTAGAGTATTGCGAGGTGGAACAAGTTACAAGGACAATGAGAACTTACTTATTGATCAGTTGTCGAGTTTGTATTGACGCCGTTTGTAACCATGTTTCTCAAATATATGTTGAATAAGTAAGTTAAATATTATTATTGCTTTAGAAAGTAATATTCCATGTTAATTCTAAGTTTAGTTCATTGATCAAACTTCCTGTTATTTAACCTACCTAGTTGACACGTAGGCTCACTAGTAGTTCTATCAAATATTTCTTTGATTCTCAAAGATGAAGATAAGACAAGAATAAAAGAATGTAAAATAAATATTCACGCTGCTCTTGCAATCATCAAATCTTGGGTTCAAATACAGAATCCGTGCATCCCGTTTAGGCCAGCTCTTTTCTCAGTTGTATCAGATTAATAAAAGCTGGTACTTTTACTTTCAAGATAGTATTTTCCTGGCGACTTTCTTCCAAATTTTCTTCTACTTGTTAACCTTTCAGAGTGAAATGTCTTTTCGGTTATTAAGTTTGCTTAAATTTTAAATAGCTTTCACTTAAAAGAAACATTATTCCTGACATTATAATAGCTTCTCTCCTCAGTAATATGAAGCACATTTGAAGCTATAACTGGTGGAGAATTGATACAGTCTCATACTCTAAAACAAGTTCCACAATACCTATAATTATTTATTTAAATTTATTTTCATTATTTGAAAACATGACAAATTCTAATGAGATAAACAATTTCCTTTTAAAAGCCTTTCGACTTGATGTCATTCTACAATTTTCTAAATAAATGTAAAATACGCAAAAGGCATTATGATCGCCATGTGTATCACAGGTGATACAGCGTGTTCCACCTACGCCTCGTGTATCATTTCTGATACACTACGAACATACTTTTCACCGCCACGTGTACACGATCTGATACACAGGCTGGTATATTTAGCACATCTTACCTGTAGTCAGGGCGCTGGAAAAATCATATTGCAGCAGTAATTCTGGCGCAGTTGAATACTTTTCTTTAAGTCGGTATTTCGCCTACACTTCGTGTATCATTTCTGATACACATCAACTTGGCGCTGACAGTAAAATTTACAAAAAATACTCTGGCGATCAAAGTGCTAAGTACATATCAATCTAGAACATGGGAAGCACTAACAAAAAGGATAATAAGAGTTTTGATATGTTATTTTTAGGTGAGAAGCATGACAATAAATTTGAGGTTATAACATTATTATGCCATATTTCTCAAATAAAACTACCATGTCCTAAATTCATATCACTAGGGCCGAATTTCCCATTTCTGCGTCTATGGATCTAATCAAAACATTATGCCCCTCCTTTTGAAATTCAGTAAAGCATTATAGAATATATTTCTATTATTCCTTAACGGTTCACTACCTTTGCTGTCTGCTTTCGGCACCGCTTGCAAAACAACATATCCAAACTACTTTCCGCGTAAAGTTCACCACACTTGTCACCAGGAGGCGATAGCTGCTCTACCAGTGCGGAAAGTATGTACACAAATAACCACAACGAACAATACCTGAAAATAATACTCTTCAAACGCAATAGGCAAGATCAAGAAATGTGTAGCCAAATGGTAACGAAAACTCGTTAAGGGTTAAACATGAGTTCATTAGAAATCTGCATTCAATATGCTAGGTAAATCTGCAGGTGATTAAGACTTGTTTCCCCGAATCACAATTTAGCTTGTCAAATGGCTTCTCAAAGTCTGGTCGACACAAAGGTGGATCACAAACTATTTAATATTGTATGTTGAACATGATTTGTTTTAAATAATGTTCTTAAATAAAGTACATAATAGCAAGCACAGCTAAATGCATGGTGTTACGAAGTTTAAGTTGAGCGTATTTCTGACCATCAAAATAAATCAGTAGATAAACAAGTTTCTCGTTCTAGTTCTGGGCGCATAAGGTTCTAGTTTAAATCAGCCTTTGAAAATTACTCTATTTCGTACTCCAATCCAATATTTTCCAATCTGTGATCCTCGAGACGTTGAAATATCTGCGGAACATTTTATTTTCATTGAACTTTATCTTATCCTAGGTGTAAGAACATAATATTTGTAATGTACAGTCCGCAGGAAAAAAACCTGAAACATGAGCATGTAAGTTTATTGTGAAACTACGCCTAACAGCGCAGGGAATCAACATAACGCTAAGTGGCACGAATCACGCCAGGAGAAACCTCGACGTCCTCAATTGCATACTTATTTTGGAGTAAAAGACTTCGTTGTTTCACAATCAACTTGCATGCTCTTGTTGCAGGTTTTTTGCTGTGGACTGTACAATAAGCGCTTTAGGTAAAACTTCCGGTTTGATTTTGCTTCGTGTTTCCCCCAATGAACTTACTAAACTCTTACAGAGGACCCTCATGAAAACAGATTTGAAATCCTCTCCCCAGTTTTAATTTTGAATACCCTTAACTTAAGTCTTCAAGGTACATCTGTCACTGTGTTTACTGTGGGAGATGATAGAGAGACAATGTACTTCTCTTCGACGCGAAAGACCCAGGTTCGATTCCTATTATTATAAGCTATGTAGTTCGTATTACACGTTAAACTGTACAACGTTTCATATATAGTGTCGTTCCTGAAAAGGACGCTAAACTACAATTTCTTTTACACACTGATTTCATTGATTTTAGTGAACAACTCCTTTCTAGTGATGTCGTTGAACGTATGATTGAAAATATAAGATAATTGGCGTATTTTTCGATTTGTCCTGAAAAAATCGTTGGATGAAAACTATTTTTCTATAGACTCAAAATATGAACTTCCTTCTGCTCAAGAAATATATATCATGCTGACTTGTTATTCAACGTTCAAATTACTGTTTCCTTCGTTTGTTACTGAAGTTTGATTTTTAGTCTAAGGCTACATATCCTGAAATTTTCAAAAGGGCTGTAAGACATATATTGCCATTTCCAACTATATATCTATGCGGAACAAGATTTTCTCCTCTCGTACGCGTGAAAATCAAACACTGGAACAGACTTAACATGAAATTATATAAATAATATGAAGTTACCCGATGTTGCTTCAGACATACAGAAGTTAACATCTGAAAAGCAGCATCAGCTATCACATTAGGTGAGCGTTGAATTCATAATATTAAGCATAAATTGCTATGATCTATTTTCCGAATACCTCTATTTACAACAGTATTGTATTGTCATTAATGACATGTTTAGGTGTAAAATTTCAATCTATCACATCATTTTTATATGCAAAATATATTTTAAATATAATTTTTGATTTCACGGGGAAGGGGCGGAGAATTAACAGTCCCTACAGAAGGTCCGCGACATCACAAAGACTCGAAAACGTTGCTTTAAACTGTTACGTTATTGAAATCGTAATATCGTACATGTCTTTGGCGTGGGAGACCCGGGTTCGATTGCCGGCGGGAGCTCAAGTTGTTTGTGGACCCCACGTTAAGCTGTAGCTCCACGTTTCATATGGCCTACCTGCCGAAAGGACGTAAAATCAATCAATTAAATCGTGATACTGTATTTTATTTCATTACGTCAATCGTAAGTTGAATAACTCTACATCAATGGTTCTCAAACTTTTCGATAACGCGGACCCCCTGTTCATTCGGGAAGTGATCTGCGGATCCCCTTGCAATGCTATCTGAAATTTCACATGATATTAAAAATATATATATATACTAATTGGAATTGCCACTGACAGGGAAAAGATCAAGAAAAATAACGCAATAAGTAATTTATACTAAAGATACATGATTTTTCCTAGTGAACAAAATTTCAATTAAAAATACCCGTAACTTTCAAGACTGAAAATCATTAAAAAAAAAAAAAAAAAAAAAGGAAATTCGCTTAATAAACAACGTTCTCAAATCCGATGTCACTATTGTGAGGAGTGAAATTCTTTGGTATTTCCATAATTGCATTGAAATCTGGATTTGTCACCATTAATCTTAAGTTCGATTCCACATTAAGACGATTTCGCTTTAGAGTTTTAATATTGCAAGGAGCGGAAAAGATTTGCTTACATAAGTAAGTGATAGGCATCGAACGTTGCAATGCTTTTTTAGACAACTCTTCGTACTCACAGCGCACATGCAAATTAATTTGAGTCAAGAGTTACTCGCAGTGGCGGATCTAGAAACATAATTTGGGAGAGGTTTTTTTAGAAATCCCAGAATTGGAGGAAGGCTCAATGATTATAAGCATATGAATGACTAAAATTTACTTCTTTTTAAAAAAGAAAAATTTGGAATAGATGGTAGTGGTGCGAACTTTCCGCCACTTGAAGATGAAATCCACGAAATTCCGAAGCGTCGCACAGTGGTCGTAAACTGGGAAAAAGCGACCAACAATCGATTTTGTCAACTTCGTCGCCTATAAAATCGGTATTGATATTTGATTATAAGTATCTCTTCTGCTTCAAAACCCGGAGTTTCAAGCCATAGGAATATTTTCGCTGTTCATAAAATGCATGTAAACATGAAAAAATAAAAGAGCCGGAAAATCAGTAAAAAATGAACCAAACATTATATGTTTTAACCATTTATATCATTTCTGGGGTCAATGAAAGTGGTTGGATAGTACATTGGACTTAAATACTGTGCGTTTAGTGAAGAGTTGAGTTGAGTTGATTTTAGTTTAGCGTCCCGTTCAGCAGCGAGGCTATATGAGACGTGGACCTACTGATTAACGTGGAATCCGAACCACATGAGCTCCCGCCGGGAATGGAACCCGGGTCTCCCACGCCAAAGGCGCGTACGCTAACCGCTTAGCCACGAGAGAGCTCTGCGTTTAATGAAGAGTTTTGTTATGTATTGTCATATCATTTATATGATAGATTTGTTAGTGTTACCGAAAAGTTACATATACGCAGGTGTTAGTAGCTCTGCAGTCTAAGCTTATCCTTGCTTATCTGCAAAATAAGGTTTATTGAGTTGACCATGAGTAGTACAAAGGTTGAGCATTGGAAGTAGCTGCAGTAATTTGGAATGGCATAAAGTGGGGGGTTCATAAATTTTGTGCTGAATACTATTTCATGTAAAGAGACTGTAGAAATATCCACACCAATGATACTACTTTCATCGTAGATTTATGTTGGTCCGAAAGTTGAAGTTTATGATTTTTATGCCATGTTTGGGGCGTAATATCTCAGAGGGCAAAGTGCTAAAAATTGCTGCTTAGGCCACAAAAAAAAAAAAAAAAAAAAAAAAAAAATGTATGTGAATAAACTATTCTAAAAAAAAATAATAATAATGACTGATATTACATAGAGAAAAAAGTGAGGACATGGTAAAAACGGGAAGGAAGCACGCGCGTGACGATGGTCGTAGCCTGAAAAAAATAAAATGTTTTGATAAGTTTCACGCTAGATCTCAAACACTACGCATGGTTCAGCAATTAGGCCCGTTTTTGCTTGTGTTCAGATGTGGAAAAGCTTGTGAGTGGTGTTTGTTCCATCTTTCTAGCTCCATGATCATTGCCATGTCTATATGGTAAGGGGGTTAGGTCCTCTTTGCACCCACGACACCCATCGTCGTCGAACTGGACCGCGGTATTAAGGCACTTTTATAAGTCAATGTAGGACGAAACTCAATATCGCAGATGTAATCTCGAATTTTTTGTAATTGTTTCTATGTTACTTATTCGTTTATTCTAGTTAATTGTTAGTAACTAATATTATAAATAAAAATACCTGATTGTATCATATTAAAAAAAAAGTAATAGAAACGCGAAAATAAATACCGATTTTTTAAATGACTGGAAACCGAAAGCAGATAAGAGAGTCGTGATAACGGTATCTCATGTAAAATAGGCCTAATATTGTCTAGCGAGCTCTTGTCCCACTTTTCGATTTTCTTCTATCTATTTGAAGATATCACATAATTATGGTAAAATTAACGGTATTTTAATTCCATCGTGGTAGGGCCTCTTAAGCTATTGACGAAAATAATCTGTAAAATTATGAATAAAGGACAATTTGTAATGATCGTTTACAATTTAGCTTTAGCAAACATAAGAAATGTTAATATTTGATTTTGTCCTCCCTATTCAAGATTTCCGCGTTGTTGAAAACTAAACAATTATGCAAATTACGAGCGGACAAGTAACGAATTGTGTATTTTGTGTGATGAAGCGTACAGTCAGTGAATATTGAAGGCTGAAAAATGAAACAAGAAATGGGAAAACACACTCACTTAGTGTTTACAGTACACCAGGGAAGATTTCATTAGAATAAAGTTTAAAAAAACGAGAAAGACGTAACAGGTGAGAGCAAGTATCCTCTAAAGAAATTAAGATCGACTGAATTGTATTTTGACTTCAAGAAACTGTCCCTGTTCTGTAGGAAGGAATTCAAGAATGTATTTTCTGTAAGAAGACGTAGGAATATCTCGGAAAGTGATCACATTATCATTTAAATAAAATGTGCGCAGCACAAACACAGGAGTTTAGCAGCATTTTCATTTCTGCCGTTCTATTTTTTTTAATTAATATAAATTGTTTCAGACTCTAGTAAAGAGTTAGCCCTTCCGGCTAGTCTAATGGCTAGCGCGTGGTCCTGTGTTCGATTCCTGGGAAGAGAGCATGCAAATTTAATTTCACAATCATACCATTTCATTAATCAACTACCTCTTTCAGCCTAAAGGGCATAATCATAGGACGTTAAACTTAAAAACAAAAGAAAGAAAAGAAAAGTTCATTTTTTAATTTTTCTAGTGAAGAGTTCGTAAATAACAATGCTGTTTCGTAGCATTGGCTCAAAAATATTCCTTTTGCTGCATCCTCTTGTTTTTTCATTGAAATGGAGAAAGAACAGCAGTGTTTGCTTTAGATCGTTTAAAATTTGAGGAAAGAAACTAAACAAATTCTAAAAACAATCGTTTGTATATGAGATTTCGTTTCTTGATGCTGCTATGTGTTCGAAGGTTGCACTGAAAGTTTCGGAAAGATGACAGAAAAACGATAGTCACAATGCATTTTTTTTTTAATTACTTCTCAGCCTATTCGCCCTTAACAGCAGTACATTTATCCATTCGAATAAACGAATTGTTGAAGCAGTTATGGCACTCAGTAGCAGATAACTTAGAAAAATGGATGTTGTGTTAGCACTGCCTCTTCTGGCCTTAGAAATCGCTACCCACGCATTTTATTTTTGATGATTGAAAATAAAAATAAAAAAAAGGTGCTGGTTAGGTCTACTGAATAAGCAGGGTAAGATATGAGTTCAACATTTTCACTGGTCAGAAACTCTAGTGTTTCAACTGCTGTGTGAGAGTTTTCATTGTCATGATACAAAATGATGCGACGTTTGGGTTGTAGGATCTAGAACTATGTGTGTTGACTACTGGGAAACACATGGTAGTGTCCAATCTGTATTAACCATTCTGCGATTCTCGAAGGCAATAGTAGAGATGTGTCTAGAGTTCCCGAAGAATGAAGCAACCATTTGCTTCGCAACACTGCGTGAACGAACAGCTTCTATTGGCTTTGTCTCATCTTGGAAAACCCATACAGTAGACTGTCATTTAATTTCGGATTCATATGAGTAGATCCATGTTTCATCATCTGTGATGATAATGTACACAAGATTTGACGCTCCTGCTTCGAACCATTTGAGCATAGTCTTACACCGTGTTACAGTGAGATTTATTTGTGAGGGATTCAATGAGAACGTAACTTTTTCACAAATAAATAATCATAGAGAATTGTTTGTATTCGACTGATACTAATACGTAAATATACCTGAATTTCATAGATGTCATGTCAATCACACTCAACTCACATACATTGTCGATGTTGTCTTCCACTACGGCTAGCGATGGGGGCCTTCACGAACTTTAGCACCGAAGCTGTCGTGGCCAAACCTAAATTCCTAAAAAACCAACGACAAATGATTGGTTTATCTGTGAGACGGGAAGCTTCAGCAAATGAAGCTCATTCGACTAACACATTGTTGTTGCGATAAACGCTATCGAAAGTCATAAGGAATAATTGCGCGAAAATGCTCTCCGATTAAATTAATTTTCTTCACCGACTTATTACTTCTTCACTTCAAACTGTTCCTGTAAAAGAAAAAAGGAATCATTGTTAGTTAGGGAACTACCTATACATTGAGCACACATCCTACTTCACAAATATAATGATTTCCAACACACATTGTAAGTTTCTGAATATTAAATTCCTAACACTTTCAGTGCAACCTTCGTAAAGTTTGCTTTCGTTTTAAAGAACAACTAGATCTTCTTTGTAAATTAATAATTAATAGAAATGGATTGTTTGTAGGTCTATATTTGGTATAATTTCCATTCTATTAATATATATATATTGACCTCGCCGCGTTCTATAGAGAAACCACGTTGAACGATTATTCATTTATTTATCCTGTTTACCAAATAGCCATTTATCGAGGCAATATTTTCTAAGTGAGGGGAAGAGAAGGAAGGATATCTGATATCTGATTGATTTTCTTATAGTTCTTTAACTAAGTAATACATCTGCTAATTTCGACCTTGATACCCGTTTCTGGGTCAATCGATGATCACAAGGTTGTTATGGTTTTACTCTACCACTGTCGTTGTCAAGTTTTGCTTTTAAAGCATAGCTACATTGTACATAATGTTAAAAGGAACTGAAGTTCCTATCAGCAAGAATCTTAGAGAAACCTACGCCCTTTCCCAGTCCGATTTTGTTTGTATTATACAAAGAAATATGGGCGAATTTACGTAGGTGGTTTCTTTTTACTTCTTTGTCAACAAATTCAAGGCCATAAAAACAGAAATAGTATTAAATGTATCTTGTATCAACAAGAAAAATCAATTTTTTGAATGATTATATTCTTTTAAGCTATTGATTGAGTTTAATAATAATAATTGCAATAATATTTATTTGTTCTATAATTCCTATTCAAATATAATACATTTCCAGTAACTATAGGTTGCTTGGGTTAGAATTTAGCAGCATCAAGGCTGTAAACCTACAGTTTGATGAAATCTGAATCACCGTAATGCGTTGAAATTTAAAGGCTCTCCCACCGGGAATCGAATCCGAAATCCCATGCAACAAAGGCGCGAAAACTAGCCACTAGACCACTTGTAGGACTATAACTAATAGGTAAAAATTCAGAGATACTCATCCCGTCCCTTCAAGGTTTCGTGACGTATATTTCCATAAAACAAAGGTCTACTTTTAAACCTGTTTTCAAAGGTTCTTAAAATTGTTGAATAAGATAAAAGAGAATAATGAGATGAATAAGTAAGTTCTCCGATATATCTCCAAGTTATCTCTAATAGTCCCCCCTCCCCTCTCAATGTACGACTTTGTTTAAAGTGTTGTTCTTGTTTTAAGACAATTCAATTCAATTCAATTAAAGTTTGTTTATTACTACTATGCGACTGGAAGGACTACAAATGCAAAAATGCCTTTTTTTAATACGTTTTTTCCCACAAAAGCCAGGCTATTTAGGGAAAAACGGAAATTTTTCGCTTTTTGTTTGTTTTTTAAATAATTTTCTTATTCAAGTAACGTCTTCGTTTTCCTTTAGTGAATTTTACAGTTAAAAATATGTCTTTAAACATTCACTTCTTATGAGTAGGCCCTACTATGTACAATCCAGTGCTGGCTATCTTTGTTGGTTTTAGAACTTGCATTTCATTAGTAGTTAGCAAGTGTAAATTATGTAACCCAGCTTATCACGAGGGTCATGTTGGTTGTCTAATTACCTTATCAAGTTCCTTTAAGTTATACTTCTTTTTCATATGTACCGTACGGGTTGCCTAAATTTAAATTGCCAGATGAGGAGAGAATAACAGTATCATAAATCAAAAACAGATACAAATCCATTTTGTTTTGGTATACGATAGAATTTTTGCTTACATCTCGTTTTCCGCCCAGGAAACACTTTATTGTGAGCCTCAGATATTCTATTAGGACCTAATGTAAGTTAAGTTTACGTCACGGTGGCTCAAACGTAGAGCGTTCACCTCTGTCACATGGGATGCCTGGTTCGATTCCATTTTTCGCCAAGTAAACTTTGTGGTGGTGGATAAACACCATGTGCATGTGTTTTCCTGGAATTCTCCAGTTTCTTCCTACTTTCGTAATTCCATAATTATCATTCATCTCATTATCACCGTCTTTCTTAGCCTTGGTGCATAATTGTAGGACGTTAAACTCAGAGAAAAATTCAATTTACAAAATTGAAGCCATTCTATTAAACTCCTGTTAAAATATTTTACTACATAATTTTTCAATAAAATTTTTAGCCATGCTTAATCATATAAGTATATCAACACGGATATCCGGGACGTTCAACAGTGACGGACTTAACATCATTAGTTCAAAACATTTCAGAATCTGTAAATAATAATTTCTTTTCTGATCCTATATACGGTTCGACAGGTGTTTTTCATGATTTGTTACTTCAGAAATTTTGGAATTTTGGATTATTAAACAAATTATTGACATTGATTTAATCTTAAACATCGCTAGCAATATGTTTTATATAATTAATTAAATTCTTCACATTATAGGATTATATCGGGTATACTGCAGCGGTATGCTTTGTACCGTTATTTTTTTTAAATCAATAATTTGCCCCAAGTTATAAAGAACTCCAAATGTTTGTTGTATGGAGATGACTATAAACGTTATAAAGAACTATAAAAATCACGATGATGTATTCAAGTTGCAATTGGATTTAGATAACTGTTACAGATGGAGTACTGGCAATAAAATGTCTTTAATATAGACAAATGTTTAGTAATAACGTTTTCAATAAAAGTTTTGGTATGTGATAAATTCTGTAATAATTCCAAAAATTAAACAGATAATAATTCCAAGATTTAGACACATTTATCGATTACAAACTACGTTTTAAAAATTGACATAGAGAGAAAAAAAAGTTTATAATTGACGAGGCTTATAAATCTCTAGGTGTTCTAATTAGAAATACAATTTATTTTACTAATAAAGCTTGTATCGTTTTATAGTTTAGTCCGTGGCAACCTGAAAGTATTGTTTTCTCACACAATTTGAAAGAAATAGGCTGTTGATAAAACACAAAATAAGCTTTTTAAAGTATTTGTACTTTAAAATGTAGGCTACAGGGTGAAATCCTATGACATTAGTATTTCTATAGTATATAATTGAGCAAATTTAAATATTTGTTATTAACAACTCGGCAAGAAATGCTACAATTAACTTACTTGTTTAAATTGGTGAGCTCCCTCGTGGTTAAGCCATTAGCGTGGGAGACCTGGGTTGTTGTTCGGGTTATACGTCAACCTTTAGGCCCATCTCTGATATAGCTTCGCTGCTAAAAGGGACGCTAAACTAAAAGTCAATCAGTTTAAATTGGCGGATGGCAAAGCACAAAAACGTAAGAGAGTTAAATTTTAATATCAACAAAACCTGTTTAACGACTAAAATGTGATTTTATAATGTGAAATTGGGAACGTATAAGAATTCTTCTTGAATTCGAACTTCTCAAACGATAATGTATCTAAGGACAATCCAGAACTTTAACTTTCGTTATCATATCCATTGTATTTAAGATTGTTGAAGCAAATATTAGACAAGGAATATGTCAGATAATTTCATCGTAATATTGTATATAGCCTATTGTTTTCCTTTTCTAAAAATATATGTATGCAGGGTGTTTCAAAGCAACACCGACAACGTTTCGGAGGTGATTCCTGACACCAAGATAAGACAAAAAGTATAGACCAATCTGGGTGCACAAATTCTTCCTTTCGGAGTTATTGGCTGCCATAAACATGAAAATAATAATAATAATAATAATAATAATAATAATAATAATAACTTTAAAGATCTAAGCTCCAATATTATAGCACCTACTTAGTCGAGTTAAGACTTCACTTGGGAACTAATATGTGCCCTATCCAAAAATACATGTTTCAGAATCCTGCGTACTCACGTAACAATTTTTGTAAAGGGAGTTTGGCTACTGGCGTATAATCTGAAGTACTCACCAACTACCTCTATAAAAATTGTTGCGGAAGTACCACAGGATTCTGAAACATGATTATTTGGATAGGGCACATACTAGTTCCTAAGTGGTCTTGACCCGACTACAGTAGGCCTATAGTATTGGAGCTATAGACTTTTAAAGTTTTTTTTATTTGTTTTCAGCAGCCTATAACTCCGAAATGACTCATTTCTGCACCCAAGTTGGTCTATACTTTTTGTCTTACCTTGGTGTCATTAATCACCTCCCAAAATCTGTCGGTGTTTTGAAATACCCTGTATATAAACTGTTTTATGTACTGTCAATATTACGTAATTTTCTTTTTATTTTATTTGTTCATTTTTCTTTTTACTTTCTTCCTTCTAGTTTCATTTACTTTATTTTTTCACTATGCACTTTATATAAATATCCCATTATAACTAAATTTTCTGTAAGCCTATTGTAACAGGAACAGTAGTCTTGTTATAGATGACAATTTAACTAGATAATTATTATTAATCATAACATCATCCGTAAATACATACCACTAAATCTTTGGACTAGAAAAATTGAAGTGACAAATTTGATGTGCCCTAAATTCATTCTTAATTTACATTTTGCCGATGAAACTCTACAGAAGACATACGGTACAGTAGACATATAAGTAAATAATCTGCTTTATTGCATTCTGAACCAATTTAAAACATCATTGGAGTACTTTATCTTTATGAAGTTAAAAAGAAAAATGATTGGACAATATGATCGACCATCTTTGCTTGTTAAATTGGAAGAATGCTGTAGTCATTGATTTCTTTTACAACATTGGAAAAACATTGCTCTTATAACTTCTGAAAAATATACATGTTTTTCATAAGTCTCTTAAATGTCATGGGAACCAAACAACGATAGACATTCATATAATGCATGATCACAAATGTTCGAATAATGCAAAGTAAACATGTCACCTCATGAAGAAAATATCGAGTAATTTGGTTCCCGCTTGGTATACTATGGAGTCTCTGTATTCAATACATGTCGCGTTACAAAAAAGAAAAAAAACACGTGGTTCTTATTTTGTGCTAATCAATAGAACTTCCTAGAAAGACTTACCATTGGATGACTATGTTGACGTCACCGCTGCTGAAAAGCCAATAAATGTTGACCTTCAAAATGTGTACTTCAAGCTCCTCCTTTCGATTCGACTAGCAGGTGACGGAAAGTGTAAGGAAGTTCGTTTTGCAAAATGGCTGCACACTAACAACCTGGACATGAAAAAGATGACGCGACGTGAAAGCGCTTTTATAAATATGAAAAGGGAGGAATTATTGATATTTTTTTCTCTCATCGTCAGCTGACTCTCATTTTATAAAGAAACACAATATTGAACAAGAAAGAAGAAAAACATAGACAATTTGACCTTGACATGTGTTGAAAGAATTGTTTAGATCCTTGAGACTATCATGTCGTGAGACGATTCTACTGTTAGACAGGAAAACTTCTCGCAAGGTGCTATTGTTGACAGCTTGTCAGAATCTTTCTTCTTCTCTTTCTTCTTTTGATCTGTTATGGACATCCTGTAACATGCTGTACGTTTAACAGTACCATTGGTTCCCATCTCTTCCAATAACAATAACAAACGTTACTTCAGGTAACCTACAATATTTATTATAGATTGTTCTTCGTTTGATATGTGGTCAGCACATCGAATCCCATTACCGTTGTTTGTGATTTGCCAGAGCTACCTTTCACTTCAAGTAATTACGATGCTGGGTACCGTACACATTAAAAAATCTGTGTTCCATTATTTCTGCCTTTCTAGAACTACCTTTTAAATTAAGCAACTCCTCATGATGTTCACACTAAAAAATCTGTGTTCCGTTATTTCTGCCTTTCTAGAACTATCTTTTAATTCAAATAACTCCTGTGATGCTAGGTTCACACTGAAAAATCTGTGGTACTCAGTTATTTCTGGGTTTTTAGTTAACTTTTCATATAAGTAACTTCTCATGATACTGGACATACACTGAAAAATCTGTGCTCCGCACAGACTACGAACAAAAATCAAAACTTGGTTCATGTTACGTTGAGGTTGTCTTTGTTAGAAAGACGTTAAATTCATTTACACGGTGACAGTTTTTCCACACCGTTCTATATAAGATGATACCCTTTAAACCAAATTGCAAATGGGTAATCGAATTAATTTCCCCCATTTTTGTAAATCAAATAAAAAAAACTACCTTCTTTCCTGTGTATTGTCGATGCTGAAGTTGATGTCCATCCAATTTGTGGTTTGTCTGTGGTTTCAGTTTTTTCTGCTTTAAAATTTTCCTCATCTTTCCGAACTTTTCTGACATTTTGTGGCCTTACAGACAACTTTGTAAAGCTTGGTGTGGGTGTGTGCAAGTTAACCTCTTTTCTAGCCTCCGCTACCAAGATCTAAGAAGTCCGGGTGGTTCGGAAGTGGGCGTACCCCCTATTTGGAACATCTGCGAGCAGGGAGTAATCTACACCCCCAACATCCCCCTAACACCCCTCCAAATTTCTTTACACACACCCCTGGATGGAAAAGGAATACTCCCCTAAATCCAATTGTATCAATCAGCATCACATAAGTTATTTATTAAATCAAGTTAAAAAAAATTTAGTGTTTAGGAAAGAAGGCAATTTATTCTTATTTATTTATTTCACTTCAAAATACGAAGCGACCTCGTTCTCATGTACGACTTCCAGAACCACATGACCTCATTGTTTCGGGCGGTGTTTCGATCAAAACAATTGACAAAACAGATCCGCTCATACCTACCCTCCTGGACTCCGCGGTCGTTTCCGAGAAAAGAGATTGATGGACAGATGCAGACTGCGAGAACTTCGCGCAGAATTCAGATGTGTTACGACATGGATGGTAATCATACCGATGTTTATGACTCTTAAGACTCTTAAAACTGCAAGGTAACTGTGTACAGACATTCTACCATAAATAACACTATACTGTTGAAACTAAATCGGGGGTATACTTCCGGACCACCCTGTAGTTCTTGGTTTTAGCTTTTAGGGAGCACAGTGGCACAGTGGTTCAAGGGTTCCCTGATAACCCAAGTGCTATGTTCAGAAATTTCGTTTCAAACGATTCAGACTCTCAAAACAAAACTTCAAGAATTAGCTAATGGATCATCATCAATTTTGACCAGGATGTATAGAGGTCAAAATTTAAGAATTGAATTCCTTGATGGACGTGATCCATCCAGTTTGATCCCAAGATATGAATAATAAAAAATCGGTTTTCGATGTATTCTTATGGGAGTAATTACAGAGTATCATTCATGCTTGATAGACTGCCCGCAGTACTTGTTGAGATTAGCGGGTTAGTATAATGTTAAGGATATAAAATACTAACTATACGTGGAATACAATGCTAAAGTGAAACTTAATGACCTTCTACTCAACAAATCTAAAGAATTAAATATTTTCTATTTTCAAATGTTCATTCGTCCTAAATATATTTAATTTAATTTGAGATAAAATGTTATACTTAAGCCTAGGCTTGATACAATTTAGCTTGTTAAAGAGTCAGGTGTATCAAAAACCAGACCAAACTTCTTCACGTGGTATACACTGTCACGCTGCTACTTGCCACATGATATACAGAGATTTAGTATATAGTATATTATTTATTTCCAATAATCTAGTATCTTTTAAATTTTAATCTTAATTTAGTTACTAATTTTGCTTACTAATTTCGTTTGTAAACTACTGGTAAACTAAATTCCCCTATTATTACAGGCTCTGCACGAACTAGAGATGACCAATATGTTTTAATTGAGCGATGTGTGATCATTACAACAGCCTCATTATTTATGTTGTTCTAGAGACCGAAACCCACATTAAATGTTTATGAGCTGTCTAATTGGCAAATAGGGGAACGTATAAGAATAAACGAAAATATAAACCCTAAGAGTAGCATTTAGTTTTATAATTAAGTTAGACTGTACCATAGCCTAATATAATGTATGATAGAGCACATAATTATAAAGTAAAGGGGAAGTCAATTGAATATGAGCATAGTTAATGAAAATACTAATATATCTCAAAAATGATGTGTTACAGAAAGTAGAAAGTCTCATCAAAGAAAACCTGATCTTTCGTCTACAAACGCTAAAAAGTACAAGGTTATACGTACTTTTGCTCTTGAGTAATAAACAGGTTAATAAAATAGGTGCGCAGTGCTCTTATTTTCCGTAGTAAATGGTAATATAAGCACTTCGTAGGACAAATATAAGCAGCATTTCTTTTCTAATATTTTGACATAAAATACAAATCAGATACAAAAAATGTACAAAAGAAGAAATAGAACGTAAATGATTATAATAACGAGCAAAAAAAAAAAAAAAAAAATAGTTGCACATACACGTAAAACATAGTTCATTTCAAGAGTCCTGTCTATTGGTGTGACGTAAATAACTAGGCATTAAATCTGCTACAATAATCACAAACAAGGAACTCAAGGCACTGAACGTTCACACAAAGGACATGATACCAGTCTTGGCACATATCACACTTGATCTATTCTTCTCCTTTGGAGTCTTTACTAAACTTTCTTTCACAAATATGGCAAATACTTTAATTCTTTTCACACTGTATGGATGAGACTGTCCTTTTACTTGGCGTAGCATCTCTGGCGTTTTCTTCAATGAAATTATTATTATCCATTTGAGTTTTAGATTTATTTATGGATGTCTGCGAGCTTTACATTTATTTATGGATGTCTGATTGTTCAGCTTCTCCGCACACATAAACTGTGACAACACCCATCCCACATAGGACTAGAGTGATAGATTGGAAATACGCAAAATGTACCCAAGCTGATTATAAACTTGAAGATTGTAGAATTTGTATTATCCATGTTATTATAAATTATGTTATTACGGAATGTCTACTTTAGTTAACATCTGCAAAAGCTCCTCACGTCCATTTCTCTCATTACTTTCAAAAGAAATGTGTGTGCCCATATTAAACTGAATTAGACTGAAACTGACAGTTAGAGTCTAATTATATTTTAACGTGTTGTGGTTGACAACTCTTTTTTATAGAAAAGCAGTGAACAAAATACTGGTGTTGTGTTCCTAGACAAATCTGACTATAAATCCAGTGACGAATTATATATAACGCATAGATAGACCTACCAAGTTTCAGCTTATTGTCCATTACCCTGATTTAACTATAGCTCCAAAAAGCTACGCTTTTTTATTCTACGTACCTGTAAACTTGCCTATTATTTCACAACAACTGCAGCGAACGAACTTGGGCTACTCTCGGCAAATTCATGAAACTCCAAACAATACTACGAACTTCATTGTTTTCCTCTTGCGCAAGGTATATGTCTGCTGTGTGAGTTTAAGCTTCGTGCTGCTCATACTTTCGGACTGCTCATATTAAACTGATTTCCCCTATGTTTTTGACATTATAAGTAATTGGAATGGCATATTGAAGGAATGTTAAGGAAGTATCTAGTGTACATGCGGATCCCGAATCTTAATACCTTTATTCTAAATCTGTTCCTTCAATACAGCTGCTCAAATTCCAATATTCCATATATTATTTTTGAACCGCAATTCAGTTCAGTTTTGACCTTATGGAACACCAATGTTATGAAGGACTGAACATACTATTAACGATGTTTCCTAATCACGCCTGGAGTTGAATCAAGAGAAGTTGGCGAATGAACAGATTATCATGGAAGATCAATCATCACTAGAGACCGGATGTTAGGCAAAATGCCTATTTTTTAATATTAAAGATATGATCAAAAATAAAGTTTTAAAGTTTATATGAAGGATTATAGTTTCGATTTAAGCCAATTTTATTTTGCCTATTTTGCCTATTTTGACCTTTACTGCCTAAATAATTGCTTTAGTGCCTAATGTTGCCTATTCTATGCATTTTCTTCAAAATAATCCTTCACTGGAAAAATATATAATTTATATAAAGTAAATAATACACACATATATACGTGTATTATGTGTTTAAAAACACAGGCACGTGGTACGTTACAATATATACTGTATAAGGTGAACTTCAAAGATATGCGCATACTTCGGGAGGTGATTCGTAACATGAAAAGAAGACAAAACGTTCTCTTGATTGTCAAGAATCACCTCCCGAAGTATGTGCACATCTTTCAGGTTCACCCAGTATATATGGAATTCATAACAAGCTTCGTTTTTATATATACAATAAAAGAAATTAATAACAAACAAGTATATTTCTATATTCTTTAAACATTATACAGTATATGACTTGAATCTATTTTTTAACGGTATTGAGTATTTATCTTCATTATTTCGAGTTACATTTTAGTGCCTATTTTACTGCCTATTTTTTTAATTTTTAGTGCCTATTTGCCTGCCTATTTTCCAGGTTTATAGTGCCTAAACATCCGGTCTCTAATCATCACAGTATAAGCCGTTCCTTATCACACTATCTCGTCTCTGAGAAAGTAAGATCACAGGACCACGTCACTGGGTCCTATTTCTAATGTTAAAAATTCTATTTGCCATTGTTTGCAATGAAAACTCGCGTGCCAAATGCTTTTCCAATGTTAAGTCTATGGACATCCCGTTCTTCGGTGATTATTCCTCAGTGGTATGTCCGATGTGGACATGCAACCCTTACGACACTCAGCGCACTCTCTCGAACCACCATGTCAAATTTGGTGAAGAATGGTTCAGGCGTCTCGGAGCGTATCTGGATAAACGAACGCCTATAAGTTGAGTAACGAGGAGTTTCGCTCCAACTATACTACCTCTGTTCTACTGATTTAGAAGCAACGCCTTCACTCCAAAAAATACATAAACTACTTTTAGACACAATAGGACACTGTATACATTACCAACACTCTTTGAACACCTCCAGATGAAACTTATTCATCCCTTGGAGATAGGGGTCTACTGTGTTGTTCAAATATGTCCCAGATGAATATGATATACAAAATGTGTAAAATATATGTCCTCATGTTGTTTTCGAATTGTCGCTTTTGGACACGCAAAGCACACTTGACAGATATATTTCCGCCTTGACATCTGTACTAAAAGTGTTTAAATGCTATTTTATTTTTTACAGTATTGTTAGATTAATAGTAACCAGAAGTTATCTTTTACGCAGACATGTCCCTTTCGGGACCTAAAAATTCTCGCTGTGTTATTAAAGAGAATTGTCAAGTAATATGTGTATTTAAAAAAAAGAAGAAGAAGTAGTCATAACTCTGTACATATTAAGTAAACGAGCTAAACGTCGAATATACATAATAATTTGGAATACCCTATGGATTGCTAAAAACAAAGTCACTTTGTGCGTATCTTTGTCACACAACGATCCGGTACCGAGTGCGTGGATCTGTAACCCAATTCTCACGAAGGCCAGATAGTGTGATGGGGCACGACCTATACAGTAATGATTGATACTACATAATGGTCTGTGCATCCATCATAACTGAACTGGAATCAAACCCCGGTCATGACTAGAAGCCCACCTTAATACTAGTTCCAGTCCTTCATAACCTTGCTGTTGTATAAGAGCGAAAACATAAAAACTCGCATAATAAATATTAAAAATCTTACGTGATAGTAAAATCCATGAATACGCGCTGGCAATAATGATTTCAGACAATTTCTTCCAGGAGATAATTTCAATTCGAATGGGGGTTAAGGTAGTAGGTCTATTTCGAAAATACTTGTAACTCTTATTGAACACGAACGGAGATTTGCCCCGAGCGGAAATAATGTAGCTTCGGAGAAAATTTCTCACTGCAACCTCTAAAATCATCACTGGGCGTTGGTAACGCAAATTTGTTTCTTTATGTTATGCCCAAATAATAGCATCATTTAAGGTATTATCAAAGGGACAAGATGCACCACCAACATATGAAATTCAGATTTCTTATTTCCATATTAACATACAGTCGATTAAAAAATTGAGACCTCTCAAACTCAAGAAGAGCAATTTCCCTCCTGGCCTCTCTGACGCCTCTGCGCCTAAAGATGGTACACATTCATTGTTAAATTCAACAGAGACCCGTCTTAATCCGTCCACTGGTCATTAAAAATGTAAAACGTGAAGACTGCTATTTACGTAGCATAGATTGACTACTAAATGTCATATAAAAGTCGTTTGAAGTAACAGAAGAAGTGACGTAGGCACGCGCTCCCATTATCGAACGATTTTCCCACTTCAACGTATTACGGAGTCTTTATTCCCGACCTCATTTGCATAAAGCTGTATGTTCTTAGTTTTACATTTTCCTCTCTGTCTCAACGAAGCGCACAAGTATTCGTCTTCTTAAGCTTTCCAGTTCAGGAAGGATGATTATTTTTTTCTTACCTTCTTCCTTTAAGATTTTTGATGTTTTCGAGAATCCAAAATGAGGACGCAACAATCGATCGCCTCTAGCCTACATTCTTTGATGAAGTGTCTGTATAGCGAAGCACAGCCCATATAATGAAGTTTTGCTTGTGTTGGCTTTTGACGAGGCCAGTGACTTTTGAGGAAGATTTTTTTCTTTGTTTTATTCATGTTATCTTAGCTTTTGCTTCAGTGGCATACAAATGATTGTGATTGACATCGCTATCTGACTTTCTCTGTCATTATAGACATGAATTTGATTATATTGCTCGAAATCAAAAAAGAACAAAATGCTTTGTTATCATTCTAGATGTTACGTAAAAATATCTAAATATATGGTGTCATTGACATTTTGTTTCAAAAATTGATGAATTATTGAGAAAACTATAAAATTGACAAGTATATAGTTCTTAAAACTGTTCTAGTTATTATAGAAGTATAACTATATAATTCTTAGCTCTCGGTTTTACGAGGAAACATTATGAGAAATTCTTCATATAAAATGAAAATTGAAATCTTCATAAGTGATTATAGCCACTACTGAAAGCTTCATTATTAGGCTTGCCAAACGTTCCGGTTTTGAGGTTTTATCTCGGGCGGTTTCGTGTTTAGTCCCGGTCAGACGGAGACACAAAGTTATTTAACAACTTTCAGTGCTTTTTCCATTGTTGTCTAGTGACAGGGCGAAAAATTTCAAAGTCAGACGCAGTCGCCAATCCAAAAATGGTGGTCGCCAGTATCTCTCGCGTACAAATTAGGAGATTCCCCCCTCCCCTTGGCCTTTGGTTTGACAAGGTAAAGATTACATCAGAGCATAAAATTTCAAAACCAGACAATTAGATGTAGGATTGGATTGGGCAATTTGAATTGGACAAATTCATATCAGTGACAACAGCGCCGTAACTTGGATTTTTTCTGGAGGGGCAAGTACTAATTCATGTATTTGGCCCTCCTAGAAAAAGTTGTTTTTCTAATTCTTGGGTCCCCCTCTTTCCATCTTTCTCCTACTCTTTATCGGGCCCCCGGAGCCTGTGGGCCCTCCTGCACGGCAAGGTCTGCAGAGCCGTTAGTCATGCCCTTGGGTCCGTTCAATACATAAATTAATTAAGAGGACAATATTGACAAATCTGAAAACCATACAAATAAATATTATTTCTAGGGTTCCTAATAGTAGACATTTTTACTGAAGTAGGCCCATGACTCAATTTTGCTTTATTTACCTTTTGTGTACTGTTTTGTTTATGTAATTTAGTGAACCTGTTTGATGCTTCATTTATAACTTTATGTTCGTATCGTACATGGAGTAAGAAAATTTTGTCGAAAGGCGGAGAGCTTCACTGGGCTGACAGTTGCCCCCCCCCCCTTCCCTCCACAAGTTATGGCCCTGAGTGACAATCACTTTCTCACTCAGTTACAATTATTTGTGTGCGAAATAGAAACTGCGCAGCCCTGTGAGTTTACGCAGAAAACATTCCACTAAATACTGGTCGCCATCTCTAAATTTTTAGTCGCCAATGGTGACCTGACAACCGGAAATTAGTTGACATCTACGGACATACATCGAGAAATTAGAACCAGCGATGCAACTAGGCTGGTTGTCGTCCGGGACAAGAACTCGCCTTAGCGACCCCATCCTGACCAACCAAACCAAAATACTCCCGGACTACTCCTGCTATTAACATCACACAGTAGTTCTCCTATTTCATATTTTCTTCAAGTAGTAAAGCTTGATTTCAAAACTGAGTACATAATTTAATTTTTAGTATAAGATAAAACAACATACTAATTACTATTTGATTGTCAAATAATCTGAGAGTACCATGCTTGACATATTCTTATAGATTTATCATATTAATTGCAAGTCACAATGTTTTGGGAATTATATCAAGGTGTGCATATGTGTAGAATGAATCAACAGTCTGTAGCTTTAGAATAGAATGCAGGCTTTTAAATCGATGTGGAACTAAAATTTAACTTTGCGGGCTCTTTTGGCTGTAAATGTTTTTACAATGCCTTCAAAATGTAGCTTTGAAGTTAACTTACGCTCTACGGATATGATCCTAAGGTTGGAGAGTCGTTGTTGTCCTGTTAAACTTTCGAGGTAATTTTTTATGATCTTTAGTTTGCTAAAAACTCCTTTCCTTGCCTTATAGTGAAAATAAATATTTGCCTAGTTTTGCACCCACAAATCGGCGCACAAGCTCCGTTCCCCCCCCCCCTTCTTAGTCACTGATTAGAATACCAAATTTGACGTACTGAATACTAAATTTTGAGACTAAAAGACCTCAGACTGATCTCATTATTATTATTATTATTATTATTATTATTATTATTATTATTATTATTATTATTATTATTATTATTATTATTATTATTATTGGTACTACAAATTAAAATACTGTCTTTGTGCGTACTAATATTTATGTAATGTAAGTTTGTTTGAATTCTGAGTGGCGTGAACGAATAAATCTTACATTACAATTTTCAGAAACATGCACTATAACATTTCATTGTGCATGTGTCTTGTTAAGTTGAGAATTTATCACGATATTTTTTGGATAAAATATTGGTATTAACAATGTCCCGGTTTCAAGCTTCAGAAATTTATGAAGTTTATTCATTAGAGTTACCAGTACCCGGCGCCTCCACCATGAAACGAGACTGGAATTCTGACTTTTCCAGTAACGGAATGAATGTCGGGAAGGTACATTAAGAGTAAACCAATGAGATCTAATGAGATTAATATCCGTTCCAACTAAAATGCATTTTCTAACTTTACACTGGTCACATGGCATAAGGCCAAGTTTTATACTGATATGCATCTATTGATAAGTTTTGAAATGAAACTCAAACTCTTTTTAGAAAATAGCATGGCAAACTTTTAGGAAAGATAGAGCAAAGGTGATGAATTTCTAGGGGCGAGCTTATACAGCCTGGTGTTCGAATACTGCTTGGCAAAAAAGGTACTTTACCTTAATCTGATGAAAACAATCCATGATTCCGTATCTAGCTAACGCGAGAGAATTACGGAGAAGCTCCTTTGTCAACAATCCAACCACTTCTTCCCTGAGACTCCTCTGTCCGATGGTTTTGTTTCAGTTCCGTTTTTTCCGGGTCCCTCCTTCCTGTCATGTGGTCTTCCAAATATGGTCAAGGCGTCTCTCTAGACGCCACCCACGTCAACCTCATCATTTCGACGTCACTCCGAAGTTCGTTGTCCAGGCCGACCTCATCAGAGGCGATGTCCTCCAAGCCCAGACTCATCAGGATCGAACCCGGCAAAAACTTGAAGACAAAGCGGAAGGCAGGAATCTCTTACTCTAGGTGTAAATACAGAAAACACAAACCTCAGGAGAACGTTTTCCTCAATGCTGACTGCGGAAGCTAGACACGGAAAACAAGATTCAGCGTCTCGTTTGTTTGTCAATCGGCTGCATAAGCGGAAGAGGAAGAGGTAAGGAACTTCTAGGACATTTGCCTTTCATGCTGGGTTTAATAACACAGAAAAGAAAAGTAATACAAAATGCTCTTCGAGCCTTTAGACTACATAAATTAAAAATAAAAATAAAAATAATAATGTTTTCTTCTGTAGTGAATCCTCCGGGGATCGAACCAAGAGACCGGATCCTCAACACTTAGATAGCTCCCTCGTGACCATATGATGAGCATACATGCCTTTGCTGCTGGAGACCGTGGTTCGATTCCTGATGAAATCTCATATGGTTCGGGTCCCAAATTTAGCTTTAGATCTACGTGACATACAACCTTCGTACTGAAAGGGAATTATTAAGCTTCAAATCGATCAATGATATTTTAAAATAATCTTAATTAAATTTAATTTTGAATTAGTATTAATAGAAGAAAATGTGCATTACTTTCTAAAAATATATACAAGGTGGTTGTTAAATCAGTACCTATATGTAACAATGAATATTTCAAAAAGTAAACAACCTATCACAGTTTTATTTCCATTGAATAAATTATTGGTGTGTACCATTTGGTTATTAAGACACATTTCAACGTACGTACCTGCATTTTCCACACATTTTTGGAATATTTAGGAACAGAATCATCGACTCTTCTTAGCATCTCAACTGGAATTTTTGCAAATACTTCAGGGATATTTTGTTCAAGACTATTAATATCCTTTAATTTTAACTTGTACACTTGTTCCTTAGTCCAACCACAAAGGAAGAAGTCGCATGGAGTTAGATCGGGGCCGCGTGCAGGCCATTCTGTCAGTCTCTGGCGGCCAATCCATCTGCCACGGAAATTGTCATCAATCTTAACTCTGCCTTCTAAGCTGTATTCACCAGCCATCTTGCTGTTTTCACTGAATCACCTTCTGAAATCATAAATGGTAAACCTCACATTAGTAAACAGTATTAGACGCCAGCTAGAGCTGGAGCTAGTTTCTAGGATAATCTAATTAAAAGTAGGTATTAAATTTACAACGACCTTGTATGTATTGAGCGCAGTCAAGACCTATGATAATACATCTAGAAGTTGATTTTTCCTTGTTAAATTGTATAATCTATTATTTTATAATCTGTACTTGTTTGAGATTTTCAACTATAGTGTAGGGTATGCGATTCTCTTTTATTTTAGTTTAGTTTTTTGATTAATGTTCCATCTAAGAAGCTCACTGGTGGTGTGCGGACTACAGTTTGAGAAACGATTTACTCATTTTTTTTTTATAAAAGCTAAATATATATATTAGGCCTAAATCGTTGCTATAGGATCTAAGTAATGGTGAGGCTTCCTTCCCTCATTGTATCCAAGGTAAAGAAAAATACTGGAAATTACCGTAACTTGGACATTCTGTATTAATGCAGTAATTATATCATAAAAAAATTGCAAAGAAAATTTGTTTGCAATATTAGGGGCTACCTTAAATTGTATTTCAAATTACCATGAATGGAAAGTAAAATGTAGTTATAACCTAGGTATATGGAAATTTTAGACTTGAAAACAGCAATGTCAATTTTTTTTCTTTGTGTGGAAAGCGGTTTGATATTTGTTTTATCTCTTACTTACAAATGACGTCAGTGACCTTAATGCATGCGCTATTTCATATAAATTGCATCAGCGGAGGCGAAACCACGGAAGTTCTGTTTTCCTGCCGACCGGGATGCGGGAGCAAACCATCTGATTGTCTAACACGAGAACGTTAATTTAAGGGGAGCAGGTCGTTCACCTAAGACGAAGTAGGAAGGCCCCACCAAGACCCTCTCGATTCCTCATTCTCTCAGTTTGTCGAAAAAAATGTTTTCTCGTGTAACCGCATCATAGCACTGTCATATGTAGTGTGTGGCATTTACACGGAAACAGGAATTTTCAAAGTATGACACCATTTTGTTTTTTCTTATTTTCTTTAACGTTTAAAATATTATAAATTAATCTTTCTGGTATGTCGTGCACAAACCTTTCATGTTCTACGCAATTTTCAAGTTTGTGTTACCTCCATTTAAGCACGTCATATTTGATAAACATCATCGCTTGATTATAACAGGAAGTAAACATTTCATGAGTGCGTTTCTTTTCTGTTTAGTAACAAAAAAATTTATTTAAAACTGAAAATTGTAAGTTTCTCAAAAATCCAGGAACAAGATGAAAAGATGGCTGAGAACTTGATTTGCATATCAGAGGTTACAAAAGTAGCGGTAAAAATATTTGTGTGGCTCACCCATTTTCGTTCCATGAAATAGTATCTAAATGACGCGAGAATGTATAAAAATATATTTCAAGTATATTTCTTTTTGTGCATAAAGTTTTAGTCCATTGTATCTCTTTTTCTGGTAAACTTTTATAAATTTTCGGATTCCTGTTAAAACTGTGTGATATTTCGATACGTCGATCAATCAATCGATATTTTTGTATATCAAAATATCAATATAAACATTACTGATCGATAGATCGATATTTTAATAATTCATTATTCTCTGATAATCGATATATCGTTATTTTCAAAATATTTTGATATTTGATATTTCAGTATATATTGATATTCATTTTTTTATTTCGATACATCGATCAAGTTTTGATCTTTTACCAATATCGATTTTAGATATCGAAATCGGATATCACACGATTCCGATTCCGTAATTCATGTTGTTGCAACTTTTACTTATGTAAGACACTTATTTTAATGTAAGAATTTTAAAAAATCATATCACAATATACAACATACACATTTCTAACCAATACAAACATAAACAAGTAGTTAGTGATCGATGTTTAACTATTTTCCATGTTCTGTTTGTAATCCAAGAACAATTGCAATAACTATACTCTATATCAGTGATCGAATTCGGTCCTATGAGCTAGATGACTTACCGGTGGTAATTAAAAGATGCCAAAAGTCATATTAGCTGTAACAATTAAAAATAAACTCTACTATATTGAAATAATGCCCAAGTGTACAATTATACACTTGACATTTTTCTCTATTTTTTCTTTCTTCTTTCTTTCTTGCCCGTTTGAGTTATATTGGTGAATTCAGGTTTTCAATTTATCACTTTCCTATATATGAATACATATAGTATGCACGCATAGAAAAATCAACAAAAAATGTAACGATTTAAATATTAAAATTAAGGCGATGAAAATAGTATTGATTAATGTCAGGAAAAAGAAACGGCTAAAATTAACTTCAAAGTTAATTTATCACAGTTAAAATTCAAAGTGGCAATTTTCACTACTATACAATGAAATTGTCTTGATTTGTGAAAGCTGAAAATCAAATTATGAATGAAGTATATTGTATTTAAATAACTTTTATATATCTGTTATTTTATTATACATAAAATATATAAAATCATGAATCATAAAAAGCCGCCCGTATGAATTATGACCACCATAAAGTTTTTGAAATAATCCTACAAAAAATTCTTAGAAAATATTCATTTCATATGATTTTCGGGAAAAAATAACTATTATTTTCAATCCTTACGAATTTTTTAAAGAGGTTGTTATAAATTAAAAATGAGTTCCTGGAAAATTTAACTGATTAAATTGAAAATTAACAAGCTGATTCATTTGATTATTTTTTTAGCGGATTAATTGCAAGCCTAGTAATATGTACTCGATTCGACCATGTGATACTATGCTCTTATTTTAGGCACTTTTGCTCTAACGTGCAATCGCAAGTGCGATATTAGTTTGCGCGTGGAAAATGTAGGCCTATATGTACAAACTACACGTTAGCTTTGATGAAAGAGGAACTATGAAAGGCGATAAGTTGTGTAACAGCTTCTGGGACAATATACATAAGGCAGGTCAATATATACGAGGATAACGACAGTAATTTCTTTTTAATTCAACAACTAGTTTAAATTTGAAGTGAAGCAACTAGCTTACCAAACAACACAATTGCTAAAATAATGCTACGCCACTCAATCAAACTAATCATAATATTTGTGCTACTTGTTTTCCTCTTACTCTTGGCAACACTTTAGAATTTTATTGCTACGAACAAGATCTGTTAAATCTTGTGTAGAAGAATTAGGCTATAAGATGGAATTTCCTTTCCCTTAGGTTGTTTATCGGTGTGACTTCCCTAAGAGTCGCCTCTGAATTCAAACGTAATTCAAAGGAAACAAGAATAAAGTCAACATAATTACAAATATATGTTGATATACACAAGAAGCGTTTTAATATTATATTCTTATGAAATATAATTTGCTAACGGTAACAGTAATATTCCAATAAGTGAGATCACTTGTAGCTTACAGTAAGCTTCGGCTTGATTGTTTGAAATCAAATTTGGAAGATTATATAGTAAAATTTTATTTGGGAAAGAAAGAAATTCATTGAATTCCTGAAATTTAACCGTTCTTCTTTTGCCATTATTGAACCTTTGATCTGGCGTTGGTATTAGAATAGTGACATAATTTATCCTTATAAAATTAAAGATATTACTATATTTATCCTTATAAAATTAAAGATATTACTATATTAAGAAATCTCACTTAAGGCTGCTAACTGTTGAAAGAAAAATATAATGTTTCCGACGTAAATCAAATTTAACTCGTATTACTAGTAATCTATGGAACTCATGTATCGTAAAATACAATGTGATTATTGTGAAAGCTGTATCACCTTATCAACATACGCGCCAATATTTAATGTACCCTCATGGCAGCCTTAAGCACGCAATGTGTTTGTCTGAATTGATTTATTCAATATTTAGAAGGTCACCAGCATATAGGAAGTACCGTTCTACGGTTTTATTTTCAGTTTAGAGATATTAACTATAGTGGCATATACCAGTGATACATTTATTTATTTTAATGGATGGCGTGTTTGTCTTGCAATCGCATAAGATTTTCCTTTGAGTACTGTCATCTTGCCTGAGTAACTTTCCTAATAATACAAAAAACAATGAATGGATATGATTTGAACATGATCAAGACAGTGTTGCTGTCCAGAGTAAAACGAATTGATGTGCACAGAGAAAAAAGTCACTGCTGTTCACGTCCAGATGAACCTGCCAAACATATGGCTATGCCAACTGAATATATTTAGTTAAATGTCTGTTGTGAACTGTGCAGTAAGTAATGTACCAGACGTTATATTGCCTGTGTTACTGGACGCATAGAGTCCAACAGTACGGCAGGAAGATGCTTACCGATCAATCTGGCTCAGACGCTGGATAAGTTTAGATAAACACATTGAACGAAATATGTTCAGTTGCCATCTCCATCCGTTTGGCAGGTTCATCTTTAACTGAACAGCAGTGACTTTTTTCTCTGTGGATATAGTCTATGTCTAAGCATATATGCAAAGCTTAGGACAATACGCTGCAAAGACTCAGATTAACTGATTGATCGATTGAACGCAAAACTTCCTTATTACGAGATGAGGACACTAACTATTCACTTGAAAAATAAGCCCCACTCCATTCAGAACAGGCTGTAGAAGACCTACAGGCAGAGACTTATACCTAGGTATACAGGCTTCAGACTTAATCAACTGAAGCACGCACTAAGTGTGTCATAAGTCAAGTACCCAGCACCATCTTACTGTACCCCCACGTTGCTCCATGTACACATTTTACAGAAGCTGGGTACAATAAGGATGAGTGGTTGGAACAAAGGTAGAACGAAAACTAATTCCGTCCCGCCGATGATTGAATCCTTGCCGTCCGATTAGTATAGATATACGCCATATCGACTACTGCTTTAAGTATTCGCTTCGTTCGCTTATTTGTATATGACTCTGTCATTTTATAGTTGTTTTTTTCCTAACATCTTGCAGTTCTTTCCATCTTATCAATAGCATCAATAGTTATCAATACCACGTAAGATTATTTCGAATATTGCACATGATTTCCGCATTAAATCTACTGGTATCCCTTTTCTATAACATTATTGAGCTTTGTTAACTTTCTATTTCCTTTTAATTCATAAGTGCCTATTAGACATTCTACAGGTAGTTTCATCCTATAAATGAAATTATCTATCCTAATGTTCGAGTACGATTTATCTAAACAGGTCTTTGGCTCACTCCAAAGCAAAGGACTATGGGTATTCCACTAAGAATAGAATTCTGAGATGAGAAACAAAGCTTTATAATTTGACAACAAAGAAATAACAAGTGATATAGTGGGAACTGTATGTATTCTGTCATTATTGGCAGGTCATTTGGTGCAGCTGTCAAGCTTCTGTGGTCCACGGTCTCCAGTTAACCTCTTTGTCTTCACGTTCGATTTTTCTGTTTTGATACCGTTTATTAATTGTAGCCTCCTTCGGCCCAATTCTCTCTCCCTTTTCTTCCACCATACCCTCTAGCACGTCCCTCATGATACAGTTCCTTCTTAGCCAACATCACAATCAGTTTCTCTTCTTTTCAATTACATTTAAAGTTATTCTTTTCCCCTTTACCCTTTCTAGAACCCTCTCATTCGTTTTCCGATCAACCCAGCTAGTTCTCACCATTCTGCATATCCACATTTCAAAAGTTTCCCGTGTTTTTCATCACTTTAGCGTGATACATGTTTCTGACCCAACAGTGGAATACTCCACACGAAGCCTTTTAGGAGTCCTTTTCTCAACGCTTTATTCAAGGACCCACAAAATAGACTTTTCTTCCTCCTAAATACTTCTCTCGCTAGTGCTATCCTTGCTTTTATTTCACTTTCGCACTTCATATCATCACTAATAATACTACCCAGGTATCGAAAACTATTCACCTGTGCTATTTTCTCCCCTCCTACACCGACCGCTTCGTTCCAATTACTATGGCTTTAGTCTTTCTAACATATATTTTCATCCTATATTCATCACAGCCCTTCCTCAAGTTTTCTAACATTTTATTAATTTTCTTTTCAGATTCTGTAGCAAACGCCATATCATTTGCAAACCATACACCTAATCATTCTACCTCCTACCGAAATACTGTTTTCACTCCTATCTCTTATCAAAATAATTCCCAGTCACACGATCAAAAACCTTTTCTAGATTAATAAATACAACGTACACCTCTTTCCCTTTTTTAATAAATCTTTACCAATTACCTTCAATAAATCAATTGCATCTCTTAAGTTTTTACCTATACTAAACGCAAACTGTTTCTCCTCAGCTTCATTTGTTCTTCCATACCTTCTATTCAGTATTGAAAGCAAAACTTTTGATATGAGACTAATAGTTCTATAATCCTGACATCTCTCTGAGTTCGATTTCTTAGTCAACATTATCGCGATTGCCTCTAGGAAGTCTTTTGGTCCCTGTTTTAGAGTGGCCCCACGTAGCGTAGTCGCTAGCGCACTCACCTTCGGTGCGAGCGATCCCGGGTTCGATACCTGGTAGGTGCACTCGGTCGAAAATTTTTAAAAAGCTTTCCCAGGCCAGCCATCCTGAATGAAGTTTTCTTGGGTTTTCCTCATCCTCATAGGTCTCAGGCATCTTCCTTCCTTACCCAATCCTTTCCTCCTTCCCTTTCCCCGGATGGTGTGATCGCCAAAGGACGTCATCCCTCAAAGGTGACGAGCTACATGGCCATACATGCCGAAAGCTCAGAAATCCAAATCCTGAATATCCTGTTTCAGACATTTTATTAAGTCGGAACATTTTTTTCTTTCTCTTGTCTCCCATATTCTTGATGATTTCGATTGGTGCTGTGATGGTTCTCATGTACCTCACCTTTATCATCCTTTTATTATCCTCATACTTCACTTCAATATCTAAGCCAAGCAGTCTATTACTACTTCCATGAGTCCTCAAATTGTTGTTGAGTCAACTAGTTTTCTTCAGTTCATGCTACCATCTGGGGAAAAATTATGTAAAAAAGTCAATCACTAAGCTTGTATATTCAGTTCCATGTTTGCATTTGCCTGCTGAAATTGAAGGAAAACCCATCCGGATGATTGAATATTGAGTTATAATTCGGAATCATCCAAATACTAAAAGGCACGGTAACGGATTTGAAAATCTCGAGGGGATAGGGGAAATTTCTCTTTACAAAAGAAAAGTCCCTCTCACTGATACTTCCACGGTAAGATAGGAAAGATACTACAATATTTCTAATCACTTCACATTAACATTCATTTGTACTTATTCACTCATAAAAACTAATAAAACTGAATATTCTTGTACAATTATGAACAAAGACTGTGATGATGAATTGTTTGAAAATTTTCAATTCATTCTACGCAGAAAGTTCATTCTAGACTTCTCTTCTCAGACTTGTACTCAAGAGTAAATTTTAGGACCATTGTTCGGTTTAATTTATAGGAGCAAGAACTTTTTAGATGAGGAAGCTCCCCTGGCTGCCAGTCTGCTTTCTCTTCTCCACATGGAGACTGAAATAATTTTACACTCTTGAGTAATCATTGCTAATAATTTACATTGAATAACGCCTGCTTTAGACTTCAGGACATTGAATTTTAAGGTTTTAATTAATTATGTAAAAAGAATAAATAGGAATCTAATTTTGTCTTGTATTCGACTTCTAAATATGTACTGTATTTTAGATTTAAAAATAATCACTTATTACTTGTGCTCAACAAGCAACAGTTTATCTATAGATTCACTAAATTTTGAATTTTCTTATGGTTCGTGAAACACTTGCCTGTCTGTCTTCCTTCAATAAAGTTGGAATACGTTGAGAAGAAAAGAAAGCAGATGACCCATTTAAATAAAAGAAAAGAAGTACAGTATTCTAATGAAAAATAAAAAAAATAACACCTAACTCCTCATCTGAGAAAATTTCTGGTTTGGCATCCTTCACTTCCTTGAAGAGCTATTACATCAAAGTAATAGAACTGTCTATCTTGTACGTAGTGAAAAGTTCATAATAACAGCTTTTCTCCATGTCTTCCCTTTGTTCCCTGGTTTTTGTGTTAATGGTTCTCAAGTATATACGTATGTGGTGAGCTGATTGACTTTCATCGCGTAGTCCAGTAACCCGGTCAGTTGGTAGCACGAAAACTAAGTTAAACACAAGCAAGTGGAAAAAGAAGGAAAATCGATCGATGCATGTATTATAACAGGAGTCCAAAGAAACGAGGCAATTCATGCCTTTCTTGTTTCAGAAAGCGTTTTGATAGATGAAATGAGAGCTGTCTGCTTTCAGGATAAACATAATGAATAAGCTTCCTTTCTTCTTGTTTCGTTGGCTTTCTACAACGGAAATTGGCTCCCGGTGACGATTGATTTTCATGTCAATATTCTTTTTAAAAATGACATTTTGGTAAATATTGAACAATAAACAGAGGTGGAATAGTTTATATGCTAAAGGTAGGAAAAATAGTTACGTACTCTTATACGGATTGTTATGTACTGAAATCTCTATGTATAAAATAAGTTTTGACAAACAAGCCTACCAATACCTGTGCTTGAGCTTAAAATTTGGAATTTGGACAAGACATAGGATTTGAGACGTAAAGTACCACTAGAATAGGATTTTTTGAAAATTGGACGTGGGAAAGGGTTAAATTACATTGCAATTATCATAATAAGATGTCAATATCTCAGAATCCCTTAATTTGATATTCCAACTTTTCCTTTTAAATAATTATATATGTTTCAACATTTTTTTTGACTGTTCTTCCCGTCTAAGATGCCTACATCTCTAAATTCTTTAGGTTTAGGGAAATTAAATTTGGTATTTAGTTTATTCATTTAACATAATTAAACACGTGTTTCAACGTTTCTTGATACTTCATCTAGAAGGAATGGAAAATGAGATGGAAGTAGTTCACTAAGATGTTCATACATGGTATTCGAATTTTGTACGAGATTTCTGACTTCAGACGACTGTAGGTTGGGTCATATTAGCGGTCATAGTTTTGCTTCCAGTGCTTCTGGCTCACGTAAGTAATATCTTTTATCAGAGGTATTCAGATGATTTCATCACTCTTTTCACAAAAACTCTCCATTGACTTCTGTCCTTTGCCAATTGGAATCAGTTTCTATTTTGCATTCCTATTTCTGCAAGATCTAATGATTACATATTTAGAAGTATTATTGTTTGATTGAATCTATATCCTATTGTTGATACCCGAAATAATAGAGTATAACTTTTACAATAATATTTTATACTAATATGTACTTGTTCCTCACACATATAGACACAAATGTTGCCGAACATTTTGATAAGATTTCCTCTTTTCTTTTCTGTCCTTCTACTATTCATAACACATAGTAATTAACAAGCTTGAAAGTAGAACAATCCTCCAAACTGTTGGAAACTATTTATTCTACATCAAATATTATAAAACATGACTAAATCTTTATAACAGTATTAAAGTCTATGCACCAACTTTAAAGCTGATTTTTTAGGCTAACTTTTTTTTTTTTTTTTGTAATGGGATGAACCACTGTTTTAATGTACAGCGTCAAAGGCATTTAAAATTAATTGAAAATTATTCGTTTGCTATTTCTTTATTACTAAACTAAATTCTTTTCGCGTACAAAGAAAATATTCCGTATATACATTTGCAGTCTTCGAAGGCAGAAAAATTTCTCTCCCACACTGTACTCGATACTGGTGTACTCACAGAAATCACTGTGGAGCTATCAGTAATTCTTGAATCATGATTTAATTTGACCTGTTTCCTTTTCAGCAGCGAAGCTATATGAGACGTAGATCTACAACTTAACGTGAAATCCAAACCACATGAGCTTCCGCCGGGAAACAATACCAGGTGTCCCGCGCCGAAGATCAGTTCACAAACCGTATTCTCTTGAATCATGGAGGCAAGTTCTAGTATAAAAGTCGTTCTGCTCCTCAATGCATTTCATTTCTTTAAGCAGCTGTTTTACTTCAACTTCAATAGTTTAAGTATAATATGAATAAGTGCATAGCCACGGACAACGGTGCCGATTTCTCTGTAAATTTGGGGGGGGGGGGGATTCAGATGCAGAAGGCATATATGAGGATTTTAAGACAAATTGTACTCAAATTATGCCAAATATTACTTATTCGCAAATACGATAAGGGGGCCCACATGAGCTTTGGGGGGCTGGGCCTCCCTGCCCCCCCAGAATCGGCGCCCTTGGCAACGGATCACTACTGAGCTACGTTAAGAAAATCACTCTAAACAAAACTTCATTAAAAAAAATGTATTGAATACTTTTTCTTCGCAGTTAAATTTCTAAAAACTCTGGAAAATGCTCTATAAATGATTTGCAGTAATGATGGAGCTTTGAAAATATTCTAACAAGGGTAACTTTCTTTTCCCCATTCGTAAATCAAGTTCTAGTGGCATTTTTTTGAGCTGCAATCGCACTTTTATAACTAAATTTCAATTAATACACTAGTTGATGTTCTGATGTCAGAGAAAACCTTGTATTACTATTTAAAATTATATTAACTTTCTGATAACATTGACATTTACAGGAATTCATATCCATTGGTGTGTAAATCTCATAAGTAATAATTAATATAAAAAACGTAAGTATTACATGAAATAAAGAAACTAAAATAAAAATAATTTAAATTGTTAAATAAATCCATCTTTGGTGCTCTGAAATCGTAAATAAATTATTTATAATTCGTAGATGAACATAGAAAGAGAATGTTATTCAAAGCTGAGGGGAGAAGAAAAAAAGAACTCGCTTCCTTGAAATTGACCGATGGATTGGAGAATTGACATGACAATTATGCAGTAAGCATATCAGGATTTTTCAAGTGAAAAAACCTTGTTCTTTAGCTGTGAAGAGAGTGAGGAGTGGGACATGATATGAGAAACTATATATATAATATAAAACACAACCGCGGATCCAGGATATGATCAAGGGAGGGGCTAAACCATAGTTTGCCGCTTTATCCCGTGTAAAGAAAGTAGGATTGAAATTGAAACCCATTTTATCCAGTGTATACCTGAGCCTCAAGAGTTGGGCCATAGCCCCTATAGCCCACCCCTTGGATCCGCGGATATATATATATATATATATATATATATATATATATATATATATATATATATATATATATATATATATATATTTCTAAACGCGTCTTTGTTCTCCAACGACCGACTTTTACAGTAATATAACATATAATCTGCGTTAAAATCAAAATTACTTATAGAGCTATAGTCACTGAAATAATATACGAGACATATCACCGCACATGGATGTAATTTTTCGTTGGTTAGTTCTGTGAGATCAGTGAACCACTCTCTCTTCATTGTCCAAGGGTCAACAGTTAATATCATAAGAGTTACGATTAGTGACGTATTGATTCAATTATGGAAAATATCATTAGAGAATTTTGGAAAACAATCAATTTTTCGATTTCGTTCGTAGCTAAACTACCATTTTGTGAAATTTTCAGCGGAAATAAGAAAACGAAAAGAACTTGTGGAATCCTATAATATCAATAATAAACTAAATTTAAGATATTAGTAAATATCGTTGAAAGGTGCTACATAGAAAGAATGTTACACTGAAATCAATCAATTTTCTTAACTCCTTAATTTCTCAATGACACACTTTGAGGCATAGCCCATCCGTTGTAGGCCCTGTGATACGAATAACATATATTCAAAGTTTTGAATGTTTTAAATACTAAATGCTAGAGTATCATTCAAGATATAAAAACGACAATATAGGAGTTTTATAATTTGTGCTTGAAAATATGAGTTAATTTTTTTAAAATACTAATTATAAACTTTTAAAAAATATATAATAACTAGCAGCGTTCACCCCGCTTCGCTGCGGTCACCCCGGAACGCAATAAACTTTGTTACTTAGATAATTTTTACTTTTTCGCTTTCAAGTGATATGATAAAAACCATAGAAGATTGCATTAAATGTTAACATTATATCGCCTGTCATTTATGTTAACCCGCCCCGCTTCGCTGCGGTCACCCCGGAAGTTTTCGCTTTCAAGTGATATGATAAAAACCATAGTAGATTGCAGTAAATGTTAACATTATATCGCCTGTCATTTATGTTAACCCGCCGAGTGACACGGTCATGCGGGTTGCATATAAATACGTTTATTTTTACCTATGATGAACTAACAAAGGATTTGTACGTTATGGACACTTGAATGGTCAATTATCTCAAGACACTGGTAATTAAAAATTAAAGTGATATGATAAAAACCATCTAGGGTCCAAATCCTAATAACCCCCCAAAAATAAAAGAAATTGGTTCAGCCGTATTAGCGTGATGAGGTAACAAAGGATTTGTGCGTTCTCTTTTATATATATAGATAATATTTTAACTTGCCTATATATAGAAAATTTATTCAATAAATAATCGAATTTAGAAATATGTAGAAGATTCTTTGTTCGTGTAATACTGTATCATGATTACCGTGATTGTCTCTTCAAGTTTTTTTAAAACAAAACAAAAAGCGATTTAAGTACTTAGGATTTAAACTTTGAAACAATTAAATACTCATTGTAATCATTGTAAACAGAGAAGAAGAAGAAAAACTTATCTAACTAGTATCAACGATTTTTACAATTAAAAATGTTGAAGACAAATATTATAGATTGTAGAAAAATAACCTTATCACATATAGGCAACATGGACTAAAGTCCGTACTAGGGGAGATCCTAAGTCAAGAACTGGTGTATTGGTGGAATTACTCATTTGACAAAATGTCCATTCGTTTTTCATTATCTTCTATTTAACGATAATGTTATAGCCTTAGGAATGATCTTGTTTTTCGTAACAATATTCCTTGAATGTCTTGAAAACATTGATATCTAGTAGAGTTTCATTCAAAATATTATTTCTTAAGTACTGGAAAATTACTCAATAAAATTGTTTTATTTTTATTTACTTACTTTTTGGAACTCGCTGTTGACGTCAGTAAACAATATTAGATTTTATGAATATGTTAGAATATAGGTATATTAATGTTACTTATTTGAATATTGAATATTTATATTTCCAAAAATGATACAAATGACTTACAGATTTACAGTGAATTTGAAAATTTAATGTCACTTTGATCATATTACTCCAAAACTAATTCCTCTCAAATAGTTGATCAAAAATGAGTTTTGGATAATCTAGTATCTCCGAAAATCTTAATTGGTTATTCACAGCTACATATTCTTTATTTGATCTATAGAGAAATGGTTAACAGTTTCATTGGTCTATTGTTTGCTGTTATAGGCGTATTATACCGGATGTACCTGTGCACACCCTAATAAGACTACATCAAAGTCAACAAAAGATGAGTTATTTTCCAATATATTGATTTTTATTAGAATGGTTGATGGTTGTATTTTGTACTTTTTCCTCAAATGGCATGTATTCTAAAATTTTATTTTTAGTTATTTTTTTCAATTCATTGAAGGAATATTTTGTATATGGTAATTATATATTAAAATGCTACGTTTACATGTTTGTGGGCAGGTTTTTTTTTTCAATGAGGTCTTTAAAATACAAGCTAGAAACGTGCCATTTCCGCTAGTCGATTCCGAATTTTCTGTAGATTTGATTTGCCAGTTCTCATTGCAATTTTGAAAAAAAAAAGAAAAAGAAAGGAAAAGAAAAAAAGGAAAAAAGTGCCGTTATTTTTCTGTTCAGCGTTTTAGTCGTCGTTTTGAGGCCATAAGATTGCTTTGTTGCTAAGGCATTGCTAGAATTTATAATCTTGTGTGTTCTGCAACCAGTAGAAAAGCTACGTATAGCGGGTTGACGGACGTTGCAGGCGCTGTGCTCTAACCCGATTGCATACTAACAACTTCAAAGACTTGTTCCTTCAGAGTGGCAATGTGGCGTACTCGGATATAGATTTATATAAAAATAAAATCCATTTGACATTTATCACTTCTCCAAGTTTGACACAATCTCACCCAAGCATCTACATATTACAATGCTATATTTGTATTTTTTGACTATAGCAATTTATTCTCTTTGTGAATCCTCCTTTCCTTCACTTACATCTGCAAAAAGCCATGTAAGGAGGTGGAAAGAAGATTCGTACTCATATTAAAATGATGCACTGTGCAGGTAGCGCAGATTAAGCTAGTAAACACTTAAAACACAATAAAATAAGTACTGATAAAGTTTATAGTGAGAGAATGGATGGGCTATAATTACCTGTGTGCACATTCATATGTAAAATTCTGTCTACACCTATGTTTGGAGATTATTATCTCTTTTCAACACAAAGGTTATACGAATGTTGGATTTACAATTCTGGAACCCATGTCTCCACCTAGAAAGCTTGCTTACTTAGTTTCTGCCTTCTGCTGTCTTGTGTCAAGGTCTTACAGAGATATCTTATTGATAGTTTCTTGATTTGATTCTACCCCATTCCTAATCTCTCCAATATTTTGTTTACGTCTATGCTTTTCTTGGTCGTAGTTTCGCTCATATTCCTTGGGGACATGTCTCCTATAGTTATTTCGACATCTGCCATTCTATACAAATGCTGTTCAAACCATGTAAGTTGGTTTGCTTTGATTCTCACGTATTGGTTGGATGCTTAAGGATTTCCTTATGGTAAGGTGTCTTATACTACCTCTTAAACTTACATGCGAGAACAAATTATTTACTTAGTTATCAGTCATACGTTATAATTTACAATTCGAAGAAAGAATACCAAAATCATTCTTCCATGTGGACATAATCTCTTTCAGATTTTCTTTCTGGTAATTTTCTTCCGGTAGGGAAAGTAACAAAGTGTGAGAAAACTGCATTGGAACACTACTTGGTAATAATAATAACAACAACAACAACAACAATAATAATAATAATAATAATAATAATAATAATAATAATAATAATAATAATAATAATAATAATAATAATAATAATAATAATAATAATGTGTTCTGCATAAAAGTAACGTGTAATTGCTATTTAATTTATACTAACAACGGGAAACAAAGTCGTTCAGAAGTATGCGTGGAAGAAAAATGGTCTCAACACATTATTATTATTATTATTATTAGTGTTGCCACGAGACGAGACAGAACCCTTTTAGACGAGACACGAGACGAGACAGAATGCTTGTCCCGTCTCGGAGACGAGACGGGACGTCTCGTGAAATGTCTCGTCTCGTCTCGTGTCTCGAAAATGAAAACGCTGGCGGGAATGGCCAAGATTGAAATTGCCAGTGGTCATATAGGTTGCAAAAGGAAAATCCCCTTTGTGAGAAAACATGTTGAAAAGCCTTCATAGAAAAGTGTCCTCTGTCTATTGAATGAAGCAATCGTGATACATGAGCTTCCAGGAATATCATCCTTAATGTCTTGTCCCCAATTCCCCTTGCTGTAAACTGAGGAATTCTCACTTTTTCATTTCTGGCTGGAATGGTGACAAACAAAATCAAAGACAGGGAAGATTTCTACAAGGTCAAGAAACCGAACTACCACCAGCAGCTATTCAATTGGAAAACTGGGTAAGGTCTACACTCATCACAGGCTGTAGTTGTGGTATTCTTTTTGCTATATGAACCGAAAACGGCAATTGAAGTATGTCATCTTGCAACTAAAATTTTATCTTCTCTCTCTCTCTCTCTCTCTCTCTCTCTCTCTCTCACCACACACACACACACACACACACACATACACATACACATAAAAACACACTTATGCCATTTTACCAATCGCCTCTGGTGCTTGGGGTCTCGGGTTCAAACCCTGCTCCCGCCAAGTGAACTTTGTGGTGGACAAACACCGTGTGCGTGGGTTTTCTCGGGGTTCTCCCGTTTCCTCCCACTTTCTTCATTCCACCATTTCATTCATCTCTCATCATCACCGTCTCCTTTAGCCTCACCGGCATAACCGTGGGACGTAAAACTCAAAAATTTCATTTCATTTCATTTTACCAATCGCTCGCTTATTATACAGCAGTCATGTTGTAAAATTCACCTCTTTGTTTGGAAGCCGGTCGAAGGACAAAGGAAAGCAAAGATACTGTCGACGAACCTTTCAAATTGTTTGCTTTCAGCAAATTTATGGTACTAACAATACCACTGGAGGTGAAGACGTTTTACAGGGGGGCCTTCCTTTTGTTGCGCGGAAATGTTTGATCTGACCAGAGTGCGAAATTGCCCTCTGCTTCCATCTTGAGAGGACTGGAATACTTCCCTTTCCTAGTGAATAATATTCATTAGGACCTAAATTATCTTCAGAAATGGTTTCTTACAGAGTGTAAAGAACATTTGTTATAATATTCATGGAACTCCGTTGAAAGCAGAAAATATCATGAGAATGATCAAAATTCAAACATTGAAGAACATAATTAACAGAAAAGAAATAGGATACCCAAACCATATTTTTAAATCTGCTATAAAATGTATATCCTATTTTTTTACTAATTCCTTACTCCCATGAAAGTATCTTGGGGAAGGATATTCTCTCCAATTTTTTCAGACTGAAATCCCTTTATCCCGTACGACTTCCCCCCCTGACACAATACGAAAAAACAAATGCTGTTAAAATCCATACACATGACCCTTCCAGGATTCCACTCGGGGACTTCAAGCCGATGGTCTATCGCCGCAGACCGCTCGGCTTGGTATGAAGATGTACGTTGTATGATTGCGAATAGATCACGACAATATAAGAAACTTTAATCCAAAATGACCACCCAAAAATCAACTTTTTTTTTTTAGACCGCTAGCTAATCTGGGTGTACTGTCATGAGTTTGTTACACAAACGGGGCAATCACCATATAGTATCACACATCCCGCGGTTATGGGAACAGATTTGAACCATGGAGGTGAAGACTGGCCCCAAGCATTCTTTCGTCCGATGTGTCGTTCAGCTCCCATTACTATGGCACTTTAAGTAGAGCTTACTGTGCAGTAACATAAAATTTCAATCAAATACTTTCCATTACTCAATAAAATTATTTGGTTCCGAGCTTTTTTTTAAAAAAAAATAATTGCAACAAATCTAAACATGCTAAAATGGAAAGTAGCTTTTTGATTGGTATGGGTTAACACTGTGAAACCTAAAGGCTGGAATATATGAAATCAAAGTGTACACACATATCTATCTCTCTATTTATCTATATACCGTATTTACGCGTGTATAACGCGTCCCCGTGTAAGCCGCGCACCCCCAATTTCTGGGACGTTAAAATTGAATAAATAAATAAATAAATAAATAAACTCATGTAAGCAGCGCACATCAATTTTCTGAAAAAAAAAAGGTACAATGTATTTTTCATCCTACTTTTAATCATTAAAATTGTTATACACAGAGACAATCCAACAATACTGTGATTATTAACAGAAATCACTCCCGTGCCTAGCTTTCTTCGTCGCCGAGGAGCTGGAGCACGTATCACCATCGGACTAAATAAAGACTTCGCTCCCATCGCTGGCATTGGAAATGCAGCATTTTTTAAAGCTGCGGACGACAAGATCCTCTGGAATTGAATTCCATGCTTCAATAATCCATTCGCACAAAAGGCGAAGTGCAGGTTTCTTAATTCGGCCAGTTGGCGTAGTTTCGTGTACTGCAGTTGCCATCCATTCAGTGTACAGTCGCTGCAAGTAGTTCTTGAAAGGCCGGTTGATGCAAAGAGGAAAGATGAGCTGCAACTTGTCATTTTATATTAAAACTTTTCTACTCTTGTAAAATTACTCACAATATTCCAGTATTAGGCTAATAAAAACTCCCCGTGATTTTAAATGCTTGGTGGCTCAGTCAATTCTACATTTCCTCGTGTATGCCGCGCACCCTGTTTTTTGACTTCGTTTTTGTGCAGGAAAGGTGCACGGCATACACGGATAAATACGGTATCTTTCCATCTCTCTCTTTCTCTGATATATACAGCAAGTGGGTTGGATATATATAGCAAGTGGGTTGATATTATACGGTAGTGTCGGGGATGGTGACACCTTTACATCGAACTGTGCTTGTCGTGTAAACATTATTTGACATTAGTGTCTTCATCTTCGACGTACCTATGAGCATTTTACTGTATATTCGTGTATTGAAACTGGTGAAACAAATTTCAGTTTCAGAATGTAAAAAAAAAAAAAAAAAAAAAAAAGTCAAGGTCGAGAAGCCTCAGACAACTAACAGCAGAGATATATTATCTTGTAAACTATTTGTCCTTGCCTTGTGAGCTTATTTGAATTTATTTTTTAAGACCTTTAGGCAACTTTGGCCGAATGGATGATGATGGGGAAATTAGTGAAATGAAGAAAGTAGTAGGATACTAGACAACTTCGAGAAAACACACACATTCGAAAAATGAAATGAAATGAAATCTTTGAGTTTTACGTCCCACGTTTATGGCGGTTAGGCTAAAGGAGACAGTGAGATGAGTAATGAATGAAATGGTGGAATGAAGAAAGTGGGAGGAAACGGGAAAACCCCGAGGAAACCCACGCACGCAGTGTTTGTCCACCACAAAGTTCACTTGGCGGGGCTGGGATCGAACCCGAGACCCCAAGCACCAGAGGTGAACGCTCTACCACTGAGCCACCGCGGTCCCCACACACATTCAATGTTTGTCCACCACAAAGCTCACATGGCACTAACCGAGATCGAACCGACTACCACATACACCAGAGGTGAAGGCTTCACGGTGTAGCTACCGTGACATTTCTTGTCTTGTGTGTTCTGGGTAATAACTTAGTTGTATCTTGATTAGCATGGTGCAGCCTGCTACATTTTACTTTCGTTCCCATGGTATGCTGCTATATTTTTACGAGACAAGACGAGACAAAACGAGACGAGACGGGACAGAACCTCTCGAAACGAGATACGAGACGGGACGAGCACATTTTTTCGAGACGAGACACGAGACGAGACATGCTTTGCACGAGACGAGAGGAGACACCCTAAAGTCTCGTCTCGTCTCGTGGCAACACATTATTATTATTATTATTATTATTATTATTATTATTATTATTATTATTATATTATTATTATTATTATATTATTATTATTATATTATATTATTATTATTATTATTATTATTATTATTCGGGAGGACAGTGACTAAGTAGTATAGGACTCATCTCCAGTGTTAGGATTCTCCAATTTGATCCTAGTCATGAGCGTTTGTGGTGAACATTGTGCAGGGTTCTTCCACATTATCATTCTATCGGCTTCTTCATAATCATTCACGTTTATTCATCATCTCGTTTCGTTTAACCTGCACGGCATAATTGTTGATCGTTGAATTACAGATTTATTTTTTCTTTTATTTATTATATTACCCACTCCTTATAAAAGGTAGATGAGGTAAAATAATTAGTCTACTCATTCTTAATAATTTAAAAGTCCCGCGTAATATAGTCGTTAACACTCTCGTCTTTGGTGCGAGGGGTCCGGGTGCGATTCTCGGTGGGACACTCGGTCGAAAAAGTGTACAACCTTTTTCAGGACAGCCATCCTGAGTGAGGTTTTCCTCATTCACACCAAACAAATGCTGGGATGGTACCTAATATATACGTTCCAGGTCGCTTCCTTCCTTCCTTTTCCTCGGATAGTGTGATCGCCGAAGGACATCAACCCTCCTCATACGTGACGGGCTAACACGGCCATAGATGCCGAAAGCCCAGAAATCTAATTCCTAAATCTTAGTAATTTAAATCATCTGCATTGACCTAGGTCATTCGTTGTATTTTTAAAGTGTAAGGGCTCTATAAGGAACATCTCCACCCGTAACGTACGTGAAGCCACTATTAGCGTGTGTAATGGAGATTCTTCTCCTATATCCGTGAATGGATTGTTTGCATAGCAGATAAAATAAAAGGATAATACATTAACATAATAAATTTTTACACAATAATATTTCATAACTGGAACATCATGCACAATATTTACTCGGAAGTATAAAAAACACACCCAAATTATATGTAAAAGTTCTTACATATTTTTATACAGAAAAATACATATTACGTATGTCGTTGCACTCTGTAATGGATGTCAAAGACACAGAAACCGCAAACATGTTCATACGTGCTAGTAATTGTAATTTTCAGTTTCATTACGTAACTGAGAATTGACGTAAATTGGCGAATTACTACATATACAATATTTGTCTTTCACATTGCCAATCGTATGGGGCGCTTCTGTACCAAGACGCTAGTACTGGACAACAATGTTCCTTTAAAATAGCTACTTTGCGTAGATCAGTTTATTGGATGTATTTCCTACTAGTGACAAAACAAACAAAAAATGAGATTATGTTGATTTGGTTGGTTGATTGTGAGTAGAAGAGGTTGCAATGGAAGAAGGTGGGAAGAGAAGTAGAGGGAGACCAAAAAGGAAATTGATGGATATAGTTAAGAATGACTTAAGGGGGAAATATATAACTGGAAAAGGATTGGGGGCCAGGGCTTTATAGAAAAGAGAACTCATCAGAAACGTTGAGCCCTTAAGTGGGAAAAACGGATCGAAAATGATGATTGGCTTAAGATTAATGTTCCTTTTCAACAGCGAGGCTATATGAGACGAGAATCTACAACTTAGAAGTGAAATGCGAACTACGTAAGCTTTCATAAGGAACCGAACCTGGCTCTCCCGACACAAAGGTGCGTGTACTAGCCAGATAGCCATAAGGAGCCTCAAACATGTGCTGAGATATTAGAAAGTTCATTTCTTAACTTTACATAGGCCTAGGATATATTTTCTTCTAATGTCTTATGTCATGGACACATTATACATCTTGAACGCTATTAAAAAGTTCCAAAGAGTTTTCAGACACAGTGTAAATGGTAAAGTTCGTGATACCCCTATCTCATACGTGAACTAGTTAAATGTTTGATACGACGTTGTCCTTATTCTGGTAGAAGTAGGTAACATATTTTTAAATATGCTTTATCCAAAAAAGAAAGAGAGAGAGAGAGAGAGAGAGAGAAAACAAGTCTCCTATTTTATTTACTTTAAAAGTTTAATTTTAAAGTTAAGTAGCATTCGCTCCAGAACAATAATGTTCTTACTATCACTTAAAAAAATAACTATACGTGTTGATATTATGAGAGACTTCCGCGTATACACTCCGTTTGTGGGAGAAGTTCCCGCACGGAACACGGTGGTGTGCGCAAAAGCTGATAGTAAATGACGTCATTAATTCGATAGCAGAGCCACCTGTCCCAGCGGTATACAAACAATCTCACTCAATGAAGTCGCAAGGTAGTAATCAAAAATGCGGAACAAGCGCCGCAGGTACGCGCCAAACATGGCTCGAAGAAACTTTATAATTTTGTGAAGGAGTTACTTTTTTAAAAAATTTTTAAAAAAGAAACAAAACGGACTCTCAAGAGAAGAGCTTGTAATGTGCCTTAATGTTGTGGACGTTGTGCAAATACACCGGTGACGTGCGCTGTTGCATTTGCTGGGGATCGAAACAAGACATGGGCGGGAGATCCTCAACACCAGTGATAGCGCTAAAGCCCGAAAAGTATGTGCCTTTTTTATTGCCTTTCCATTTTAAAGTTTTTGTTCTTATAATTTCTTTCTTTTTTTTTTTTAATGAAATAGTTTTGACAGATATAAGTGTTTTTTGTGTCTATGTGCTTCTACGGTGAATCAGATGTGTTGAAATAAGAAAAGCATGATACTTTGGGTAAAAAGTGGCGATGGGTCCGTGCACCTCTTTCATAAGGTAGTATTCCTTAAATATATGTATAGAAGATAAGGCGCAATCAGAATTTATAGAAGATAGTGAGTGACTGTTAACTATCTTGGCCCTTAAGCACATCTAATATACATGACAGTTTTAAACAAAAATATACACCGAAAACTTTGCCTAAGACACATGTGAATATATTAAACAGGCGTAAATATTTTGAAATGTGTCAAATGCCGTTGTTTGCTGTTCTCTTTGTTGGTGATTAGCCGTTTATGGTTCTATAAAAAGAAAGAAAGAAAAAATTACCGATAGTTTAAAAGTAATTCACTGCTGCATTAATCCGTAGTTTAAAACTGATTCACTATCTCAGTTCATTTATGTATTTCGATCCATTTTTCAGTGCGTTACTTTATTTTAAGTTCTATTTAGTTCAACGTAGAATTAAAAGGACAAATTTATCCTATTTTAGTCAGCAAAATTAATTAAATAATTGCACTATCGGTGCTTCAAATGAACTCTCTCTGCGAAGCTAGCTAGTAAGTTGTATTAAAAACTTGATTTTCAACGCTTTATTTCTTTTAAAATATTCTGCAACAACGAGACTGTAGCTGATGTAAAATAACACTAATGTAGGGTAAAATGAACTTTTTCTCTTATTTTGATGTAAGGAATCACCTCTTACAGTTTGTCGGTATAGTTCATTAACACCCTGTACATATATATATCCTATCCTAACTATATATAAAACTACATGAACTGACATAAAATAAAGGGGTACTTCCGGTTGACGCAGAAAGTTAAAATTTGCCATGATTGTAGCTTTTCGGGACTAAGTTACAGGAAAATTCTCAAAAGCGATAATTTTTAATTTTTAAGTGGTCTAAAGGGGGCATAAAGAAATTTCCCATGCTCGTATTTAAATGGGCCTTTTTCTGAACCTATAATCTCATGTTTTAGGTACTTGGAATTGGAATAGTAACTTGAAATTCGGTATGCTCATACGTTTTCGATGGCGTTACCAAACTAAACCACTAAAATAAAAAATTCCACCTTTACAGTGGTTTTATGGGGAACTGAAAAATCTTCTCCATGTTATTTATATGGGACACTTTTTACACCCCAATATTATTGGGTACTTCCTGCAGGACTACAATCATTAAATTTGACGATTGTAGTTTTTCTAGAGTAACTGACAGAAAAATTGCTACAAGTGAATATTTTTAAGTTTTAGGGGGTCTAAAGGCGATGGGCGCGATGGGGCGATGAAGAACTTCCCCATGCTATATAATGGACCTTATTTTATCTATAATCTCATGTTTTAAGTATTTGAAATTGGAATAAAAACTTGAAATTAGGTATGCTTATACATTAATAGCGTTGAGTAAGTAAATCGCCAAAAATAAAAATTTACCACTGTAGAGTAGTTTTATGGGGAACTGAAAAAAATCTTTCCCATGTTATTTATATGGGGCATCTTCTACACTTCAAAATGTTTAGGCACTTCTGACAGAATTAGAATGATGAAATTTGGCATGATTGTAGCCTTCTGGGAATAACCCACAGGAAAATTGCCAAAAGTGAATATTTTTAGTTTTTTAGGACTCTAAAGGGGGATAAAGAAATTTCCATGTTATTTAAATGGACGTTTTCTTGGGATACAAAATCTTATCTTTTAGATTGCTGAAATACGAAAAGAAACTTGAAATTCAGTAGACTTGTGATTTCAAGAGGTGCGAGGCCGTAGGCCGAGTAAACGCAGTAGTCAGGGGGCAATGGCTCCAGCTGGGCCAAATTCAGGAAATTTAATAAAGAACAAATGCAGGAAATTCACTCTTGATTCAAAGGTAATGCATAAGAGATGCTAGGCCGTAGGCTGAGCAAATGAAGGGGTCTGAGGGCGGAGCACCCAGCTAGCCAAAGGCTAGTGTGTATATATCCTCAACTTGCCTCAAAATGATGCTTAATACAGATTCTGTCCCCCAATCGAGTAGCCATGTTTGATAATATATTGCCTAAAGATAATTTTGTGCTATTGATATTTGTAACCTACATGAAACTTCTTCTTCTTTTTTTTCCAATGAGATGAAGATCTCTCTCATTTTTACAAAAATTAATATAAAATCTTTAGTTGAATATACATGTTTATGGCTTTTAGGCTAAAGAAGACGAGTGATTAATGGAAGCGAGTGATGAAAGAATTGATGAAATGAGAATGTAGAAGGAAACCCAAGCACATGATACTGTTCACCTCCAATTCATATGACTTGGGTTCGAGCTATCCCTCGCACCACAGGTGAGCACCCTACCTCTTGAGCCACCGTGCTTCCGTATGAATTATTCGAATCTAATATTTAGTTCCCCGCATTTCCTTTCATTTCTCCTAAATATTTAATAGTTAATGATAGGACTACAAGTAGTAGTTAATAAAGTTAGAAAAATATACTCAGGATAACCAGTGCTAGTTTTGATGTTGGCACTCAGATTTAAGACCAGAAATAACTTGAGTAAGAATTATATGTTGAAAATTCCCATCATATTGGTATAAGACCTTTATCAATCTTGTTACAAGTTAAGCAAATACATATCACTTTATCTGCTTAAAAGTTAGAGAACTGAGTAAGCTTAGGGCTGTTCGTACAAATAATACACTGTATTGTAACGAACCAGTAGACATATTAGTTGAACTACCTTAGACACCAAACTTTATAAGTTTATCTACTAGGTCTTAAACCAGCCGTGTGCAACCGCCGGCCAGCGGGCCATATGCGGCCCGCCTAACCCTGTCTTCCGGCCTGCTGGCCAGTTATTGAAAACAATAATTATTATAATTTTTCTGTTTTACAAAACCTGTTAAGAGTGAACTGCGAATTTTCCATCGATCACACAGTGCGAAACGTGGTAACCCCCTGAAGACAAGCACTTGGCAAGTGCTGGTACTTGGGGGAAATTTCCTTCGGTATAAGGATTGCTAGATGTACCGACAAAGTTCTAAATACATTATTCTGCCCCTCTTTAGTGAGTAAATACAGTATTTTGGTTACCAGTATAACAGTTGTTTTGTGATATTGTTATGTAAATTACGATGAACATGTTCCATCATTTGAAACTATACTGTTCAATTGTCGTAAAAATGATATACCTACAGTGAGGCCCGCGACGCCATTTAGTGCTCTGTGATTGGCCCGCCCACTGTTCCAAGCTGCACACCCCTGTCTTAAACAATAAGAAGATGGTCCTACATGGTAAAACATTAACGAAATGAATTCGGTATTACTACGCTCTGGTAACACTGGTTTCTGCAAATTTTTCGGGGAAGGATCCGAAAATGCTCAATACAATATTTTCGCATAGTTTTCATTATAGTTTATCGTTATATTGTGAAATGAATAGTTACTGATAGTTCTCTACTAACTGTATATCCTATTTTGTTATGCAACCAACAATGCTCAGCAGTTGGCATGTTCAGTATAACATCCAGGAAATTTTCGTGAATGAAGTTTCACACTGGGAAACTACTATGATAGACTTCAAGAACTTGATTAAATGTAAAAACATTTTACAAAATAAATAAATAAATAAAATAACTGTGAAATAACTTAAAACCCATGTTATTATAAAACGCACAAAAAGGAGATTGTTTTTGGTGGCGTAAAATCAAGAAGTATCTCTAAGATTATAAAAGCGTTGGATGCGATTGATTATAGTGGATTATAATGAACCATTTAGAGCCCCATAGCCCCATTTCCTTTTCACCCCTCTAAAAAAATATATATTTAATGTACCTTATAAAAGCATTGTTTAAAAAAAAGTTTTTTTTCTATGAAACTTGAACTATATGAAACTTGAACCTACAGCTTAACTTGAGATCCGAACCACATGGGCTTCCGTCGGCAACCCGGGTCTCCCCTGCCGAAGAGGCGTAGTCTAACTTATAGCCATGAGCAGTGATGTAATGCTAGAATTTTTGGTAAGTATACGCTCTATCGGTTTCAAAAGCATAGCGTATACGCAAGACTAGTTGGTATATACGCTCATTCTTTCGTAAATTTAAGGTTAGTATACGCTGGACTACAAAAATTTTAGGTGGGTATACGCCGTATACTCCCGTATACGCCCCATTACATCCCTGGCCATGAGATACCTCATAAATGAATTTGAATCAAAGGTGTTGTATAGTTATGACACTTAATCTACATATTCTAGGTTACAGTATGATCTACATTTAAAAATCTGTAGAACTTAAAGAACTGAGAAACATTGACTCTCCTGTAAAATTTATAAATTGTTTCATAATTTCTTTCTCATCCAAACGAGCCAATCAACTCTTCAATTCCATCAAATTTTGCAGCATTTGTTAAGCTGCAATAAATGAGTTATATCGTTTTCATGAGTGACAACATATAATTTGTTGAAAAACTTGATTCCCTTAAATAATGTTGAGTTGAGTTGATTTTGAGTTTAACGTCCCGTTCAGCAGCGAGGCTATATGAGACGTGGACCTACTGATTAACGTGGAATCCGAACCACATGAGCTCCCTCCGGTAATTGAACCCGGGACTCCCACGCCAAAGGCGCGTACGCTAACCGCTTAACCACGTAGGAGCTCCCCTTAAATAATGTTAAATATCGTGTAACAATACATTAATTTTTAATAATCCTTGGTGAAAACAGCTGTCAGTAGTTCTTTTGGTCCTTTCGGAAAACTAATCAAAATTCAAATTGCTGAATTATTCATAAAGCAACTCTCATATTTATAGGCATTTAGATAATCTTTAATTTTGCGTTATATCAAGATTATATATATATATATATATATATATATATATATATATATATATATATATATATATATATATATATATATATATATATATATATATATATATATATATACTGACGTATACAGTGATGGCCTTCTATTTTTATTGCTGTATTTGTTGGAATTTCTAAACGACCTTTCAGCACGATAGGCTTGAAGGAATAGAACGGAAAAGAATTTAAGAATTTTTGGACAGGTTTGATAAAGTTAAAAAGAAACATAAGCACATATAAATATGAAATTAAATACAACATAATTTTCACATTTAAAATATTCACATGAAATTTTGATGCACATTTCTCCTGAATTTTTAAATAAAAGCGAGGAAAGAATTGACAGAATTAACAGAGAATGAAGGGTAATTTTCTACAAATTGGTTTTCAGCCATATCATCATCACACGTTACAAATAAATGATTATTATTTAGAAGGCATAGGAGGCTTTATAAACGATAATCGTTCAAGCTTTCGATACACTTGGTATCTTGATATTTTAGAAGTGATAGAAGATATTTGATAATTTTAGAAGTGACTTTCCGTGCACACATTCTACAACTAGAGACTAACAAATAGATTACTGATAACTTATTTCGAAACTGGTAATTAATGTTATCAGCCTTCATTTTCCAATTGGTGAATAATATTTGGCGTGTGCTTAGTTTAGGTCCCCGCATAAACTTCGTAGTTCACAATACAGTTTTATTACTTTAAATGAAAAGTAAATAATGTATATAAGAAGCTAACTTGTACTTAGACGTACCTTTCTATCACCTCTGTACAATGCTACTTTATGCGTCACTAAGATGATTGTAAGTATTATGCTTTTTCATCTTAAAAATTGATTTTTTTTGGCGCTAGAAACATATTAAAGGAGCAACTTGAATTAAATTTCTTTGCTTAATTTACCTTCAATATAAAGTTTATGATTATGTGAATACAAGAACTATATAATTTCCAAAATAATCTCACATATCCCGCAACGCCGTACCACTTACCGGAAATACGAACGGTTTACCGTTCAACTAGCCTCTAAGTAATTTTACAAATAATAATCATCATGGTTTCCTCAATTATTAGATAAATAATTTACTTAGGGCTGCTGTCCCTCAGTGGTAGAGTGCTCACCTTTGGTGCGTCGGTCCCTGGTCAGATCTCAGCTCGCGTCAAGTGGGCTTTGTTGTGAACAAACACCGTGCGCGTGGGTGTTCTCGAGCTTGTGCCGTTTCCTCCCATTTTCGTCATTCTACTATTAAAGTACTTTTGTAGTTCTCTCGCTGATCTTTTTGATGTTGTGGTATTTGATTGTTTGTGTTTTAACATCATGAACCTCGGCGTATACATGCTAAGTTTTATACAACGCCGTATACCCAGTGCCACTTCTGTAATTATGACAGTTTTATCGATACCTCATTCGCCAAATTATGTTAAACCGTGTGAAATTTGCAGTTAACAATAAGGTATTTTGTATCTCCCATTTGGAATTTTACATGACTAACAATATGGCTGTTAGCATTAGGAATAATGAGTTTTATTTCCCCCATTTATTAGATTTTCCCATTAGACATTACCCATTAGACATCTATTAAATTACTTAAATTAATTTACATTAGACATCTATTTCATACGTCTCCCATCATCTGCGTTCCTCTGTTCTTAGAAAGTAAAGTTATCTGTCAAGAATAGTAGAGTAAAACGGGAGTATTATCAACTCAATGTTGCAAATTTGCTCATACACATAATGCAATAACAATTTTCCACTGTAGATATAAGTTTGGTAAAATAATAATAATTTTGACGCAATATAGACAGTGGTTTGTTTAAAAGTTCCTAATGTATCTGCATTGTTTAATATTGAATTCGGTCAATAAAAATAATGTGGTAATATAAAATACATTCGCTTCCAACTTACAAGTTTTCTCTATCCACGGTATAACAAAAATGCTCCCATTGTTACTTTCGTAAAAGTTACTGGATTTTGGTTCGATACAACAAATATGTTTCCAATTATCACTGCTTGGGACTCAAGTCTGCTTAAAAATAGGAATAATTTCCCAAAAAATTTATATATTCATTTTTCGATACAGTTCGTAAAAATTCGATTTTTATGAAACACAGTGCATGTTTAGTCTGAGACTTCAGATGGAACCCTATTGTTTTGTAGTTGAAATTAGAGACAAGGGTCTCAGTTATGATTTGAATGTTATAAAACCTTACTCGTGTATAAAAATATCCATTTTAATGTAAAATAATATTTTTTGGATAAATGTAATATATACTTTCTTTAGACTTTCCTGATTTTCACCATATCCTGGGGTCTGAAATAGATTAAGGATAAGGAGCAAAGGGTGAGGGTAATAATTCACCCAAACTTGGAAGTTTCCTCATATGCATAATATAATAAGAATATAGTTTCCCACTACTTAAAAGTAATTCGATATTGATGCCATATGCCATATATTTTCTTTTAGACTTCCCAATTATCCCGAGTGAAAAGTGAACAGTAAATTAACCCCAATTTAAAAATATATATTCTACAATAAATTTTGTAAAATGTCTCCAATCGTTTATTAAGCATAGCGTCTGCTTTGTTTGCATGTAAGAAGGTAAAGTCACCTTATCCTGAAAATAGCATATCAACTGTCTGTCGTAGAAAATATCTGGAAATGAAACATGACGTGTTTTTTTTTCGAGGTTTTCCATTGGTGCCTATTGTTTGAAGTTTACATCAATCTGGGGCAAGTGATAATGCCTAAAATATGTCTTTCCCAGCGAGATGTTTAAATATATCTTTCCTTGAAAGATATACCTGCATATGAGGTATGAGTGTGCTTTCTGAGTTTTTTCAATATGAACTATTGCTTGAGATGGACATCACTCACAGGGGCAATGGGGTTAATCTTAGTCCACTTCCAAATTTAAGAACATGTTTAAATGCATCTTTCACAAATAACAGTGTATTATATGAAGGAGTTTGTTTGAAAGTCATTTCGAGTTGATGAGATTGAAATGTCTCCTCAAGCTCCGTATTTCCTCTCACTTTGAGAAACGTTTCTGACATATCAGCCTCGGATATATAGCTTATTCACTCCTACCACTCTGTATTTTCAAAAAGGACAATTAACACTTAATTGGAAAGTAGCTTTTTCTTTCATTCATTTGTTAAATTCTTTCTTGATCTTGAATATGATTGGCGAAAGTATTCGTTTTATCCTGGTCAGAATGGGTCGCTGTATTATTCAGAAGAATAGGAAATGGATAAGGAGTCTTAGTGAATTTTCCTACTGTGTATTAAAGCGTTTCCAGTATAGCGTGGGGCGAACTGTATCTCCAAGATGATTACAAGTCTTAATCCACTGACGTTGTTATAAGCTGTAATATAGTTGCGGAAGGTTCTTTGTAGTTGATGGTGGAGACGTAGCGTATCAAGTATTTGCGATAACATTGATGTAAACTATGTATCATTGTAAAGTATTGAGACGGCAGTTTACTCCGAAAAGGTATGGATTCAGTTTGTGGAAAATATAGAATGGAAGCTTGTTGAATAACAGTGATTATAGCGTTGAGTAGAAAGCTCATTAGAAGTGATAGGTGAAAAATAATGTTCGATGGCAGAGGATAGGTAAGTTCGATAATAGGCCAAGTCTGCTAAAATTTAGTTTTATTTTGAAGTTATATTCCACGAAGAAATTAGTATTTTGTATCCTGAATATTATAATAACACGCTAATCTCAGCAGCACTACGAGTAGTCTGTCAAGCAAGAGTATCCTCAATTACTCCCATAGGAATACATGAGGAACAGATTTTTGACTGTCCATACCTTGAAATCAACTGGATAAATCATCTCTACCAACAAACTCAATCCCTCAGCTTTTGTTACTCTATATTTTGGCCAAAATTGATGGTGATACATCAAATAATTTGAGATTTTGTCTCACGGACAGAGCAAATATATAAACGAATTTTGGTAAACCAAATCCCTTAAAGATAATAAAAAAGATTGATTTTTCGAATATTTTCTTGGAAGTTTAAGTATTACGATTCTTGGTTATGATGAAATTTTTAAAATATGAGATGTTGCAAAAGCTCCAGCTGAAATATGTTGCTTTCTTCTTATACTGACAAAGAGTACGATAAATGTAATTACGTTTTGTACGGTTGGATGAATGTGACGTGTGTGTGAGAGTAGGAATCTGACTTTGCAAGACAGTAATTTCACATATGTTGAATTTATTGTGATTAACATAAAAAAAAAGAAAATCTTAACACGATAGATGTGGAAAAAGTGTCATGCATCAAACATTAGATGAATTGTTGATGTGATTTCGTAACTACTGTATAAGCGTAGACAAAGTAATGTTTTCTGAGTATAAGGAGAAGTGGCAATCCATTTAACATGTTTTATTAATATAAAATACAGTGATAAATGCAGTTTTTATTGCGAAACTTGCAAGACTTGTTGTATTACTATTTTACTTCAGAAATGCGACGTACTTAGAGAATTATGGTTGAAAGCAATACATTTTAAGATGTAGCTACTCTATTTTCTATTAATGTTATACTGTCAATGTACATTGTACAGCTAAAACTTATGCAGCAGGTGCGCCGAGTAACGGAAACAACTCAGGAAATGAACATTCCTAATTTTTAAATATCTCTGTCAAGGGTCTACTTTATGACACTATTTTAATGCTACCGTGCACTGTAGAACAAATGGAAATATTTCCATTTTAAGTTAGGGCGTCTCTTGACCTATTTCAGTTGGATACTTAAAAGTTTTGATTCTTAAGTCCGAAAAGGAATGTACACAGTTATACATTTCCTTAAAGCTAAATATGTATTCAAACTAACTAAATAGCTAATAATAATAATAATAATAATAATAATAATAATAATAATAATAATAATAATAATAATAATAATAATAATAATAATAATAATAATAAAACTGTTCTTCAACTCCAAGGAAAAAAGGAACAAGGTTATTTTTTTTTTTCTGAAAGAAAGGACATACCCAATTTGATTAAAATCTGGTAAATTTAACGAAAATTATTGTGGAAAACAGCCGAACAGTCAAACATACAAATGCATGTTGAATTGACTAAAATATTTTAATCAATTTGTATATGTGCCCAGTTTGATCACGAGGTGAATGGAAAATTGCATAACGCGGAGCTCCACAATATATATGAGTCAGCAATACCATTTCGGAGTTAATAGATTATAAACACTAAGAAATGGACCAAGTGGGTTGAATTTACTGATTTAATTTAGTATCACTATTCCCTTGTCTTTCATATATTTTCAAGATCTTGAAGGCTCTGTACAGTACCAGAACACTTTACACAGTGTCAGATAGAGATGAGGTATTTGCCAGTTTTACATCATTTTTTGTTTCTTCAGAGCATTTTGTAAGTTTGCAATCTCAGCATTTCTGAACATGACGAACAAATAGAACTACTCAATAATATTTTTAAAGAGTATTTTACGGATTGAACTATGTTTCTTATGGCAGGATTTCGCGTCAAATCTTACATTGAAGTACATTTATTGTGATGCTGGATTGGCAAGATAATTTATTTTATTTACTAATCCAACTGAAAATACATGGCTGAGCGTTCATAAAAACATGTCTGGTTAAAGGTAGCTTCTTGAAAAGAAGAAACTAAGTTATTGTTTCACTGAACTAAGCATCTTAAATATGAAACCTTTTATAGAGTTTCTCCCGACTCGACAAACTTCTTTTTTTTTAAATTGAAACTTATTTTTTTTCCTTATAAATAAGTAACACATTTTGTACAAATTAATACTTGCCTTCATTTCCATAATTTTGCACGGTACTGTCGTGGACTCACGCAATATATTATAATTGAGGTCAAAATATAGCGATATGTATCAAGATAAGCCGAAATTTGAAGCTTTTATGTCACGTCGTCTTTTGTCATACTTTGTACTAAATCAGACTTATTTTAAATCTAGTACTGCACATATATATGCTTAGTATAATACTTTTCAGAATTTGTCCAACTTTAATGTGATAGTGTTAGAATTTTAAAGTCGTATATCTTCTTTTTAAGTTATAAACTAAAGAAATATAGAAGTAGCAGTTTTCATTAGTTTCAATAATTTGTCATTATGAAATAGTATTTTTTGATGAAGTAAGTTTCTTTAATTCTGACTCTTATGCCTACGACACTTAGTCTCCAAGTCCCGATGTGGTATTTGATGTACTTATATATATATATATATATATATATATATATATATATATATATATATATATATATAGTAGATTGGTGTGAATAGGGCCACTTTCAAGAAAATTACCTTGTACTGCTACAATTAGTGCTTTATTAAAGAACTTTTTACAGATTTATAATATACCATATCCCTACTATAAAGTTCACAAAAAATAATTTTCTTCAAAAATTGTATAATACTATAAAAATGTATATATATACTTGCCTCGAATGGCCCTATTCATCCTAACATATCTGAGTGAATAGGGCCGTTCGTAAGGTGAATAGGGCCACATGTATAAAGTGGATTGAAAGCACACACAATTGTAAAGTCGTACTAAAACATAGAGTAGAATTCGTATACATAATATTTTAGAATAATAGAAGGTGTAAACGGTAGATTTACGTGCTTATAAAGTCATATATTTATATTTGACGTTTTTTACTCTGCAGACCTTGAGTTGTTAGCGTTAATTTTTGCTTTCTTATTAGATATTTCAATTGTGCAACAGGACAAAAAAAAAATACTGCATCTTGTACGTCATCTGTGTTTAACGCTCATAATTTCCCATCTGAAATAAGAAAGAGAGACAAAAATATCGAATTCTTATATCACCACTATGTATAAGACGATAGATAGGATGAATGGGTGGGGTGTGGTTGATGCATGCATTCGTACAAAATTAAAGTGGAAAAAAAAATCTTCGAGTTTTACTTTCCAAGGTTATGCAGGGTAGGCTAAAAGAGACGGGGATGATGCGAATGAATTAAATGTTGGAATGAAAAAAGTGGGAGTAAAGGGGAAAATCCCGATAAAACCCATCTACACGGTGTTTGTCTACCACTTGGCGCGAGCTGGGATTCAACCAGGGACCCCACACACTGGAGGTGAACGTTCTGCCACTGAGCCATCGCAGCTCCCTAATCAAAAAGTATGGCCCTGTTCACCCTAACTAGATATGGTCCTATTCACCCTAATTGATAATATATAGAAAAATGGGTTGGCAACCCTGTTTAGGTTCTTCCACGATTATCATCCTAGTCATAATAACTTGAGTGAACCTTGTTGAAGATAAGAAAATCAAACTTCTGCACTTCCAACAAAACTACATAGCGTAACAAGAAATAATACAGGACAGAAGTATTAAAAATACGCTATTTTTCTTAACACTTGCATTCAATTGATGATGAAAGTTGCTCTGTAATACAATCAGCGTCCAGTATTCACTCAATCTAACTGCACAATGAACTTGTAGAGACTCACAGTGAAGACACGGCGTGGCATTCGCTTCGCTGCTTCTGTTCTATAAACGAGTAAGGTGAATAGCGTAACTAGTGGCCCTATTCATCCGGTGGCCCTATTCCACCGAAGCTACCCTATATATATATATATTACGCTAAATATGAACACAAAACTAGATCAAATCTGGTAATAGAAATCGTTATCAAGACGAAACAGAATTCAGGCGGTTAGAGGATAAAGGTAGTATGTAACAAATTGTACACTTCGGGAAAATTGACTTTTACATCTACGTCTGTTAACATCCACTCATCGTTTCTAAATCTCTTCACTGGGACGAGGACTCGTTAAATGATGTTGTATGACATTACTAACATATAACACGTGCACGAACCGCCCAGAATTTGTTTCGAAAAATGTAACATAACACCTTTATACTCTGAGTGCTTCAATTGTGTCATTGTTTACTACAGTGGGAACTGTATCACATGAAGGATTTTTGCCTTCCAAATGTACATTTTTCATTTGTTTGTTATGCTTGGCTGCGCACATAAAGGAACATTTCATCTTGAGAGTTCTCTAATGCCAATTTTTACTAAATCATGTTCACACTTATGTTCGAAAGGACTGAGGATTTGGGAAAAGTATTGCTCAAAATGAAACCACTATATGACACGTTTAACTCATTATAAATAGTATTGTAATTGGTCTTATTGAGAAATATACATAGTTCTCAGCATAAATTTAGGTACGTACACCGGTAGTTGTTTATTACCAAAATTATTGGCGCTTAGTCAAAATCAGTGAGAGTCATATCTTTAATACCTACACTGTATATAACTACATGTAGTGGATAATTATGTCGAAATTGTGATTGTGTAATAAACTTGTGTTAGTGTGAGCGTAAGCAAAGTTTTCTCATGTGCCAGTCGCTGTAAATTATATTTAAGTATTACATTGTTTTGCTACTATTATCTCCACTTTAATAAGTGCGCTTGAATAATTTACTACAATAACTTTATGTAGCATTTTAATTCGTTATGCAATAAGAGACTTATCCCACAGTTATTATTCTGGCATTAATAACGTCAAGAAACTACATATTACGCATATATATGTGTGAGAAATCAGTCTTGCAATACAGATATCAGTAAAGAAAGGTGAGGAAATGATCATGACTAAATTTAGGTCGGCCAAATTTAGGTCATTGCTTTAATTAAGTCAAAAAGTGTTTATTTAATTGATAGCTTGGGTTGGGTAAAATTTAAACACATCGATATTTAATAGTCTTTCATTTTTCTATTTTAATAAATAAATAAATAAAAGGTACGTGCCACGTCATTAAACTTTCTCGCTCTAATTTCATAAACTAAATCATGTTATGCTGCAGTGATTACTAAAACCTTTATTTATGAAATACAAATAAAATTAAAGGCGTTTTCGAAAAACTTCGTGGGAAGAAAAATCACCCTAAAAGTAAACTACCGTTTCTAGATTTTCTTAATACGAAATTACTTATGGCATATATTCAATTATTAATGAAATATTAACAAAATCACTTTCCAGCGAACTAAAATAAATAAGTAAATAAAAAATAAATACTGATTCTGAATAGTAAACTACCCCTCGTGGATATTCTTTATGAAAAGTGATTTACGTAATATTATAGAGTTATTAATAAAGTTATTTGTTTATGAAATATTAATGAAATTGCGCGAGTCGTTTTCGAAAAAATCGTCCGAAAGGACACTTACCTTTAAAATAAACTAGCTACCCCTTGTCAATTTTTTTCAGAATAAATGAGTTATGCAATGTTGTCACGCTGTTAATGAAATATGAACAAAATCATCTGAGTAGTTTTTTTTTTTTTTTTTTTAGAAAATCGTCCGAAAAAAAAAACACACACACACCTTATGGATTTTTTCCAAGGAAATCCTTTATGTTATAACTTTGTTAACGAAATATTGATGTATTAAATATAAGCAAAATCGTTAGAGCAGTTTTCAAGAAAACTGCATTTTTTTATTATTATTAATTTTTAACCTTCAGTAAACTACCGTAATTTTTGGGAGTAGGATAAAAATTCAAAAAACTACTCTGGACAACTTTATGAAAAGCTAATGTTTAAAATTTCGTGCAGTTATGTTTGACTCTAGACGTTAGAATATTATGGTGTTGTCATGTACACCTTGTCTCAAAAAGGTTGAGCGCATTCTTTATTGCTGTTTCGAGGCAAAAATTTTCTAAGTCCAACTTCGGGTATCTTCGGGAAAAAGTAAACCAGGTTCGAACCTCGAAGCCAACCTTTGCAATCGGGAAAAATCTTGCAGATGTGTTTTTCTTCTTTTAAATATAATAAGACTTGTTACCAATTATATATAAAAAAGCAACATTGATTGAAATACTTAATGATACAATATTTCGAAACTGTATTAATGCCAGCACATGCTTGTTTGTCATTTTGCTCTCCATACTTAATGGAATATTTAGATACGTAAACGAATCTTTCCATTTGTAAAAGAATGGTGAAAGTTAAGACATAAAACATTATTCTCTCCTGAGTACTAAAATAAGAGTCAAAGTAGAACAAAAACAGCGTTTGCAGTGGATATGAATGTAATTATTATCTTAAATACCGTTATATATCGCTAGAAGTACTATTCGTGGAGCGCTTGTGTTAGCTCAGTGGTACGCCGCTGGATTTCAAATCGTAAGGTCGAGGGTTCGCTTCCGATCTGAGTCAATGTTTTTTTTATGAAATTCTTTTTTCCGCAATGCATGAAAAATTATATAAAATAATTACATTAAAATACGTCAGCTGTATATATATAACATACAATCATTGCAGAACATAGTGATTATTATGTTTAAAATATAACAGGTGATCACAGTACGTTGGTATTCTATGATATATGTGAATGTTAAATACAAATTAAGAAAATAATATCATTGCAATGAATAAATTATGTAGTGTATATATTTGGAGCTATTTGTCATCGGAAGTTACTTCTGAATTTTCTCATTACAGCAAGTGATTTACGCTTTCTGAAGGGTAAAGAGACCATTCAGGTATAAACATAAATTATTATACAAACTCCAATCTTCGTTACAGACACAAAACTCCCGATCCCCAAAACTATGTAAACAGGAAATTTACGAATACGAAGTCATGTCTAAGAGACTTATTTATACTCGAGAAAGAAAGTAGAATAGGATTTCTTTCCAAAGGATTTCAGTTCAATAATCTGCAAGGCTTTTGTATATGGATGTGGTCCCTTTCTCTCCGCCAATATATATAAAGTAAAAGCGATCGATATTAGTGTCGAATCCATAGTTCTCGTTGATGCAGAAATTAATAATTACAACTCCGAAAGCGTTAAAGTCCAAATTTAACTCTCATCGTAAAGCTCCTTTGTGGTTAAGCATATAGCGTACACGCTTTCGGTGTGGGAGACCCAGATTCGGCCCCCAGCGAGAGCTCATGTAGTTCGCGTTAATTAGTAGGTCTACGTCTCATATAGCCTCACTGCTGACGGGACGTTAAACTCAAAATCAATTCAATTGGTTCAAAACCCATTATTATGGCGGGCGATAAAGGATGAAAAATAAAATGTCTCAAGTGATTGAGATTAGTGTGAAATCCATAGTTTGAGTTCGTGACACTGTTACAAACACAATATCATTTAATGCCACGTTTTGGTATGAGCGACTATGCCTCCTGGATTTTGAATTTACAGGAGCAACATCAAAAGCATTGCTCACACAGCTCTAAATGTTTTGATGTATGTATACTTGTATATTCCAGCGAAACTCCGGAATGTCTGGAGCAACTTTTACCTAACATGGGAGACATATTACTTTCAATCTAAGGAAAAAAATATTGTGGAATTCAGATACCTCAAGGGATTGAAGTTGGGAAGAGTGGCATGTAAAAATAGTGTAAAATGACTGATTGTAGAGTGTTATCCATTGTTTTCTCGGTCGTTGAGATGAGTAGTGAGGCACTCAATGGCATTATATCCAAATTCATCCTCATCTTTACAGGATGAGGGGCTTGGAGATATGATTAATAAAATGAAAACACATGAAAATTTTCATTCACAACATGAAAATTTTAGATGTCATGTTAGCAGTTATTACAGCAACATACTTCACACTACAACCTTTCCCTCACTCCTGTTGTTCGGCCATGTTGTTTTCAGGCGTTTACGTTTTTCTGAATATCTCAGCATTATTTGTTCTATCAAAATGAAAATTGCGGAATAAATCTCTATTTCAAATTTCCTTTAGAAATAAGAAGCTACTGAGTCATAATGTTATATGAATCACTTTTACTCTTGTAATAGAAACAAACCCTTGACCCCCAAGCGTTACCGGACCAAATGTTCTTTGGACGAAATGTGCTTTGAACTAAACATCCCTGGACGAAATGTCCTTTGGACCAATTCTCCTTTGGACGAAATGTCCTTTGGACCAATTGTATTTTAGACGAAATGTCATTTGGACGAATTGTCCTTTGGACCAAATGTCTTTGGATTAAATGTCTCTGGACGAAATGTTCTTTGGACGAAATATCTTTGGACTAAAAGGGTGGCCACCGGGTGGGCCAGTGTGAGTCACGGTGAGTGGTGTTTCGCAGTAGGTCACGTCCTTTTGACCCACGATCCACTGATCCACTCACAAATCTTGACCCATTTCACCCACTTACCAACCGACCCACTGACCCACTCCATCTTTGATTTTAACATGTCTTGTTTCATTTAAAAGACGAAACATACATCCACATAATTTTTTCATCGATTGCGAAGGTTGGCTTAATATCATAATTGTAATGGTAATTTGTTCTTAAGGTGAGAAATTGATATGATTAAAAAGCCCATCTAGACGTGGGTACAAATTACCTTCCAAAGTTATTAGAAACGCTTTCTCACCCCGAAAACTATGAATTCGACAAATATTTAAGTAATTTTTGAGATTTTATTTTTAGCTCTCCCAGGCCATCATCCTGTGAAGATGGGGATGAATTTGGATGTAACCTCCATTTGGAGCATCACTATCCATCTCAACGACCGAGAAAATTATGGATAAAACACTAAGATCAGTCGTTTTACATTATTTTTACATGTCACACCTCCCAACTTCCATAACTTCATACTACTACAATATTTTCTTCTTTGATTGAAAGTAATATGTCCCCCAAGTTTGGTAAAGGTTGTCCCAGACATTCCAGAACTACGCTCTCCTTATTAGATGTGCTGGGGGATCTTACTCTTACTGGAAGTTGAACTTAAACTTAAAGGTCATCAGAACTGCTCCCAATGAACTTGGCGACCACGAAAGATATGGGTTGTATACTAACATTGGTTATTTTCAATTATTTCTACATGTCAAATTTCACAAACTCCTTCATTGTGTTAATGAGGGCTTAACTTACATGGCATCTGAAGTTCCAATCTTTACCTAAGAGACCCCCAAAATTATAGATTCGACACTAATGTAGGTCTTTTTTTATAATTTTGATGTCAGTCCCTTTCATTCCTCCTAGGACAGCAAACGGATACTGCCACTGCTAGGACTAAATTTGGTCTTAAATGGCATTAAAATTTCTACCAATTAATTCAGCGAACAGTGCTGCATTTAGAAGCTCGGCGTCCCTACGCACTTTTGCTCTCGGCGCCCCCAATAACTACACATTTCTCCGTCCCTTGATCCCTAACTTACAAATAAAACTTAATTCGAATATGCTTAATTAGTGAATTTATTGCAGTTAAATACCACTCACTAGATGCTACAGCTACAATTACGTAACAAAAAATAAATGGTAAACATGTTCTGAATTATTTTCAGATTTCTTACGCTATCATTAAATATATTAGAATAGTAAAAGAGGACTGCTCATGAAATAGTATATTTGCTCTCGATTTTTTTAACTTTTTCATACGAAAAAATTAAAATTTTAAACTTTGCACTCTTCAAATATGTTACGGGCCTAGTTGGACTAATGGGAAATGCGGCACTGAAAACTTACGCTTCGACTCTAATATTGGGTGATTTCGATATTTTTTGTCGCTATGTAACCACCCTGGGTGCTAATGGGAGCTTAATTGGACTTGAATTGAAAGTAGAACTGTTTACCTAAGCGACCACGAAACTATGGATTCGATACTAATATCGATCCTTTTCTAGCATTTTTGGTATATATCCCGACAGTACTCTTTTCCAGATTGTAAGAAATATGGTTAAAATTGCTCTAGACATATCAGAATTATGTCGAAACACACACATACATCCACTTTCATATATATAAATACAGAGTGAGCGAGCGAGAAAGTCAGAGAGAGCGACCAAAGGCATCACCACTTCCACATTGCAAAAGCATATATCAGGTATTGAATTGAAAATCTATGTAAAGACCTTCTGCTGAGGCATGCTTCATAAGGACAATTCCAGTCTGCTCACGTGACCTTTGGGGTTCATGAATTTCTTGCGAGCGTTCCGACTTTGGATTCTCTGTTTATACCCTCTTTTTATGCCTCGGATAATTTTTCAAGAATATCAATGACATGCTGTAATACGAATGTTCAGAAGTAACCCCTATATGACAAATAGCTGCAAATAAATACACTACATAATTTATTTATTGAGATGATATTATTTTCTTAATTTGTATTTAACATTCACATTTATCATAGAATACCAACGTACTGTGAACACCTGTTATATTTTAAACATAATAATCACTATGTTCTGCAATGATTATATGTTATATATATACAACTAACGTATTTTAATGTAATTATTTTATATAATTTATCATGCATTGCAGAACATAGAATTTCATAAAAAAACATTGACTCAGATCGGAAGCGAACCCTCGACCTTACGATTTGAAATCCAGCGGCGTACCACTGAGCTAACACAAGCGCTCCACGAATAGTACTTCTAGCGATATATAACGGTATTTAAGATAATAATTACATTCATATCCACTGCAAACGCTGTTTTTGTTCTACTTTGACTCTTATTTTAGTACTCAGGAGAGAATAATGTTTTATGTCTTAACTTTCACCATTCTTTTACAAATGGAAAGATTCGTTTACGTATCTAAATATTCCATTAAGTATGGAGAGCAAAATGACAAACAAGCATGTGCTGGCATTAATACAGTTTCGAAATATTGTATCATTAAGTATTTCAATCAATGTTGCTTTTTTATATATAATTGGTAACAAGTCTTATTATATTTAAAAGAAGAAAAACACATCTGCAAGATTTTTCCCGATTGCAAAGGTTGGCTTCGAGGTTCGAACCTGGTTTACTTTTTCCCGAAGATACCCGAAGTTGGACTTAGAAAATTTTTGCCTCGAAACAGCAATAAAGAATGCGCTCAACCTTTTTGAGACAAGGTGTACATTCATTGGGAAAAACGGACATTCAAAAATCATTCATTCGGCATGTAGGAGTCATGAAACGTGTAAATACATTAAAACCTCGAACTCATTTTTTTCATGATCACTATACTTCTTTCTTCTATCGTCACAGTAATGCTTTTTCCATAAGTATAAGCTTTGCTTTGTATATAATTAAATACAAACTTATTATTTGCTGAGCAAAACAATATTTACTTCTTAAAAAACTAAATACTTGTGACAGTTTCGCCAATGAACTTTTTGGCATCATCAGACACTAGGATATACAGGAGTAATACATAATCTTGTATATAAAGAACCGCTGAGAAATCTTGCTTCTGATTGGCTCCTTGCATCAGCCAATCGTCTTCAAGTATACTGATTTTAAATTTCTATATAGAGGCTTTCTATTGTTGCCAATAACACATTTTTTTTGTTAATGTTTTTATTTTAAATCTTAAAATGTTTTTATTTTACTAATTGTGCTTTGAACAAGACTGAAGAATAATTAATGATTCCTTTTATGAATTCGTCGTCTTCTGCTTTAATGCGACTTTTATGTATAATATATGTTAATATTAATATTATTATACAACGCCAAGATGACTGCTAAATTTAACTGTACTGAATTTTGTTGAAATTGGACGTAAATAATTTTTTTTTTTTTGAATTTTAATAAAAATTTAATCCTCTTTATGTGGTATAGATTACATCTCCAATCAAATAAAAATTAAATTTACAAGAATAAACTTGAATTTAACTATTACAAGAATAAATAGCATGTACATAAACAGAACAATCCTAAAGCAAATCACATAGTATACGTAGACAAATTTAAATTAATTAATTGTTAGTTTAAATTAGTTTAGTTAAAATTGTCATTTTGTGTTAGTAGCAACAATAGAAAGGCTCTATATAGAAATTTAAAATCAGTATACTTGAAGAGGATTGGCTGGTGCCTGGAGCCAATCAGAAGCAAGATGTCTCAGCGGTTGTTTATATACAAGACTGTACATTACTCCTGTATATCACAGTGTCTTATGAAGCCAAAAAGTTAGTTGGCGAAACTGTCACAAGTATTTAGTTTTTTTTTTTTTTTTTTTTTAAAGTAAATATATTGTTTTGCTCAGCAAATAACAAGTTTGTATTTAAGCAATGTTTTGCATAATGTGGTTAATTCATTCTAACTATAAGAAACATCCGCGCTATGCAACACTTGCGTTGCGTTATCCGACATATTGAATTTGTTCATCACAAAAATTTAGGATTAACCAGTTTTAAAATGAAATATATAATGTGTTTAAAAATTGCACTGCAGTAGATGTAGGTACTTTTATTGTAAGAAAAGAACTGAAACATTAACTTTTCTTTTTTCTGTATGCGTATGTTATGCAAATGTTCGACACAAGAACGAAGCTAGACTTTCAACTCAATAGACAGGTACTGTATACTGCACAATAAAGACGGTTCGCGTTACATTGTAACCAGTTGTGCTCAAAGCTCGGTCAGAGTTCTCTTAAGTATCGAGTAATACAAATGCACGTTACAATGTTAACAAATGATTTTTGGTTGTCCATGTATTTAGTGCAGGTCACAACTGAGAAGTACAGAGAACATGCAAAAGACTATTCATGGAAAAGTGTTCAACAATATTCGTTGAACAGTATCAGGATCGACATAAAACTATTCAAGTACTGAGGTACGTTATCACGTATAAGATACATACAATTTAACGATCGCTTTCAACATTTACTGTAGTAGAGTGTTTCTATGTATCTCTTTGCCTAATCCACTGCAGAGAGACTTCTTGAACGCACTGTATAAACTAAATTAGAAAATTATTTTAAACATATTATTTTTTTAAATCTTCAGTTGTAGATGAAGTATTTCAAATTTTGTGTTCCTCTTACTCTAAACAAGACGGGTAATTAATGAAAGTGAATTATTATGAAATGAATTTATAGAATGAGAATATGGGTCAGAACGTGAGAATCTCGAGAAAACCCACAAATACGGTGATGGCCTAGGATAGTACCAGGAATCCTTCGCACCAGAGTTGAAGGCTCTACACCAACCTAAAACAGTAAGGAGAATGTAATAGCGGAGGATAATCGAAGTCCTTGTAGCTTCTTACTTTGAAGCAAGTGACCCGCTACTGATAATACTGTATCATAAACACTTGAGTAATTTGAATAATGGAAAGCTAATTTCAAGACATTTCGAAATTGCAACGTGTATGGCAAATTCTAACTCACTCAAGTATTCACCTATTCATATTTGTATAGATTGCATCCAATTTACGATTCATTTTCGACATTTCTGGAGATTGACGTGTTTCGTTTCTTTACAATGGGAATTTCCAATCAATGTCCCACGTTTCTCAGAAACTTGAGGAAATCACAAGAGAACATTGCAAAAATTCTCACAAAGTGTCTTCAAGGTTCTAATCTCCACAAGGGTTCTTCTATAATCACATTCACAAGGGTTTCACAAACCCAAAAAGGTTGGAATTTACAGTGTTTGTGTACAGATATTTCTACAATATATTACGCACCACATTTTTGCTGTAGTTAAATCCATATATAAGAAATCGCTTTTTTAAACATTGAATATTTTGATATATGCAGAGGATGAAAGTGAGTTTCAATAACTGTAAGGTGAAACTTCTTGTCTACATTATGAGTGAATAAATCATTTTACTATTCCTTTGAGGTCAATAATAAAGTTTGTCATGCAATAATGCTGAAATGGGTAATTTAGTTATTGGGTTGTCTTGTAATTGAGATCTCTCTAGAAACTTTGATGTTGAAAATTACTGACAACGAATATCTTTGTTGACATTTACATTTTAAGAACAATCTTTACATCACGTTGAATACGTACTTCGTCTGCAAACTCCCTGACCTGTCTGTCCCCTTAGAACGTCTAAAAGAGATCATGAAACCTGTTACTTGCTCAGACATCAACAAACAACGATTTATGTTACTTCCTGGTCAATAAAGGTAGCAAACTCTTAATTTGTTTGTGAATGTGTGTAAGTGTACCTGAGTTTTTTTCTGTTTTCTTTTGTCTGTGTACATACAGATAAGGAAAAAGTCACGCCAGATTATATTTTGCTGGTACTTTATCTCGAGCTTAAACAATACGATTTCTCACGCTCAGAATATTAGCACAAATCAGCACACCAGTATTCAAGATTCTGAGATATTAATCTACTCTACATGGAATTCAAAATTTATAGCTTTTCTCATGATTTTCTTAGCACATGTAAGCTTTCGCTGCTTCGTATGTATTATGAGATCAAATATATACAGAGTCTGAGAACCGGAAGAATTTTCTCGCCACATGTGATCCTCAATGATATTTGTCTATAGTATTGTACTTGTATTTATTTACTCGTATATATGTGTCGTTCAGTTATTATTGTTTGGTTTACTTCTGGCTTCCGTATCCATTAGATTCGAATACCGTGTTTTCTAAATGCGAGAACCGCGTTCAGTTCCCGGTGGAAGTTGTCTGATAAAATAATAATAAGTAGCGGTTCATATCTCACTTTAGGTCAGAATTGGTCTTCAAAAAGGACGTTGAACTCTTAAGCACGGGTTCATATAGGTGTGTTTTACCCGTCCGATAAGATATTCACGTGAGTGATTTCTTCATATTATGCGGGCATTCGCACGGATGAAAAAAAAAATTCCAAGCAAAGTTATTATTTCTAGTAAACATTTTTATCCATGTAATTATTGCATAAGATTATATGTGTCTTTAATAAAGTAGCGTACGAGTTGCGTCTTTATGAAAATAAGGGAAGAATATTATCACTGGCTTACATTGATTGACATTGGCATCAGTTTTCTAGATGTGGTCACAATAGACAGAAGCAAAGATAATTCTCACGTGTAAATTCTCTTCTCTTACAGGCGTCGCCAGAATTGCTAGAGGGGTTGGTACCTGCATTCTGGACGTCTATATTCTATTCTTTTGTATTTCAAGATTCTGTTGTTCCTTTTCTCTGAGAAGCTGCATTTGTAATTATTTGTTTGATAAGGTTTTTCCTTAATATATATAATGCGTGTGTGTATGAAAAAGACAGCCACTGTTTGTCCAGTTTTGCGCTTTTCTCCCACTTCTGAATCTCTACCATCACCATCGTTACGTTCATCAGAATCACTTTTAAAGTTCTACCAAGTATTTCATCGTCACGATCTTTTCTTGGGTATACGTGTATAACTTGGTCATCTTACTTATTTTTAAAAATTTAATTTTCCTTACTTACCACCCCTGACGATATTTGAGTCATCTGCAGAAACTAAAACCTACCAAAAATCCTATTTTGTTGCTATCAGAAATGTAAGTTACAGGATGTAAGTTCAATTTTATTTGTCTATTTTTTCAAATCTTCATTTTTTTTATTTCTTTAAATTATGATTGTTCGTGCTTACCTCCAATGATAATGCAATATTTCGAGTCAAATTACTTCAAAAATTATGCTTATATGAATTATTTTGAGAACTAAATATAAACTCCGGTGTGTTCACCAATGATTGTTTCACAGATAGTTCTTATCTTCAATAAGTAAGATGTGTGTTAGTTTAATTTGAAGAACCATTAGGAGCTGTCAAAAAATCATACATTGTTAATCATACCATAAGATAAGTTTGGAAGCCTTGTCCTTTGGTTCTGCAAAATAATTTGTGAAGCTTTGACCTACAATGATATGGGACATTTTTACTGCATTTTAGAATAAAATAATTTCGCTTAAAAATCTTTTTAAGTATAATACTTTATTAGATTTTCTGGACACTAAAAGAGTTGGTTGATTGATTGATTTTTTTGCAAGTACGACCTTTATCAGCAATGAGGTTATATATTAATTGTTCGCTGAAGTTTAGCGTCCTTTTCAGCACCGAAACTATACAAGAGTTGGTAGAATCCGAACCACCGTAATGCGTTCAATGACATCACTGCCAGTCAAACCTGGAACCACATGCAGCAAAGATATGTACGCTAGCTACTAGATCAATATGAAGGATTAAAAAGCCTATACAGGACGAGACTATCAGTCTAAAGTGAGTTTGTTGGTTTGGAACTTATCGTTTCTTTCAGCAGCGAGACTAGATGAGATGTGGATCTACAGCTTAACGTTGGGATCAGAACCACATGAGCTTCCACCGAAAGTCGAACCCGGGTCTCCCACGCCGAATGTGCATACGCTAACCGTATAACCGCGAAGAAATTTAGTTTAAAGTGGGTCGAATGCCAAATCTCGTAGACAAATGGGATAAACCTACCTAATAGGAGCGTTTATGCTAAGACAAGTGAAAACTCCTGCATAAAAACTAACATACCTATACTTAAATTTCTAACTTTGGAACCGGCTCAAGTAGAGTTCCAAAGTACAATATTAATTCCAGAACATTGCCATCTGATAGCTCATTGTAGCAAGTAGTTCCATCTTTATAATGTAACAATATAAAGATGCTTCTTTTTGTTCGCATTTATGTATTTATTTTAGTTTTATGCCTACTACACTGCATCAACTATGTGAATAATTCATACCCTATAGGGATATTCTCACCTTACTACCTTAAGTAAATGGGCTAGATTCTCTCCCTCAGTAAATATGCTTAATACCAAAGTATATTTTTTGCAGGTTTTGTTCAGAAAGAACGGTGACAGGCAAAATGAGCATCGGTGGTTTTGCGCACATAATACTCCATGAATCATTGTCTACACTGACTCGTACACTGCCATCATGTGTTTATTCCATTCCTCTGCCTCATGCCATCCCCTCTCATCCCGTGCGCTACCTGTTCTGTCTGTCTGTCCGTCCTCCGATCGTAAATGAGTGCTTCTATGTCAGAGAACAGCCAGTTGGAAATGACTGGTAAATTTCAGCGTACTATTTGTTGCTTTTAACAAGATTAACGAAGCAACAAGAAAATGAAATTCTACACAGGAAACAAGTTGCATTACTATTTCGATATTTTTGTTTCTCATTATAAACTTCGTGCTCTGTGACTACCAGTAAAGTCAAACATATAATACAATAAGTAAATTGTCTCTCTGTGTTAATCCTCTGTATCATCTGTACACATGGTTATTTAACTACTAAAAAAATTATCCAACGTTTTAATTTAATATCTGTAAGTATATTTACTGTTACGTATTATTATTTCACAAATCCCTAATATAATATCCATATTAACCCGAATATAAGCCATACATTTTATGCAAATGTCGATTGTGAAAAATTAGGATGCTTCTTATATTTGTGTGTCCTTACACAAATTGACATTTCGTCATATAGATCGTATCCTTCTAAAAATGTGCTTATTTCTCGTTTTGAAATGAAATTAAATGAAATCTTTACGTTTTACGTCCCGCGGTTATGCCGGCTAGGCTAAAGAAAACGGTGATGATGAGAAATGAATGAAATGGTGGAATGAAGCAAGTGGGAGGAAACGTGAGAATCCCGAGAAAACCCACGCACACGGTATTCTCATTTTGAAATAACAAAGATGCTACATTAGCATTGTAGAAACTGGCCGCCGAATTGGCGATATCGTAATGTTATCCAGTAACAGCATTGTCGAAACTCTCGACATTTTTCATAATATAGACCTACTCTTTGATTTTACCATTTTGATTGGGAGGAGGGATGGAGAAAAAAGTAGCGAGAGTGACAGTGAGGGAGTGAATGTCGGAAGTGAAATCAGTAATGACATAGTGATGGCGGAGAATAAACAAAATTCATTGCCTAACAAATATTGTACTGTTTGTTGATAGAAATCTACTTTTAAATTAGATACAATCAGGGTACGAATTACCGGGGGGGGATGAGGGGGATTTTCCCCCTCAATCACATTTTGTTCCCCCCCAAAGAAGTCAGCTGAAGTATCCCCACCGGGGATGCTCGCTTTCCCCCTCAAACTATGCTTAGTATAACTCCAAATTTCACTGATTTTTGTTATTTCTTGTAAATTTAATCTTCTAGCTGTATTTCGAAATGATCGATGTAAACTGTTCAGTTTTGGTCATTTCTACTTACCACCTAATTACCCACTATTTTCAACGTCGTTTAGTAGAACTATATTATTATGACTACGGTTGTTACTTGCAACTGTACCTTCGTACCCTTCAGTTCGTCATCGTTTGTGAATTTGAATGTACTAATTGCGTATAACAAAGCCTCATATCGATTTAGGAATGTTCTTAGCGGTTGGCCAAGAAGAAGTAAACAAATAGCTTCTTCTACCATACTTGGCGAAGTTCGGATATGTCATATTCATCCTCTATATTTGTATCGATTATCATCTTATTTTAATTTTTGTTATAACATGTTATTTCATTTTCTAGTGTACTCTTTGTTAGCACATGGTCTTCATTCCCTAGTAGGTTGTGTGTATGCAACTCAAAAGTTGCATTTAATTTGTGATAATTAGCATAGTAATCACTGCTTTTACAGTTTACGGAAATGAACTTTTGAAACTGTACTTAAAATCTGAGATATAGGTATTCTCTCGTAAGTATATGTTAACGTACACGCTGGGGGATACGCTCCTAGTGAGCAGACATGTTAATGAAGGTGATTTTTAGGTGAATAAGCGAATAATTCAAGATTTGTTTCAGCATTTGTTAATACGACTGGTTCTCCGTGTCATTGTCCGTGTCTGTATAAGCATTTCAACTGAAGCGGGTTTTTTTAAAAATTAACCCTTCATTTTTCCATCTTTTCGCTGTACAGTTTGCTGTCCACGCAATTAATGTTGTCTGAAAAACTTCAGTGTAATGTTTTACTTTATTTGAATAACGTAGCCCATAGTGAATCAACTCATCTTCAACCTAACAGTAAAGTAATTTTTAAGTGTTGACTTTCCGTGCCCATCACGGAATCGATATTTGGAGAAAAAAAGTCGTGATGAGCACAGCTTTAGCGGGAAGTAGAAGCACAAGCTCCAAATTTGAATTGAGAGATTTTAAATATTTGGGCTTCGATTTGATCTTGATGTGAGAAATCGGGACCAGCAACAATCCATTTCTTATTTGATAGGCTAATATCTAGATTTTCTTTAAAAAAAAGAGAAAAAAATGTCCGGTTTAACTGATAATTTTAGTGGTTTTCACAAGACTGAAGTAGGTTTCTTTTCGCAACCTGTATGTATTAATGCAAAGTGGAAGCTTTCAATATGAGTGGAAAAATTAACATATGCTTGTGATCATGGCTATCGCTCGAGCCAAATTATTAACTGAATAAACCTTAGAGAGCTACGGGGACAAGAGTGAGTACAACATTAAAACACGTTCAGAAAGGTTTAGTGGGGTGTGTGTATGTCAGACAATATATATGTGCATAGTTATTGTCGGTAGATTTATTGAATTAATAAATCTCTTATTTATTACAGATGTCACACACACACACACACACACACACATATATATATATATATATATATATATATATATATATATATATATATATATATATATATATATATATATATATATATAATATGGGGAGTAAGGCATGTATTGTCTCATTTTGAAATTTGAACCTTCAGACTATGTCCTTTGGCCTAATTTTATCCCCCCCAATATAGATTATCTAATTCGCACACTGGATACAATACATAATTGTAACCTTGTTTTTTCGGTACTGATACTACTACATGTTGTATGTATTTACGATTAAATATATACCTATGTAATTATATATTTCCTGGAATGTACCGGTAAATGATTACCAGATTTCTTCCTTCATGTTATAATCTGATATGAACCTGTTTGTTCCACTCCTTCAAATTTCAGAGTGCAGTTTATATTCGAGTCAATATGGTAATGTTTCAAAAAACAGTTTGTACTTTCAAGAAGTAATACGAAATGTAAACATTGAATGCATTGTGGTTGGTCCCAACCTGTTGATACTTGATAGAGAAGTCTTATGCACTGGAAATGTAATGTCACGCATCCTTTGGCTCATGTTTAATACCGGTATAAATACACATGATTGTAACTGCACTTCACTGTTTAACCATACAATACATTACATAGCGTGAGTGTTTACTTCCTTTACTCAAGTTAACAGAACAAAGACTTTGCATGTTGTAACTTATGTGTGCGCCCATCCATCAAATCTTCGTTTAAAATTCTGGGTGCTCTTCCTTATGTGATATGTGAACGTCAATTACGGAAAAAGGAAGTATACAAATTATTAAACAGTACTGTAATGGAGTCGTCTTAGTGTTATGTCGGAAGCATTTCAGATTGTCATTTGGTTGAGTTATTATTGGTTTTGAGGTGGTTAACTCTTTCTTCTTATTTACATGGCTTTACTTACATTTATCAACTTAGGTTATGATAGTAGCTTTAGAATTTTAATACAAAGACTATACAGATCAACTAGATTAATCAACCAAAATAACCTAGCATAGAGGAAAAATTGCTATAATTGTACCAACGTATTTCTACCGAGATATTCTTTTTGTTAGAATGACAATTCTGACTTTAAAATTCCGAAAATATGCAAAATAAAGAATGATCGAAAAATTCTAGATATAAGCTCTATAATATGAAAAAAATGATGCAATCCTAACTATATGTAAAACTACATGAACTGACATAGAATAAAGGGGAACTTCTGGTTGACACGGAAAGTTGAAATTTCACATGATTGTAGCTTTCCGGGACTAATTTACAAAAAAAAATGCCAAAAATGAAAATTTTTAATTTCTAGAGGTTCTTAAAGGGAAGAATGAAGAAAAATTACCATGTTATTCGTTTTTTTTTTTTTTTTTTGCCTATAATCTCATGTTTTAGGTACTTGGAATTGGAATAAAAATTTGAAGTTTGGTATGCTTGTAAATTTCTGTTAGCGTTACCTGAGTAGATCACTAGAAATAAAAATTTCCAGAATTAGAGTGGTTTAATGGGGAACTGAAAAATTTTCCTCATGTTATTTATATGAGACATCTACGCCTCAAAACTATTGGGTCCTTCCTGTAAATCTACAATGATTAAATTTGACATGGTTCTAGCTTTTCGGGACTAATCGACAGGAAAACCGCCAAAAGTGAATATTTTTAGGTCTAAAGGGGCTATGAAAAAATTCCCATGTTATTTAATTGGGTGTTTCCTTGGGATAAAAACTTATCATTTAGATAGTTGAAATACGAAAAGAAACTTGAAATTTGATAGAATTGTGGGTTTAAGAGGTGCGAGGCCATAGGCTGAGTAAACATGGGGGTCAGGGGGCGAAGCCCCTAGTAGGCCAAATTCAGGAAATATTAAGAGCAAATGCACGAAATTTACTCTTGATGCAAAAGCTGATACATAAGAGAGGCGAGACCGTAGGCTGAGCAAATGCGGGGGTCTTGAGGCGGACTCCCCAGCTAGCCAAAGCCTAGTTAAGACACATCTGTCTGTTGTAATAGAATAAAATTATCAATTATTATTAGTAACGAATGGCATTTTTTAAGGGCTAGAAAAATTAGTTTTTTTATTATTTTGTCCAATACGCATCAGAATTTACGCTGAAGCATGTGTTGTTTTGTTCAGCTTAATGTTGCCTATTGATTAATATTGTCTCGTCATTGAGCAATATTTAAAGTTAAACAAAAAGTTTAAGATTTAATCATCGTAACTTCTGATCATATGTCATTAATGATCCTAGGTATTGTCACCCTGCTGATATAAAGAAAAAATACTTGATAGAGAGTATACTTCACTATCAGTTTCAGTGCGTCGTGTGGTTACAGTAGAGCATTAATTTTTAGATTTACAAAAAATATATATATTTGCTCGAAAACTGCGCATGAGGATTCAAACTTTCCCATATAATTTTGTTCAGCTCATTAAGATCTATCGATTAGTGCAAGTCTTTTCTTTAGACTTTTTTTTCGTTATTCGCAAAATAATATTGTAAAAGTATCGCTGTGCTGTTTGCCATGTATACGTTGCTGTAAACACATAATTGTAAAATATTGTTTCTGTGAGTCAGGCGCGCACCCAGAAATATTTCTTTAGGGGGGTCCAAGCTTTGGGGACAGGGGGGAATCCAATATTACAAGCTACTACGTCTGCGTAGTATTCAAGGGGTAGAACTTATTATTCTGCACTCGAAAAGACGATAAGTAATTGTAAATTAATTGAATGATTTCCCCGTTAAACATGTACAGCCCTATGCAGAGTCGTTTTGAGGTATGATTAGCGTAATACTAAAGGCCTGACTACTGCAGGAAACATATGTTAATCATACTCTTTAGTATGACACTAATCACTCGTCAGAATGGCTCTGCATAGGCACTGTATAGTTTTATTGAGAAAGTGTACAAATGTATGTTGTTAGGAATTTCTTTTTTCTTTTCTTTTTTTTTTGTGGGTTCCGGACCCGGTGGACCCTGGGTGCTGTAAATGTATTATATTAATTTGATTAGCTTTTACACTGTCGGTGTTGTGACAGTACGTGTAAAGAAGACCACTCGTTGTTCCTTCGTCCTTTTTATTGATTTCTGTTCCGAATAAAAAGAAAACACACACACAACACTCGAAGAGAGACATTAAATATTGACCAATTTGGAAGCAAGGACATTTCGTAGAAATCCTTGAATGTTAGCAGGATTCAATGTCAAACAATTGAAATCCCAGGTGTTTTGTTCTGTTTCTTCTAAACTAAAAATAACTTCCCTTCTGACGAAAACAATTTAATGAATACAATGTCACACCATCCTTCACCTTCTCTAGTTCACGGTCTATACTCTTTAAGATTTGATTTACTTATATTAACGAACAGAACGACTTATCTTTCGAAATCAAGGGTGGATAAAATTAATAGAATTTAAGCAGCACTACTGTGATTAATAATATTACTTAATAATGCAATAACTCAGAACAAGTGAAATAGGTCCCTATCTCTTCGACTGACGACAGACTTTACTGAACTCCTGCTACACCGCGACGTACTTGTTTGATTTATTATTATTATTATTATTATTATTATTATTATTATTATTATTAATAATAATAATAATAATAATAATAATAATAATAATAATAATAATAATAATAATAATAATAATAATAATAATAATAGTGTAAGCCCGTACGTTTCTTTATCCCATCGAAGCCCATCGAAGTAGTTACTCGATTTAGTACTACCGTTACAAGCGTTGTTGCTGCCGCGGGAGACGTTGGCAGATACAGTCTGTCTCAAAATTGATTTTGACTTATTATTAAATGCTTTAAATTCTAAAATATCGCAATACACCCTGTCAGTCTGCGTGCCACACTAGTGTATCTGGCTACACCGGTTGGGAATCAGTGATCTAGTGTATTAAAAGGTACCGTTCTAGCCCCTCTGGAATACCGCTCCTCGTGACATCAGCAGACACACACAGCACCAGTCTGATCCGAGCAAAGATGGGTGACCTTCGTATTCACCAGATGGTGCTGGCATTGTGGTGTCCATCTAACGCCGTGAGGACAATTGGGGAGTTGCTTTAGTGTACAAACTTGAAAATACTTAAGAGCTCCTTGTTGCTATATTGTTAGGGAAGGCACGATGGGTGTGAAAGATCAAGGTCTGATTTCCGATCCTTCATTATGCTCTATATCCATGTCTCACCTAGCCTCAGTGCTGAAAAGAACGTTAAAGTTTAAGTAAACATATAGGGATTTAATCTGTTCAAGACGGCCAGCAAATATTTTAGAACTGGAGTGGAGTATTTTATTACTTTTCTAATTAAGTCAGGCCCGTATTTAGGTAAGTGCTATTCTGTGCTCGAGCACAGAGCGGCAGATTTTAGGAGGCGGAAAAATTTTGGATTTTTAAAAATAAAATGAAGTTTTGCGTCCCATGTTTATGCCGGTGAGGCTATGAATTCAAACTATGAATTCAACATTCGTAGTTCAAACTATAAATTCAAGGCTAAAACTATGAATTCAACACTAATATCTGTCGTTTTCGATTACTTTTAAAATATCACCATCTCCCTGGGAGTGGAGTATGACCTTGAAGTTGAATTGGATTAAAACTGTCACTATTCATCTCAGCAACCCCAAAAACTATGAATTCAACTCTAATATTGGTCGTTTCCGGGGAGGGGGGAAGGGCAGCAAATTTTGTGCTGGGACGGCAAATTATTTAGAGCACAGGGGGCGCACAATATATAAATATGGGCCTGAATTAAGTTCTTTGGTTTACCAACCTAAACTCACTTATATAGTTACCCCTGCCTCTGTGTGTGCTCGTCTGCGGGAAGACACAAAATGTTAAGAATTATTTTATGAATTTTGGCAGGATATATATTAGAGGGGGCAAAAGTTAAGAATTGAGTTAGTTGCTAGAGATGATCATCCAGTTGATCCGGTTAAGACCCTCCCCCTATATATTCTCATACACAGTTATTATACATTAATTTGTCCCTTGATAGTATGCAACACAACCACACCTGAAAATAAAGTTGGTTGCATGCCATTCACTTACTTTCAATATTCTAACCAAACTTCTTTACGTGGTATACACGTAATGGTAATTTTATTTTAATTTATTTTTTAAATATATTTTATTTTAAAATAGTACAGAAGTAATGTAGTATTTTGTTTGAAATTAATTTCAGAATAATTTGATACATTTTAATTAAATATGTTTAAGGCCGCGTATCATATGCCTCAGCGTTATTGTTAATTTTAATTTTAATAAAAAAAAGTCGAAACTTTACTCCGTTTATAGTTCTTTTCTCAACAACCATGATTACCGAATAAATGTTTTCAAACAAACGAAACTGCTTGAAGTAGCTCATTTGGTAAATTATAGTACAGCTACAGTCATAGATCAGTTTAAAATATGAGTCAAAGTCACAAGATGACGAACTTGATTTTATCGTTTTGCTTGAAATAATAGAGTACATAGTGTTGTTAAGATTTGTGGGAAAACTGATGACTAAGTTTTGTTGCATATTATTCCAAGGGCATCTCGATTTTGTTTAAACGAACAAAGTGCGTGATTAACTGCAGAGTTTCTACTCAACACAAATGAGCTCGTAAGATTCTCAGAGTAGAATTTTCTACCCCACTTCCCCGAGATTTATATCTTTAAGAGTTAATGACGTCATACTTGCGGTAAAAAAAAAAATCCGTGCGATCGATCTGCGGAGGCTGATGGACAGAGGAGAGTATGGTAGGCTTTGTAGGAAGAACATGACAGGAGGACAGTGGGAGCTGTAGTTTTACTTCCTGTCTACAGCTACTTTGCATTTTTAGGTGGAAACGAACTTAAAACACGAAAATACTTGTTTTATGCACGAAAAACTAAATAAAAAAAGGGGGAACAAGGAAGCTAAACATAGCCGACCGACGCATGTTGTTAAGAACTTTTATTAAAAAAAAAAAAGAAAAAAAAAGAAAAAAAAGAAACAATAAATCGAAAGGTGACCTTGTTTATTAAAAAGGAGATTAAATTGGTGAGAGGTCTTATCTTTAACTGATTTGCTCCTTATGGCAAGCAACACGCTATAAGATATACAAGGACGTAATACAAATTGTGCTTTAAATACTGTTCTTAGTCCCGTTCCGTTTTATATTGTATGTCATATGCTGTAATAGAAAATACCCGGAAATTAGTTCAAACTTTAGATAGGCAACTTGGATGAATATATTTATTGCGTTGTTACTATAAGAAAGATTTCGCAGGGAAGAAGGGCTTGCTGATTAATTTGGAAGGACATCAACAAATCAGTGTTTTGCCATGGTCAGTGGCGTATTTAGGGGGGGAGGCTTCCGGGCTTAAGCCCCCCCCGAAATCTTACTTACTATAGTAATGTATATGAAATATCTTGCAGAATTTTCACGTTTCAAGCAAAGCCCCCCCCCCGAAAGTTAGCAAACCCCCCTCCCGAAACAAAATCGTAAATACGCCACTGGCCATGGTTAATTTACTCACATCAGACATAATCCGGAAACTAGTGACTGCCAACTTAGACAGGTTTCAGTGGAGACGATTGTGAAACAGTAGAAAGAATACACTCAAAACAAACTCCATGCACACGTTATTGCTCTACTAGAATACTGGCCTCAGATCAAACTTACGAACTTACACTCCACAGCAGTCATTTTCAACTTGTTGGTCCATTTTAGTGTTGCGTACGAGACGAGACGTATATTTTCAATTTCGAGATAAAAATCGAGACGATACGAGAGATTTCAGGAGTCTCACGGAGAACACTAGTTCACCCAAGTCTTAGATCTCAAGCACAGTGTTACATGATTCATAGAATAAAAACTATAAATTGATATAATATTAATAATAAAAAAAAAGAATCTGCGAACACTAGTAATAAATATAGTTTAAATGTTATATCTCACCATTCGTACACCTCTCCTAACGTAGGAAGATTTTGATCACTTCAAAATCAAATTAAGCCCATTAAAGTGGGCAACCCTTCTTAAGAGGCCTCATCATTGCGAAATTAAAATACCGCTAATTTTACAGTAATTATGTGATATCTTCAAATAGATAAAAGATAATCGAAAAGTAGAACAAGACCTCCCTAGACAATATTATTTTGCGTGAGATATCGTTATCATGACTCATTTATCTGCTTTCGATTTCCAGCCATATTGAAAAATCGGCATTTATTTTCGCGTTTCTAAATAACTGCAAACGGAAATCTACTTGAATACTCCTGATAACGGTACCTCATGCAAAATAACATCGTCTAGGGAGGTCTTGATCCACTTTCAATCATCGTTTCTCTATTTGAAGATATCATATAATTAATGTAAAATTAGCGGTATTTTAATTTCGCAGTGATAGGGACTCTTAAGACCCTCAAAGATATGTACAGTTTGTACCTTAACCTGTCTAAAGACGCAAGTTATTTTTGTGCCACTCCTGTGAATAAATGTTCTGGTCTAAAGAGACGTTAATGCACTTCTTAAGCATTGGAAACTTTGGTTGAAATTTTTACAGTTTCTTTATCTTTTATCTTTTACAGTTTCTTTTTTCTGGCAACTTTTCCATATGATCTGACAATTATTTGTATTCGGAATAAAATGGCGTCTTGCAGTAGAAATTGATTTGGAGGTGGGAGGAGAAAAGGCATAAGTTTTGTAAATAAATTCACAAAACGAGACGAGACAGCCTTATTTCTCGTCTTGTGAGTAACACTAATGTCTCCACAGATTGCTGCTTTCATTCCCTGTAAACCACATACGGAGAACAAGGAGTAGGCATAAACTTTAGCATTGATAAAGACACTGATAACAGGCAATTAGATAGATCCATAACTATTTGTACAATGGCAATATTTGTTTTATTTCATTCTCCTACCTCGTTCCTTCTCCTTTCTTGCTTAACCTGTTCTCTCTGTCGTGGCTCTGATCGTAAAAACGCGCTCCTACGTCATAAGGTAAGCCAGTTGGAAATGGCTGCTCTAGAGGCTAACAGTTCGAACATTTTATATTCGAATAAAACATTTAGCATTTACTTAATATATTAGTATCTTTTCTATTAAAGGACAACATGCTGTGGTATTCTTTTTCTAAACAGGAAAACTAATTAGTGTTTGTTACATTTGTGTTGAAAATAAACAAAATCAGCTAATTATTAATTTATTATCCTTTGTACACCGGCAAACATGCTTCTAGTAGGTTCGGACTCGCATGTTTGTCCAAGCAAGTTAATGATGGAAGAATTAGTGGAAGGAAACGAGAGTGCCCGAGAAAATCCACGGACACGATGTTGTCCACCACAAACTTACTTGGTCGGAGATCGAACCAGGGACCCCACGCACTAGAGGTAAGCACTATACCAGTGGGCCACCGTGTCCTCCTTATGTGAGAACGAATTAACCTAGAAGTTAGCTCAAAAACGAAGATTTCCCTTTGACACTGTTATCAACTCTTAACGACACTTAATATTCCCCATACGAATATTCAGGGCCGGATCTACGAAATATTGCGCCCGGAGAAAAGACTTATATCTGCCCTCCTTCTTCCCAATTTTGCATCAAAATGGCGCCCCCTACATACTCTCAACCAGCTGCGCCCCGGGGCAAATGCACCGAATTGACCCCCCTAAATCCGTCCCTGCGAATATTTCCTAAACTTTTTTTTTTTTTGTCATTCAGGAACCAAATGGTAAGTACAATACATTACAATTACCAGTTTCTACTCAATCAATAAATTAAGCGAAAAGAAAATTTCATCATTTAAACCATTTATGCAACTATCTGACGCCTAACATGTTGTGCTTATGTAGTAGCGTGGGTTGAATTGATTTCATAGTTATATTCAATCCTTTTTACGTGACTTTGTCATGGTCATTACGTCATAATTTACAAAAATCGAAACCCACGTGCCATGACCTGAAATAGCAAAACATAAGGTCAATACAACTGTAATTGTTTTTCTTTCCAATTATAGAATAAAGGCAGCATGCTATTACGTATGCAACGCATATGCTACCATATACATACACACAGTATTCAAAATAACATTGAGATAATGTGCGTAGTAGCCTAAGTTAAAGTAGGCACACTTGTTTATTAATCGAGAATAGTAAGTTCAATACGTCGAGCTAGCCATCGGACATGTTGTTTAGAACCTAAAGCACTTATGAAAGGAAGAATTGAGGCCCTAATATGCGCCATCTATACTACAAGGATAAGTCATAAGTCTTCCAATATTCTGGCATACATCGTACCTGTATTTATTATAGTACAAGGTGTACAATGAAACATTCAAAGTATAGCCCAACGTATTGGACAGTCTGCAGCCACCTTCCTGCCAGTTCCTCGATTCCACGTCTTATCCTTAGAAGTAAAGAAGTCAGTCATTACTGTTTCCACTTCCTGCTAGTTGGTGAAGCATCGTGAAGCATCGATTTTACATAGAAATTAGGGAACTGTGGTTCACAAAATTCTATAAATTTTTGTATAGTTCATAAATTACAGAAGTGTGAACACCTCTGGTTTACATGAACGACTTAACCATAGACCCTATATCTACTGCATAAAACATCATGCACTTGAAAATACAGCAGGCAGTGTCTATTCACGTCTCTACTTACAGATATTTTAAAGCATGTCATGTATCTTATGAAACTAGTTAAGTGCATACTTCAATCATTTTAACAAAATACTTCAGTCATTTTTACTAGCATAGAAAAATACCCTGACGTTTTTTGCACAGGATTTTGTAATGTGCAATGGGCTCTAAATTCCTGGCTTGTTAATGACTAATTTATTAATTAATGTCTTGCAAGCTGATTGAATAAACACATTAGGCCTTATGCAGAGTCATTTTGATATATGATTACCGTCGTACTAAAAGTTTGACTAGTGCAGGAAACATATGTTACTCGAACTCTTTAGTACGTCTCTAATCACGCGTCAGAACGACTCTGCATAAGGCCAATCTTTTCTACATAAAAATAACAAAAGATAGCAATGGAATTTTGCTCTTAGCTAATGGTTTCGAAAGTGTACAACACTACGATATTTATAATAGAATGGGGCCAGTAACGTAACGCAAAAATGTCGCCCCCTCAGGATTATTTTTGGGCCCTCCTTCCCATGTCCATTAACTTCCCACTATATTATGTTCCTGTAGAAGACAATGGTTAGTAAATCCATGGAATATAATAAAATTACAATTAAAATTAATACTCACCGAAAAAGGCAAAAATTATTTTCCCTTAACCTTCGAGTGCTAAGATGATTTTTTAAACTGATGTTGCTAGAATGGATGAATTTTCACCCAGAGCATATTTTTCTTTTCTAATGTAAATAATGTTATTCAGGGAAATGGATATTACGTATTCAGCTCATTTTTTGTAGCCTGTAGTTCTTGGCATTTGCTTCGCGGTGGGCCCCCAAACCCTGCGGGTCTCCCCGCACTGCAAGCCCCTCAGTTACTGAATGCGGCGGATTCTTAAAAATATAGTATACAGGGTGTATCAAAAAGGACTTTATAACTTTGGAAACAAATATTGATTTATTCATTTATTTTACAAACATGGTTTTGGTGTCATTTTGTAGCAAAATACATCATTTTTTTACCTTATAGTTAAAGAGGTTCTAAAAATAATCTTTTGAATGAAATCTTCATCCAACCGATGTAGCATTTCCACACAAAATTCCTTATGAGCAGTTCTATCAGTATCTTTTAATTTTTGCACCCTTTGTAATTTGTATGGTTTGAGATGCAACCGTTTTCTCAATACACACCAAATTGTTACGTGTATGTATAGAACGCCCAGCTGTCGAAAAGTACGCCGGCTTGATTTTGTAGGACTGTTCACAAAGCTTTGTCTCACTTGCTCTACAACGTCTTCAGAAGTACGGGAACGACCTGAAGATTTATTGTGTCTTACCGAACATCCAGTTTCAATAAAACACTTACGCCACTGATAAATAGTAGTCCTACTGGGAGGATCTTTACCATACTTTGTACGAAAATTACGTTGCACAGTTGTTGCAGACTTGGATTCTTCAAATCACAACACACAGCTAGCACGGTCGTGACCAGTAAAGGCTCCAACTCCCACTAGCGCTTGCGGTAGCTAGTTTCTGAACTAGTGTACTACGTAAGTCAAAACTTTATGTATTTTGCTACAAAATGACACCAAAACCATGTCTGTAAGATAAATGAATAAATCAATATGAGTTTCCAAAGATGTAAAGTCCTTTTAATACACCCTGTATAAATCGAAAATACTTGATAAATAAAAAGTATCTATATGAAAAATATTCAAAATTTCATTAATTTTATTAAATTATTTGCTGATTTATTTTTAAAATTGATATTTGTATGATAGGTGTTTTCATGTTAAGACGAATTTCTGGAAAGGCTTGAAAAATTAAAGAAAAAAACAACACTTAGGACGGGATCGTAGTATAAACTGTTAAAGGCCATAGTTTGGCTAAGTTAGATTTAGTTATGTTATATTAGAAGAATAAAATATTTTTAATGTTTTTCATCTAAACTTATTTTGTGAAAAATATTTCAATTATTGAATTCTTAAGTACTTTGAAAACAATGGTTTGTTTTATTTGAGACTTTCACTGTCGCATAATTTAACTTCTTACTTCCTGATATAATAAATGAAGGGGTTGTCAAAATATATGCTGGTCACTGTAAGTAACGGACAAATCTCTTTCCTTGGCCGGAATTTCAGTAGATTTGCTTCGTTAAAATGTATTGTAATATGAAAAAGTGTAATGCCTGGTTACAAGCTTTTAAATAGTAAGGGGCTGCGGTGAGTTAGTGGTAGAGCGCTCACTTCTGTGCGAGTTTTTTTTTTTTTTTTTTTTATCTCATCTCTCGCTAAAGTTAGTTTTGTGATGAAACACGATGTGCATGAGTTTTCTCGGGGTTTTCGCCTTTCTTGCCACTTTTCTTCGCTCCACCATTATCATCCGTATCATCACCGCCCCCCTTACAAGGCAGGGTACCCAGGTGTAACACGCCGATCGTGATAAGATTGCACAGACATACAGAACATCGAAAAAGAAGCGACACGTATTTTTTTTATCGGCCAACAAGCACATTGAAAGGGTCAAATAGGGGCATAAAAATGGGGTCAAAATATGAGATTATGTGGAATATATAGCGAGAACGAGAAGAGATATCGTAAAAGGTTAAATGTACGAAATACTACCCATAGTCGACGCAATTCAATGAGGTAGAACGCACCCATGAGAAGAGAGCAGAACATTCGGAAATTGACCAATCACGTGTACAACATTGTCACAATGTGTTACGGAAATGAGCGAAAAGGGTGATAAGGAGCAGAAAGAAAGAAGAAACGAAAACAGAAAATACGTGTTTTTGCTTTGGGTGCGTACGTTGCCCGTATGCGAAAGAGACGCAGATTTATCTGAATGCCCGAAGATGGGATAACACGCAGGAAGGATGCGTTTTTTTCGCATATGAGTGGTGTATGCACCCAAAGCAAAAACACATTTTCTTTTTTCGCTTTTTCTTTCTTCCTGCTCCTTATCGCCCTTTTCGCTCACTTCCGCAACACATTGTGACAATGTACACGTGATTGGTCAATTTCCGGATGTTCTGCTCTCTTCTCATGGGTGCGTTCTACCTCATTGAATTGCGTCGACTATGGGTAGTATTTCGTACATTTAACCTTTTCCGATATCTCTTCTCGTTCTCGCTATATTCCACATAATCTCATTTTGACCCCGTTTTTATGCCCCTATTTGACCCTTTCAATGCGCTTGTTGGCCGATATATATATAAAAATACGTGTCAGTTCTTTTTCAATGTTCTTTATGTCTGTACAATCTTATCACAATCGGTGTGTTACACCTGGGTATCCTGCCTTGTTAGTCTCAGAGCATTACGTAGGACGTTAAACATAAAAAAAAAAAAGCTCGTCGAGGTAACTCCTGGAAAGTTTTGTTGGTTATTTGCTTTTGTCCTAGTGCTATTTATACTATGAAAAGTCTGTGCACCTGTCACGTTAGCTTAATGATAGCTGCAAACAGAGGACATTGACATTGACATTTCAGCTGTTACCCGCATCCTCACAGAAAAAAAGTATTTTTCTATACAGATTTAAAACATTATTTCCTCTCGTTGTAACCGGATTTATATGACATTCTTTTTCGAATTAAAAATATTACACCAATAATAATAATAATAATAATAATAATAATAATAATAATAATAATAATAATAATAATAATAATAATAATAATAATAATATAAGCGAAATTTATTTTTATTTCATCAACTAAGTCTTTTGGTTCGCAACGTAAAATTTCGGTCGAAGTGATGAAAGAAGTTAAGTTTGGTTTGTTAATTCGTGAATTGTAATGATAATTGCAATAATAAAAGAGATAGCATATTTATCTCGGAATATAGCTCTTACTTCAGTTTCGGATCCCCGGATGAGCAATCAGGTCAAAGGTTTTCGATTAGTTTTACTAAACAAATACTGAATCCTGCCTTGAATTAAAAAGTGAAAACTTATGTTTCGTAACTACGCGCTGCAGGCTGAAAAACAAATATGATTAATGGATGGGAATGATAATGAAAGAATTCAACGAATGAAAAAATAGAAGAAACGAGATAATCTTGAAAAAACGTACTGATACGGTGTTGTCTAATAAACTCATGTGGGGTAAGACAGGAGTGGTCGCTCTTTCGATAACTCTAGTACATTAGGCTCTCTTTAATCCGCCACATTCGGAGCACTGGTCATGCCGGATTATCGAACGTCAATATAGTTTAAAGGGAAACAGCAAACATCAGCATCATCAAAAGTACTTTGCCATTATTGGCAAGTCAGTTGGCGCAAGTGAAAAGTTTCCATGCTCTACGATCTTCTAGTCTTCAGGTATGATTTTCCTGTTTTGATATCGTCCATTAATTGTAGTCTCTTTCGCCTCCTCCTCTCTCTCTCTCTCTCTTTCCTGCCACCTTGTAGTACGTCCCTCATGATACAGTTCCTTCTTAGCCAATGTCCCAACTAGTTTCTCTTCCTCTTCTTATAAATCAGTCTATATATAACAAACGATTAAAACATACATAGGAACTTTTAGACGTACCCCTTGTTTCCTAGGTATAGCTCTGGAAGATATTCCTCAATATGTATTAAAAAAAAATAGATATATATTTGGAAAAATTTTATGTAATACTGCTTGCTAGATTCAGAAAGACACAGTTTCGCTCATCTGTAATAAAATAGTTTTGTTTTCAAGCTGCAATGTGAGTAAATGTTTAGCACTTTTGCTATTTGTATGGGAGATTCAGATTTGATCCCCGATGGTAATCATGATCCTACTATAAGTCACATGCTAAGCTAGGTATGTTAATCTTTAAGCATATTTTTGTTAGACTTCCAAAGTCTACTATGCGTAAGTACACTGAGAGGAAAAATGCTGATATTTAGTCTAAAACATCCAGACAAAATTTAGCGGGATTCTGTAACTCACACGAGATTTTCTGTAGCAAGCTATATACAGATTCGTTGCTTAGCCAGGACCAATATGTACATCCATAAGTAGATGGAAATCATGTATATCCTCCGTCGGTATGTGCAGGGTACAGAAAATCATGGTTATGTACTTTGATAAACATTACATGGTTGTGTACGGACACTACGCAGTACAAAAAATCTGCACCACAGCATTGATCTTCTAGGGTCTGCTGCGGCAGGAACAATACCAGAAAAGTCGCCTGTAGCCGGAATCTACGGATTTTACTTCTAAATGCGTTCGACTTTTTCTCCATATGGACCGAGTGTCCTACTGTCCGTCGACGAGTATCAGTAAAACATGGTAAAAGATAGAGAGGAATTTTTTGTATAAATTTCGAATACCAAGAATATTCGTAGATCCCATCTGCACGTTTGTAGATTCTCTGTTTGTAGATTCTTGGAAGTAGTAGATATGTCACCTCCAGTTCCAATATTAAAACCAGACGTTTACCGTAGTTTCACGATGAGGTTCGAAAATAATTTGTTTACCTTGCGTCAGGAAAAGTTAGTATAGCTATGACTCTATCAATAGAACCAAATGATCGACTTGATTCTGCAGTATACATGGGATAATTAAAATTATCTTTGCATGTTGTTTCTAAAGTAAAGTAAAATGAAAGAAATGTATTTCATGTTAAAATATATTTCTAAAAAAAAAAAATATTTTTTTTTACAGTCCTTCTGTGATAAAAGATACCAACACAATACCACAGAAGCCAGTGCTTGCCAGAAACCATCTCACTCGTACCAATGGATCCTTGGCGAAAGAACTAGGTCTGAACACCGTAGACGTAGGTGAGTTACTTATTCTGTATAAACTTAGTATATGAAACTTAACTAGTAAGTATTTTTTGTTGTTGTTGTTGTTGTTGTTGTTGTCAGGAATTCCATTTCAATGTACCTACCAAACAGTAATGTGTAGTTTGTCCATATCTTTCGCACATTAATATTATTATTTTGAATGATGTCTGTCACTACTCAACATAATCCACGTCTATTCCCACACACCGTTGCTAGCTATTTACAAAACCATCAAAACGCGTCTGCAGTCATTTAGAGAAGTTTGCTTAAGTCTTATTCGAAATGCCCTCGCAATGAATTCTGACGGTTTTCAAAACTGAAGAAGTCACTGGGGGCAAAACCAGGTGAGTGACCAAGCGCGTCGATACCTGGAGAAGTTTATTACCACGATTTCGGATCAGTGATGCGATATATTGTCTTAAAGGGGAAATCCTATGACTGTGAGAGGTTTAGTTTATGTTCTGCACTGTATGAACAATCGTTTATCAAAAACTTGAACAAGGTACTACCAGAAGATCACTTACTAGTCCCTTATTTTCCAGGAAACTGTACGTTATAAAGAAGTTTAGTCAAAAGGATCTGACAAATCTTGTTAGCTAAAAGCAAGAAGTGTTTCCATTGTTTATATATTTTTTTTAAAATTTAAAATAGAGTATTTTTTTCTTTCATCTATTGTAATAGCAACTTTTAACAATTGCCTATTGGTTGCATAGTTTATCAGAAGACCACTGGCGATGATCATACATTAGGCCTTCTTTTTATCCAGCTGTCGATTCACTCCATGTGAACTGATTTTGATGAACTGCAGATAGTGTCACAATTCTTACAATTACGAGTGAATTCTATAAGATTATAGACGTCCTCATTTTTGTTCTGAATGGCCAGGGCCTCAACATGAATGATGTAGTATATACAAATTGGACATACAGACTTCGCCAAATGTTAAGTTGGTTCCTGCCAGGGGCGAATCCAGGGGAGGGGGGCAACGTCCCCCCAGAGGAGGAAACTTTCTTATTTTATATTAAATAAAACCCATCCCAGAGTTTTCGAGCTGTTAAAAGTAGTTCTAAATAGCAGTATTACAATCCACCGCTCCCCTCCCCAGAAGTCCGTCCTGGATCCGTCCCTGGTTCCTGCCCATAATTACATTCTCAAACCCACTTCCAAACATTACTGTCAGCAACGGTACAGTCACTTCAAACTATCTTTAACTTACGACGAATAACGAAAACATTTTACGGCGTGCAGACAGAAAACTTGATCATATTACGCTACTACCCCATAGTGAAATCAATCATTACAAGCTACTGGTTCAAAAACATTTCTTTTTTACCAGAAAAATCTACAAAAATTATTATAGTTCGAAGCTTAAATTTGGCAGAAATGTATCGTACAGTCCTAACAGTAATTCACATACAATTGTCTCATACAAATTTTTCAAATAGTGCAAAACAATACATAATTTTGTGGAAAGGACGAGGACGATCTACATTTTTATTCCTGCTGATTGTTTCCTGTCGCTTTCTGAGGTTTGCGTTAATTGCTTTAAGGGCAAGATAAATTATTCGGATTTTTACGTCAGAATATATGCTATGTACAACGGAAACGCCAATCGATTTTAAATGTCATCCGAAAGTCAATATGTCGCCCACACTGCTAGTGGTTATTCAAATAACGTTCCTGTTTTATAGGATGAATCTACCAAAGTACCTAGTTAATTAACAGCCAATAACAATGATTTTTCATTGCAACTAAATGAATAATAATAATAATAATAATAATAATAATAATAATAATAATAATAATAATAATAATAACAATAATAATAATAATAACAATAATAATAATAAGCCGGCTATAAGTTGACACAAATCTGCTAAGTACAAATTATGAATGAAGTACAGGAAACTTTGTTCAAGGTGGCACAAATTGTATCAATATTTTGTTCCGCATTGAACAACGTTCTCCTATCTTCTACTTGTAAATATAGTGTTATACAAGGTAAATTTTACATTTATAAATACTTTATTTAAATGTTGCAAAATGTATTACAAATTTAATGTTTCACATAAGATTGGAAACCTTCACATTACTCTGCTTGACAAAACTGATTATTTGGAAAGGAAAGCTAAATAATATAAAATGTCGTCATCTAATTCAATTTCAACAAACAAATTAATATTAATTAAAGAACAGCAGAACATGGCTAGAATTGTAAACTAATTATTTTGGGCAAATGTTTGCTTTTCGTAACTTCTGTTAGGATAAGTTTCGGTGTGTATAAATTACCTTAGTATAAAAATTAAATAATTCTTTGAGGTAAATAAATATTTAAATGTTGTTTAACTTTATAAATAAGGATTTATTACTTAAAATGCTTTGATTCAAACAACGTTAAAAAAAAGAGGAGCTACTATTGCAAATTATGAACCTACAAGAATATACACTACAGCTACTTTTATACATTTTTACAAGCATATTAGTTTTTCATGAACTATTTAGAATACCTAAAAATACTCATATACATAAAAATATATATAAACACACTGAAATAGTTTTTTTTTTTTTGACAACGATATTAATAGATAGTTTCTTCATTCATACAAGTGCATTGTTTTCGAAATGTGCAGGACATGAAATTACTGAAAGTATATAATCGAAATAAAATCTGTCTAGAATATTATTTTAGAATACTGCAATATATAACGTTTCTTGGCAATTTTGAAGAACCTGAGAACACTGACATACTCTATACTTTAAATGAGATTATCATCATGCTTTATATATATATATATATATATAGTTATATACGCATATTTTTACGATCCGAATATCAACAAGGGTAATTGACATACTTTACCAACCAAATAAATAGTATTCCCAACCCAATCTAAAGTTGTATTTTACTTCAAATTGCACTACTTCAGATTACCATCCACTTCAAATCTACATGTTAAACGAAAAATTGCAATATCACAATTATTATTCAGCGTTTAGACTAAGGACGCTACAATATCACAAACATCCAGGTTGGGGTTCTCTACAGCGGTAATAACAAAAGCATGAGTGACAGCAATGCATATCCAAAGTACAATAGTATCAAATACTATGACCATAATGTGATGTATTTCGAATACATGGGATTAAAGTTACAAGGAGTTGAAAATGTTACTTTTTTTTTTTTAAAGAGAGGTTTATTTTGAAAAATGGCTTAGATAAATATCACATCCAATTACCTCGATGGTTTTCAATAGGCGTAATGATTATTGCTCTGTTTACAACAATCTGATACCTCACGTATTCCCGAGATAAACACGGGTAGAGATTACTATACTGCTTAATATCAGCATTTGAGGGAAATTTTAAAAGTTATAATTTCTTCCCTTTTGTCGCTTTTATAACGTTACAGCAATAGCTTTTGAAAGTTGTAATTACAATAAGTTGTCCTAATCACATAATTTTAAACAGTGTTGCAAATTTTACCAAACTTTATCATATCTCCGATACGGTTCGTTGTTCCTCGCGTTTTTTTTTTTTTCCCTGAAACCTTCAGGTGTCTTTCAGGTTTTCAATTCACAAATCAATTCAGTACGAACTACATATCATCTTATTTATGGCTAATCGTAGAATTGATATTAAGCTATGTACACTTGAACATTTTATTGGACCTGAAAATAAAGGAGCTCCATGGGTTTTCGATACGCAGTACCTCAACTTACCAGAGGCGTTTCTAGGATGGGGCAAGAAGGCACGTGCCCTGAGCGCAATGTACCAGAGGGTCGCAAAGAAATAGCAACTAGGTTCCACATCAGTAGCTTCATAATTATCGATGTGCTCGGTGTCACAATATCTACAACTGTTAGGTTCAACTGTATAGTCCTTTACCTGATCACATATGATTGATTTTCTCTCTTCCTGTGATGTATTTGAACTTAGCGGCGTTTATTGTTATTAACTGAAAGTTAACTGTCTGTCGCTGATAATAGCGTCCCGATAATATAGAAATGTCGTATTTCGCCGTCACGTAGAGTGTAACCTCTTATTTACTGCGCTGATGACATACATAAAAAAATCACCAGGTTTCTTTATTAATATTAGTATTTGTCCTTTACTCATTTTCGTTTCTTCCCTTTACATTTTATCTCTGTTTCATTCTATTTTTTTTCTAAAACGTGGCAACTATGCTTTTGCTATTGAAGCGGTTTTAGTAGTATGTGGGACAAGGGGCGGCATTTTATTTTCATCTCAATTGTCGGCCATGAAACATTCCCGTCAGTGTTCCTTCTAGGCATACTTCTGAGAAGGTTTGCACTTCCAGATGTCTCCTCCTCACAGAGCTTAAATGAATAAATTGCTACCACATACCACTCTTCTGATGGGCACTTCCTTTAGCAAACATTGTTCCGACACATTTTGATTTTGAATCCCTCTGGACTCTAGGTAACATTTTCTGAAAGAAAACCTGGTCCCAATAATACTCAGAATGAGCTGTAGGCGACTGAAGCATGGTACGTTTATATTTATGTTGGGATCTTCGTTTTCAAAAACTCTGCATTGCTGTTGGAGGATTTGATTTTATAAACTACTTATCGTAAAGAAAAGGTTTGGCGGACTAGAGTATCATCAGTACCATCAGTTTAAAGAACGAACAACTTCGCTATAATCTAACGAGTTAGAACACACAGAGCAGAAAATGTATTGTTTCATGTTTTGTGATCGTTTAACGTTTTAAAAATTCAGGCATAAAGTTACTGAGAACACACAAAATTCGATTTTGAATGCAAATGTGGGTGTAATAAGACAATGAAATCTTACTACTGTAGAAAGCTTTAAAAAAGGTCCAGCGTGTTCTTCCGAAACTTCTTAAAGAGACTGAAGCAAATACTTCAAGAAACTCGAATGCTCATATCCGAAGCATCTCCATCTAGCATGTTGGATACCAGAAATGGATCAACTTGAAATGAGTCATAGGAGGAGGAGATGAATCTAGTGTGACCTACCTAGTAAAGGATTCTATAAGAGAACCAGACAATTGTAGAAATGGCGACATTGAACATACTAAGTACAAAACATGTGCAATAGCATGCAGGAAAGGCACTCTACGAATGCGTTTCCGTAAACAACATACAAGCATATTGTCGCAACAAATAAGAACATTAACAGGATATATCCATAGCTATTGCAACAGCTAGGAATCATGTAACATGAATAGGTCACTATTGAGGAAACTGAGTGGCCTTCACTGGAGACAGCCATGACGAATGATGGAATAGCTTCTGTGTAGACTGCTACTTGAGGCGTAAATTCTTCCCAGATAGGACGATCAGATGGTACTACATTATAAACAGCATTGAGTATAAAGTGTGACAAATGGAAAGTTAGGATAGCATAAGCTAAAGGGAATGTCACAGAAGAGGCTGGAGCTATCCAAACAATATAGCCAGCAAATATCTCTCTGGCGCGCTTCGACGAAAAGAACACAGGCCACAGACAGAAACGAATAATTATTAGATACTATTGATCGACAGATACGAGTTCATATCAAAATTTATTTTTATGCCAAGAAACGTGAGTACTCAAGTAGGTAGCGAGCGCAGAATTATGGTGTTGATATTAACGACAAGGAAAACAAATGCAAAAGTCTTGAACCTTCTTATGCTAGTTACATTAGTGCATAGCAGTCAGATAAAAAAGGTCTGTAAAATATTAAATGCAGCTCACATAGCAAAACTTTCAACGCCTGTATGATATGGAGACAAAGAGTTGTGATCCTCAATCTGCAAATCGTGAATCAATAGGGCTAACTACTACTTTTTCCATTCTCCTGCCTTATATATCGAGCCAATGTCGGTTGCGATTGGCTTACAACCATAAATTCAACCCACTATCGGGCTAAAGGGGGGTATGCTCATGAGGTTGGTGACTGTGAAAGATCATTCAGCAAATGAAATAAATTCTTTCAGACTTGAAAGCATCCATAGATCAAGACATGTTGCATGATCTATCTTTTATTAAGTGTTAAGGGAAAAGAAGTAGAAAAAATGAACTTTGATACATTATAATATAAACAAATTTGCAGCAGTTAAGGCAAGAGAAATAACATTATAATTTGTGTATGGAAAATACATGACAATAATGCTCAAAAGCAAACTGATCTTAAAAGTTTCTTCACTCCTTTTCTTCAAAATGTTTGAATCTTATAAAATGACTGCGGTAAACTGAATAACATTTTAAAATATGAGGTTTTCTTTTTTTCTTCACAGTCAAAACACAATCATATTTAACAAAGAAGTATGAAAGAAAAAGATATAATTTATATTATGTGAATGTAGTGGTGGGGATGTGGGTAGGAAGACAGGAACGCAATTTCCGCTCTTGTTTTAGACGCTGTTAAAACTAGATACGCCTCTGCAGCTTATTTTTCGGAAACTAGATGACAAGCAAAAAGACGGGACTTTAGCAGTACCCCATTTTCTGCTCTTCAGTTTCCCGGTAAAAAGTTTATATATAATACATCGAATTATATCCTAGTATTGACTTGGAAATATTCTTTCTGCTACACCCTCTTATTTTTCATTGAAATGTCCCAGAAAAGCGAATAATCGGTTTAGAACGACTAAAACCAGAAAAAGAAACTGGATATGACTCACATTCGGCTACAACGTAAGTTAGAAAAGTGAACAGTTTATTTAAGTTAAAGTATATTGTCTTTTTGTTATAAAAATGAGGGTTCAGTTCATGGACTACATAACTTCAATTCTCCGTTCCGTGATCGCATTACAAGTTGATCAAAAGCTTCCATATGGACACATTTAAAACCAACCATCAGTTATACAGTCTGTCGAAAATTAGTACTTTTTTGTTCCCCAGGGGTCAGCCGAAAATTTTAAATGGCAAGGTATGTAATTTCATTTAAAAATTCATGAAAAAACAAACAACTTTTAAAAGGAAATGGCCATCATTGAATTGTGAATTCTCACACAGTCGAATAAAACTAACAATTAAATGGTACTCATTTTGTAAACAGTGCCTCACACAAAAATCTTGTTCTTACAAGAAATGTTTGTTCTCAATGATCTTTTCATTAATTATATTCCATACTATTTAAACTTTTCGAGTGGTCCCCGAGGATCCTGTGGGGTAAGCCGAATGCCCCGTTCGATGCACCTTCTGGCATTTTCATATCTCATTTTTTAACATCTGCCATTTATAACTATTGGAGGTTTTATCTGAATGTGGAAGAACTTTCAAATAAATAGTAACCGTTTCGTAAACGCTGTCCCATACGAAAACATGTTTCCAATAAAAGTTATCTATTTTTCCATGATCTTTCCAGTGATGTGATAAAAAGATGTAAAATCTTGGTATTTTAAATTTTCGGGTGCCCCCAGAGCCCCTTGATAAGGGCAGGAGGTTCTGTAAAGCAAGCAGAGCGCTATACTCGATGCGTTCTGTCTTACATTTTCCTATCTCACTTTTTGTTTTATTCTTTTATCTCCAACTGTTTGTGAATAAGTACTGAACACTGAACACTTTATCTGGAACACCCGATATATAGGCCTATATCATTGTAGTGCAGTGCATTTGTCTTGTTTAAAAGTTAATGTAAAAAAGTAATTAAAAAAGCCGCAAGTAAACGTTGTATCCAATTTAATTAATAGCTAAATACCAAAAGACAAATTATAGAGATTCCACCCATTCACTCACTGAAATTGCGTGTTTACTTTTAACCCTAAGATCGATGTCCAATCTCCAGTGACACGTGGTTCAGCGGTCGCTATAGAGTGGTTTAATACAACATTATCAATAATAGAAACCAAATAGAGTTTAAAGTAACTAGAGTAAGTAAATAATCTTACTAAATGGATTCGCATTCAGCTGACGTACAAATGTAATGGCTCCCAAGGGATGGAAACAAAAACAAACACGTAAGCAATGAAAAGGTATAGACATGCGTATTACGCACAATTTTCTTTTGTAATCACTTAGGTATTATAAGGTTATGTCTCGTAGTTTATAAGCATGAAGTTTGTTTATCACACAGCTTCAGTTTTCAAGGGATTATAACCTACTCTATTTGATTACTGTATTTTGTTCACATTTCATCATCTCCATTTCCTTTTTTTATTATTTTTAATTTTACTGTTTTGAAACATGAAATAATAAGAATAATACAAAAATTAAATAAGATTTTTAGATATCACAAACAAACGATAATGGAAGTCAAACTAGGGAAAAAGTAATGATAATTGTCTTTGAACAAAAAAAGTACTAATATTCGACAGACTGTGAGGCCTCTGTGAGGCAAACAGAGCATTCCATTCGATGCATCCTGACATTTTCGTATCTCATTTTTTGTTATATTCTTTTATCTCTAACTGTTTCTGATTTATAAGTAGTGGACTTTTTTTTTTTTTTTTTATCTGAACGTACAAGAACTAACAATTAAATGGTAGTCATTTTATAAATGGTGCTCCCCATGAAAGAAGAAAAAAAAGTTCCTACAAAAGTTGTTTGTTTCTCCATTATCTTTACAATGACGTAAAAAAAATACATACTTTGCTATTTAAACTTTTCGGTTGCTTCTGGACCCCTATAATAGGAAGCCCTCTGGAGTAAACCGAATGCTCAATTTTTTGTTACTTCCTTTTATCTCCAACCAACCATTTGTGGTCCTCCGGAAATTCTATACAAAAGTTGTTTCGTTAGAAAAAAAAAAAAATTAATCGGCATTTATCAGACCTATTGTACTTGTGACGTCACTTACATAGAGATGACAAAAAACGAACACTGGTACAAGACTAAATGAATACATCAGGGAATTCCGATAGGATAAAGAGTCAATTTCAGGGTTGTCAAAACACTTATAAACTACTGAACACTCAGTATGAAAAGAGCAAGTTTTACGTGAGGCGACCTCTGACACCGAAACATTCGAAGCGTATTACATAAAGACCAAAAGTCCATTGTTGAATACTGAGAAAGGTAATTTAGAGAGGGACTAGGATATTATCATCACCAATTACATTAATAAAAACAAATGTGACGATTAGAAAAGGTTTTATTACTATTTTCAATCTAGATACAAACAATGGTGAAATTATAAAAATTGGATTTATGTATAATAACCAAAATGGAAACAATGTAGACCTGACCACAGTGTACATACAGTAAATTGAAGCAGTCGCCGGTTGAGTGGATGGTATTGTCACTTTTAAGAAACGAGGATTTCTAAAAGAAAAATACAGATTTTGGTAATAGATAGTGCACTAGTTTTATGACAAAAAAAAATTACAAATGTAAGTATTAATTATGTGTTTAAGTTAACATACCTATTGGGACGGGTAGACGAACTACAAATCTAGATAAATATAATACATCTTTGGTTATCCCATTCTCGGTGGCATAACAAAAAACACAAGAAGAAATACAAGAGCAATGTGAAACAGTGGCATACGGAAGGGGGGCCCTCTGCCTCCCTCCCCCCAAAGAGGTCCGACAATGTACTTTGGTACTTTGATGTTTGTAAATTTTTTTTATATATTTTTATGTTTGCAATTTTTCTATATGTACCTATAATAGCACTCCCCCCCCCCAACACATCCTGGCTACGCTACTGATGTGAAAACTCTTCAAATATAAGGACTTAAGCCTTGTGACCTTGGGAAAGAATGCCTGAACAGTGCATTCGAAATGTCAGAGGAAAAAACAATAGCATTGGAAGAGACATAATTCAGGTTAATACATAATTAATTGATATATTGTTTGTTTCTTTCGCATTTATGACAAGGTCACTATTATAGTCATCCACTCGGAAATAATTAAATGACTTTATTTCATCTGTAAAATAATACTTACAGAAACAAAATGTGTACTCCTGTTAAACATAAAATTTTCTGTATCTTATAGCCAATGCCAAATGCACAAGAAGTATAAGATTTGAAGCGTAATTTTCTAAGCTAAATCCTTTTCATCTACTGAGACCAAGGTCACGCACCGTGATTGATCCACCAACAACATACAGTGCGTGCGTGTATCAATTGCACTAGAGTTTCACAGTAATCAGGAGTGATAGTAATCAGGAAGGTTGGCATAAAGCGACATTGGAAAAAAAATGACGCAGTGATGGTAATAAAGTTGCGGGAATTGTTTTACCTACTCACTCTAACATATTTCTCATTTGTTTCAGACTTTCGTTTTATTGGAAGATTATTATTCGTTATATTCAGTATAAAATGTATTAAGACTCGTTAAAATACACAATATGTATATATATCAGTAACAAGAAATGCATTATATATCACGGATATCACGGACTAATCCCATTTTATAGTACACACAAGATTCAAAGTTTCAGTTTTTAATCCAGTAAAAATAAATAAATAAATATATAAAAAGCAGTAAGTATATAATTTGATATATAAAATGTGTGGGGAAAAGGCCTTTTTTAAAAAAATGAGTATTTTTCAATCTGTGAATAATAGGAGTTAAACATGAAAGGTTTCTAAATGTTTTCTTTAATCTTGTTTTTGTTTCTCACTAGCATGATACCCGTTCTTCGCATGGGGAGGGAGAATAAGTTTCATTTTGAACATAGAGGTGAATTTGAATTTAAACGGCATCGAAAGTGTCACTATTCATCTCAGTGACCTCGAAAACTATGAATTCGGCACTAATATCGGTCATTTACGATCATTTTTAAATATCTTCCTGCTTCCTCTCCCCTAAGTTGCATCGTCAAAGAGAAATAATAAAAACCATCCCAGGCCCGAACCTCATCTATATTGAAAATTTTATCGAGATCGAGTCGGGTGATTCAAGAGGCACGAAATCACAAACATATTTACTTTCATTTTTATATATATATATATATATATATATATATATATATATATATATATATATATATATATATATATATGTATGTATGTATGTATATAGATAGATAGATAGATAGATTGACTATAACAATGAACACAAAGCAGGGTATTATAAATTTCTTCCTGAATACTGCTTATTCTAGCTTTGGAATTACTTATAGCCCAAATAAAAGTAAAATTAGATCCAATTATTATCAATCTGAGTTACAGTTTCGGCAATATATACGGTAATTGCCTTCATCAACACATTTCTACGAAGATAATGTTTACGTTGGTCATATTTTGTTTTAGTTTAAGATAAATTTTCTTCGTATTGCGGATAAAAATAATTTGCATTAACTCTGATTTGTCAAGGACAGATAAAATCAAAATCTCAATTAAAATTATAAATAAATTCTATAATGCGCAGATTCCGCATCTTGATTGCCTAGTTGTGCTACTCTTCGTATATCCTGCAATTCCATGTCCCCACGTTGGTTTAAGTACACAGAGGTTGCCACCTACAGTACACCACGTGTCGCTTTTTATGTGAAGGGTATTGAATTTATCAGTATGGAACTTTTGAATTGTAGTTTTTTTTATTCTTACTCTCTCTCCGCAGTTTTAATAAAGGAGGAGAAATAGAGAGGGCTCTAAGTTTGACAAGAATAGAAACGAATTAATGAAATTTTATTTAGGTAAAGGGGTTTCAGTTTTCCTATTCGTGTTAAGTAGAAAGTTCATAGATTAGTTTAGTTTATTTTCATTGCCTATTTTTCACTTCTCTGTATCTGAGGGAGAATATTCAACTCAAATTCATTTGCTCATGTGTTCGAAACACATCAGTTTCTCAGCCGGGCCTTGATGACCGCATTTTTCTTGCCCGGCCTACTCGCTAGAATCATCCCTCTGGGTTTTCGTTCTCTTTTCGAAGATGAGTCTTAAGCTTAAGGATTAGCTTTCAAGATCCATCTCGAGTTACAGAACCGTGTAACACACTTAAAGAACAGGAATACAATAGAATTTCCAAAATGGCAATGCATAAGGAGACAATTTTCAAAGAGATTGAAGCCAAACCTAATGGAAGTTAAAACTTTATTTATACCAGTTTTAATATCATCTTATAAACAATCTATTTTTAAAAGTAAAATACAGTATTTACGCGAACCTAAGATGTCCTCAAATGTAAGACGCACCCCCAAATTTTGATGGCAAAATTGAAAAAAAAATCCTCGAATATAAGACGCATTTATGGCAAAAATGAAAAAAAAAATACACTGCATTGATTTTAAAGAATGAAAATATTAATAAACATGGGAAAACAAATAATGTTATGGGAAAATAAAGAAACATTGAACTTACTGCTGGAATTTACGGTATATTTATGTGCCTCTGCTGGTACTTCTTTTTACTAATGATGATTCATCTCTTTCATTTGCCACTGGTTTGCGGGCTAATTTTAAAAGGTTTTTATTTGGCTTAAAATGCACGATTTTAGTTCTGCATTCTGTTCGTACACACAAAATACACATTCTTTACAGAATCGTGACTATCGAGATTAGCAATTTTTGGTAAAACTCTATCTAATCTGGCCTAAATTTACATAACTAAAATCTAAGACACACTTTGATTTTGGAGACTAAAAAATCGACAAAAAAAGTGCGTCTTAGAATCGCTTATTTTTTTCCTGCTTAGAACGTATTCATGTGCCAGTAATGGCAGCCATTCTTGGGTTCATCACCTCTTGTTTAGTACCATACATGTGTTAGTACATATAATCCAAGATTTGATTTAAGATAAGATACTGAAGAATTGTTTCTCGTCATAACCCTTAGCCTAAATGGAATAATCTTTCAGTAGTCTAAGGCTTTTACTGGTCTTTCATGCATCCAAGTTTGAGAATTACTGTTCTAATCTAAAACGAACAATTTTTTGTTGAATTAATGAATGTTTTGTGTGTTCTTAGATTTTAACTTGATAACAGTTCTAACTATTTTCATGAAATATTTGACAAAAATCAGTTTTTGCGGGTACAAGAAAGCGATTTAGGACCCGACTTCGGAGAAAATTTATTTAGTGGCGTCTGGTAAAAATCTTAATTATATCTTGAAATATACTCTGACAATCTTTTATGAAGTTTGAAAAATCTGTTTTCGGGCACAAGAAAGAGTTTTACTTAGGTCTCAACTTTGGAGAAAGTCATTTTCGGGTCTGTAGGAAAAAAACAGGAGAGACAAATTTTGTTTTCGATTTTAATTAACTTTGGAGAAAAATTGTTTCTCATTACTAGAAAAAAAATAGTGTTTGCATAAGTCATAACTTTAGGAACCCTAGTCTGTATAAAACTCTTATTTCGATAGCGTCGTAATAAACGCCTCTAATGTTTTTATGGAATTTGGCGAAAACCCATTTTCGGATACAAGAAATGAATTTAACTAGGTTGCAACTTTGGAAATACTTAAGAAAAAATAAAAGACTTATTGCTGGGATTACGTACCGTTATCTTGAAAAAAAATCTCCAAATTTTTCATGAAATTTAGTTTTGAAAAAAAAAATAATGACACAGAGGTCTAGCAAATCTTTGTGAAGTCTTATTTTAAGATTCTGTAGAACAACTCACTTTGAGACACATAATGATTTTGCTGAAATAAAGTAAATCTTCCTCTTGGGCCGTAACGTACGAGAAGTGTATTAAAAGTTAACATTCAACTTTGAGGAAAGCCAATCATAGCGACTTTGTGAAAACTTATTTGGGAGTTAAGGACACAGAATGAATCTACAATTTTCACTGTAGAAAGATGTCCAGCTAATTTTTCATTTTGATTAAACTAATTTAAGGGGGACAGTAGTAAAAACTGATCTGTGGAGTTTCGTTATTACGGGGCCAACAATACTTGTATGAGACTAAGGCTAAGTTTTTAATGTGGAACTATATATATAAAAAAAGTCGTCCTGACTGACTGACTGATTGATGAAGCCCAGGCCGAACCGTTTAAGCTAGAAACTTGAAATGCGAGCAGGGCATAGGAATTGTGATGTAAGATCCTACTAAGGAAGGATTGAAATATATTGAAATGTATGGAAAATAATTAAACAAGAGCTGGAAATTGAATTGACAATATACTTGATCGTAGAAAATGCGAATAAAACAGGCAGTTTCTGAAAATGTATGCGGACAGAAATTTTTACTCCCAAAATGAAGATATGCCCACATAAGTGCTGACATACGATAACCCTAGCATAGGCATTATTATTATTATTATTATTCGAAAATAAACTAATAAATATTTTCAGTCATTTTCACAAACTCAGTAATAGCACTATTTCTTTACTCCAAGAAAACACACATCTTGTGTTGATATTTTATTCTTTTTTTATTACTTACTTACAACTCTTTTAAAAGACTCAATAGCATCCATTTGCTAAAAGAAAAAAATAATCTTTAAAGTCATTAAGGATACTTTGTTTGGAACTTTCGAAATGCAGTGATTGTCATTTTTTCTTAAATCTTTATAATAATCGGCAATAGTATCTATAATAATATTTTAGTCTTAAAAAGAAAAAGAGAAAACTTAAGATTTTTAATCCGTGAAATTGGGTATGTTACGTTACTTTGAATTTCTATTATTAGCCATAAATTTAAAAAGTTCAGCCGCGCTCATATCAGTGGAAGAGTATTGCTATTATTATATTCCCAAAATCATTAAACGATGAAAAGTTTAACATTATTATACACTCATATACTTCGTGATGTCTCCTTGTAAAAATTCTATTAAAAAACAAGATTAACAATACGATACAACCACGAAAAATAAAAAAAACAACACGTCCTACGCAAACGGATTTTCCAGTGGCATCAAAATATAAAAACCTTCAAAGTGATAATATCAAGTATATTCAAGGTGATGGTGTCAAAACATATAAGTTAAAATCTTTCAAGGTGTCTATTTTGAAAGAAATTAAAAAAACATATTTTCCATCATAAACAGTGCCTTGCTAAAACCATAATAGTTTTGTGATACTATAAAACCAGGCTTTTTAAAACAATTATCATCATTCGACCTACACCTGCTAAGAGTGTGGTATGGTATATTCTATCTGCATCCAGAGGAACCACCCAGGACTGACAGCGGTGATGGAAGGCCTGAGTTTGTGAGTATATGCTTTGCGCTGATGAACTTTTTCATGACATAATGTCGTGAAGGGAGGACGACGTGACATTAAAAACACACGAGAGTATCAGGGATTTCTCCTTGATAGACCCCAACCATTGTACTACTTATATTTCATATCATGATTTTGTATCTATATCATTAGCATTTATGGTGTCGGTTTTAATAAATACCCCAAATGTATGACACTTGTCCTTTTATTAGCATTCTAATTACTTAACGTGACAATTGATTGTTGCTATATTCAGTAACATATTAGTAACATATTACTATTTATGAAATCTGCTTACTTTAAAGTTAGGTTTCAACTTCATCAGTATCCATTCCTCACATCTAATCACTGATAAATTGTTACTATAGGTATTATTGTGCTTCTCATAGCTTTAGCAATATCCTTTTCTGCATGCTTTAATTTTTCTTTCAGTTCCTCTCGACATGGCGATTGATATGCTACATAATGGTGGACAAGATCCCAGGAAACAACATTCAACAGTGTTGTTCGCCCCTCCTGCATCCGCCCCGTCTACAGCTCCCCTCCAGTTGATGTTAAGTAATTCAGCGAAAACGGAAGACCTAGAGTTCAAGAGTCTTGAACTGGAGGAAGAAAATCAATCCGAACAATCGTCAGAGGTAATATTTTTATCCATATTTCTTTGAACATTTTTGTTGTTACTCATGTAACTCTATTTTTTTCTCTCATTGTTCAGGATTGTTTTGAAATCAATGATCACATTAAATTTGAAAAAGTAAAAATTGTTTTTTCACAATCGAATATGCATGGTTCGTAAAAAGCAATAGTCACATGAAAAAGAGCTATATTTGTATTTTAGAAGTAGCGCATATCTTATTTATATCAAATATGGAGATGACGTATTTGTGCATTTTTCCCAGTAAAACCTAAAACACGAAAAACAACATATAAATAAAACTCCACAGTCAAAGACACTGTGGAGGTAACAAACAATTACAGATTTACGTATTTTACCATGCTGCAATCAAATTCCACACACTTAAGTTATTTACTCAAACAAAATATGCAGTCAGAATGGGTGACTAGAAATTGTCTGCGAAACAAAGAGTTGAATGTTCAGTTCTCTAGTGGATTTTAGCAAAACTGATGCGATGGTGGGTGACAATAGAATTTGAGGATAGAACTCAAGAAATACCATATTAGAGAGGTTAGAAAACGAAGAATTGTTACTTTTAATCTATTTTTTCCTGGGGAATTAATATTTTTATTTATTTTAATTAAAATTTTCAAAATTAATTATTTGGTTTAAATAACTTTCATAATTGTTTAAATATATTCAAACTGTGCTTGGGTATATTTTCAGTGAAGGATTTCTTTTTTAAATCATTAAATAGATATGCAATTTGACGTTTCAAAAAAAGCTTTTGTGTATTAAAAGTTCTTCGTGCCTTCTTGCCTAACAGCCAATTTTAAAATTAAAATGTATAATGTTCAAGATGATAAGTAAAAGCTTCCATTTTTTTTTTTAATAGCCTTATGTTGATCGTAAAGAATAATAATAATATATAAAAATGAATTAGAACAAATGAAATGTTTGATTCTTTCCTACCAACAATGGTATAAACTCCTCGAGACAGGATGTAATTGTTCAAGAATGTCCATATGAAAAATGGTAAAGTGAAAGAAGCTGTTGTAGAGGCCTCGTACGCACCCAATTCCGGTAGAATACTGGAACGAGAAATGCATGAATTGATGATTATGATTAAATAATGGAAATCATCATTTTAATATTTTGAAGTACTAATGCACTATTTTTTTCAATAATTGATTGATTATGCTTTATGTAAAAGCGAGGTAGTGAACGACGAAACCAACTTTTAAATTCGGATATGAACTGTACTTTTGCCTTTTACATGTGGAATCTTAAGAGGATTTTAACTGGCAAATACGTGTACTAAAAGAGAGTACAGGGAATTTTTATCTATATCTCCAAATAACGTAATAACTTTATTAACATTGATCAAGTAATTCTATTAGGCTATTTTATTGATTTGTAATTTTCTTTCTCTTGTTTCATTCTCTTTAGGATTTATTCAGCAGTGCAATTCCAACTAAGAGCCTTAATGTGACAAGAACAAGCTTATTGTCACGTCAAATGGATCTGGTAGAAAGCCAACAGAATATCGAAAGATTGCAACAGGAGAAAGAAAGATCCTACAAGTACCAACAGTTGGAACAAGCAAACAACTCTGACCTGCAAGCACACCGCCCAACGGATAATTCATCGAACAAGATCCATACCATTTCATCTGCGCCTGCCGCCATTTCCATCCCAGATACCGTCCATATAGCAAACTCTCATGACCCTAATCCCTGTCCTCCCGTCATATCATCAGGACCCATTGTTGTATCATCTCCATCGTCACCCCTTTCGGTCGAACCTGTGCCTCCACCAACAGTGCATGTGTCCATTGCAAGACCTAAACAGACTCTTAACAGAACTACTGTCACTCGAAGAAGCTTCCGAACGTAAGCATGTTCTACTGTATTTTTACATAATTTAGCCAATATATTGTTAAGCTACCGAAAGACGACTTAATTACTTCAAACTTCAGAAAATATACATTTACAAATTTTAATGAATAGTCTTAAAGTAGTAAAAAAAAAAAAAATCAATAACTTTACCTAAAACATCCAAGAAAGCGTATCCGCAGAAAGTTTTGATGTTAGGCTAACATCACATGAAGTGCAGAAAGTGGTATACTACGCTGTTTGTGAACTTACATTGTAAAGAATTTTGTCGTTAGACGAATCCAGATATCTATTTACAAGAAAATAAAAAAAAAAAAAAAAAATGTTCGATGGTCTGTTTGCTTTTCTTGAATTCTGTGTTAAAAGATGAATTAGATTGACATATTATTCACCTGAGCACTTACATACAAACCATGCAAAAAATGTTCCTACAGTGCATAACCAAAAACTATATTTCGATAGCTTCTTGGTTTATTTAGTAGAACTATATACAACATAAATGGGGCGTTTACACTTGGTCGATTTAGTCGCACGGCTAAATCGACTCGCTGCATTTGCGACTAAATCGAAGCAACTAGGCCGAATCAGATCGATGAATGTGTTCAATTGTTTCAACCGAAATTGAATGCTGCTTGTCGACTCGCTCTCCTCTGGTCGATTCGAAATCCACTGGCAATTTTAAAGATGTCCAAGCAAAAAGTAATTGGTACAATTTGCGGTGTTATAGCAGAAGAAAATAGAATCGACCACAGAAAATAGAACGTCTTTCAATTCAGTTGCTAGTCGATTAGTCGCTTTCGATCAACAAGCGATTAAGTTGAAGTCCTGTTTACACGGTCGATTAAGTTGAAAGTGACGTCAATTCAACTGAATCGAACGCAAATCGACTAAGTGTAAACGCCCCAAAACCAAAAAAGCCTATAGAAATAAGTAGCTTGTATTATTCTTTTCCTATTATTTGTAACTTCTTGGATGCTTAAGGTAATGATATTGATCTTTTTTAAGTAGTAGTTAAGCATTCCATCGTTTCTTTGAATTATTATTAAAATAATGTTTCAAGCTAGACATGACCATCACCAGTAGTATAGTCGCCACGCCATGAAAAGCGTTTGTCAAACCTATAGTGTTACTTTATCAAGTTCCTAATGAATAGGTCAACTTGGAAAAAAAAAAAAAAAAAAAAAAAAAAAAAAAAAAAAAAAACTTTTAGATTATATTCGCTGTATTATTATTATTATTATTATTATTATTATTTTATTATTATTATTATTATTTTATTATTATTAATATTTTATTAAATATTATGCTATATGAATAAATCCAAATTATCCATTATAATTCAATCTATCAATTTTAGCTTTCTTCCCCTCCTTTTTTCTTGCACCATAGCTTCAATCACATCCCTCATAATTGATTTATTTCGTCTTAATCAGGTTATTTTTCTCTTTCTAATTGCCTTGGTTAATCTTCTTTTCTTCTCTACTATTCAAAACAAAGTTTTATGGTTTGAGCTTTTAAATACGTGAATCAATTCTAGGTATTTATATGTTGTTACATGTTCCCGTGAAGGATTACGGCCAGCGAGTTGATTTTGATAGTAAGGTGCTGGATATTTTGTTTCAATTGCATTTATTTCTCGCCCGCGTTCGTTACTGTTTTGTTTGAGTAAATCGTCGTTTGTCTTACAATACTAGTTTAACTTCGAACTATCCGAAATCAGAAATCGAACCTAGTACCATGTGCACAAAGGACAAGATATAGAAATAAATTAATTGAACTACCGAAATTTTGTTAAACATTTTTAGGGGCTCACATCTTCTACCGTCACTCTCAGCTCTTCTTTATAGTGACAAGAACGCATGCCCTTGGTGGACGAGGTCCCGGATTCGATTTCCAGTGGGAAAGCATAGAACACCCTACAGTGATTTGGATTCCTCTTTAAACTGTAGTTCTTATCCGATGTAGCTTCGCTCTTAACAAAGGACCTAACTACAAAAACACCATAAGTAGATATCAATTCTTTCTTTAATATGAACCTCTTCTAGCCATCACATCATTTTTTGACATGATAAATTTAGACCTTTTCTGTTAATAAATATAATCGCCATTACACCTTCCCAACACATACGTATGCATAGTCTGGACAATAATCTAGTCCAGTGGTTCTCAAAGTGGGGTTCACGGACCACTGGGGATTCGTGGGATCGAGCCAGGGGGGTCCGCGAAGCCTAAAAATTGAAAAGTGTTGTAATAAAATGAAACTCACAGCTGTTATGCAAGAAGTGCTTTTAAGATTAAGAAACTGCAGCTGTGGGCAGTACAAGTACAAAACAATAACTATTCATCTTTTCCGATGCTCAAGGATTTAATTGATTCTTCAGGTGAAAAACTCTCTGCTGAAAGGCACAAAATACTTGTAGGGCACTTTGACAGCGTTACCTACAAACTTTTGAGAATATTTCCCTGTCCCACAACCTGGTAATGGTTGGATTAAAAATCTTTTCACTAATGTAGAAATCCATGACATACAATGTATGAATCTCTCTTACACAGAACAAGAACAGCTATTGGAACTATTCTGCGATACGTCATGGAAAAACGTTTACAAAGAAAATAAACTTTGTAGCTTTTGGTTGCGTGTGCGTTGTAAGTATGAACATTTGATGCCTTTCCCTACTTATGTGAACAGACCTTCCTCTGCTCTTTGCAGTATTAAAACAAATCAAAATCATCTTAATGTGGAATCGGACCTAAGATTGATGGTGGCAAAACATATTCCAGATTTCAATGCAATTATGGAAAAAAACAAAGAAGTTAATTCCTTATATTAGTGACCCCACATTTAAGAACATTGTTTATCAAGTGATTTAGTTTTAAAAAATAATGTAAAAAGATATATTTTCAGTCTTGAAAGTTACTGTATTTTCAATTGAAATTTCGTTCACTAGGAAACAATCTATTTTCAATTGAAATTTCGTTCACTAGGAAACAATCATGTACCTTTAGAATAAATTACTTATTGCATTATTTTTCTTGTCAGTAGTAATTCTAATTAGTATATTTTTTTTAATATCATGCGAAATTTCAGATAGCATTGTAAGGAGGTCCACAAGTCACTTTCCGAATGAACAAGGATCCGCGTTATCGGAAAGTTTGAGAACCACTGATAGTCTTTTTATATCTTTTGCGTCATTCATTCAACAAATTGAAGCTGTTAGCATATAAACCACAGAGTTTAGAATCATATATTTTATTTTTGCAAAAAACATAGCTTTGGAGACATATTGCATTTAAAATATATATAAACATTTTATCAAAGTAAACCATTTGCATCAGATGAAATAGAAGTAAGTCCGAAAAATACGATTGCGTGTTTAATAAGGTCTTAAAAGTTTTACAGAGAATCCAGCCGTTTCTACGGGCTACTTCAAAAGAGTCATTTCTACTTTTATCTCTAAATGATTCAAACAAGCGTGCAAAAATATTTGAGCAGCTTTTGACCTTTTAAACATATTTAATGTTTGCTTTATTTGAAATGTGTGTACTTTTTGACTATTCTGAGTTATTTCCAATAGTTTCCTTTGAATGTATCAAATGTCATTTTCAAGTTTAAATTCTATTAAATTATTATTACTATTTACTTTTTTACTTCTTTTTTACTATCTACTTTTTTACATCTTAAAATGAATGCACGTAACAGAACAAGTTAAAGAAACAAATGTCCTTGTGGTCTTTTCAATTATAGACTTGCAACAAAAAGCTTACAAAAGTTATGCTTTCTTTTTAATTCACACCTGTTCTTACGGAATGGTAGGTACAGATCTATCTAAAGAAAGATGGATGTTGATTTTCTTGTTCTGGCTGTTATCATGTTTAACTAAGTTATACATTAATCATCAATATCTTTTCTAATGTCTACATTCTAGGCCGCTGAAAGAAAATCGAAGATCTCTTACAACGAAAACAAAAACAACAGGAGCGTTTCCAGAAACTCTGCCTCCATTCAAAAAACCAGGAGAGGCCTTGCAAATGTGCCTTGGCCACTTGGAAAGTCCAGAATGGTAAGTTATATATATATATATATATATATATATATATATATATATAATATTTATTTATTTATTTATGTTACGAAAACATTTACTATGTTGATAATTTGTACGATTGTAAATCGTTGCAATAGTTTTATTTATTCATTGATTTCATTTTGAAGATGCCTCAAGTGCTAAAAATATATTTTAACGGGTACTACCTATCGAGACAGTTCCTTCTGAGTTCGACGATTCACGTATTCTCTTTTACTGTGGACGCGTCTACGCTCTCTAGTAACACTCCGCACCATCTATATTATTATTTTGCAATTATTTTTTCATGGTTCCTTTCCTGTTTCAATCTTATATTTGACCAATCCAGTTTTTTTTGCATAGTTTTGCTCACCTATTCTATTCATAACGTGATCTTACATTCATTTGTATCGACAGCTTGATATTTAATCTTCAGTCCTTTCACAACACTACTACACAAGAAATATACCAAAAGCTATTTGTTCAGAATAGACATTCTTTTGTTTTTTAATTACTTTACGAAATACATTGAAATTTATATTAAAACGTAGTCACAGAAGTACATTTTCGGTCACACTCAAGTTATATTAACTTGATTAAATTATGTTATGTTACCATGTTACATTTGCGATAGGATAGTGCAGTCAAATGTAGTCAAATTTGATGCATGCACATTATGTTCCGTTATTGTATCTTTGTACTTAGTTCACCCGACTAAGTTTTCGTTGATAAGATTCATTTCTGTAAATAAATTTTTTAAAAAAAATCTATAATGCTGCACAAATATTAGCTGTACAACAGTACTTTTCTTTGCTGTGAGAAAAAATATCTCATTTCCTAAACTTTTATCAGAATGAAATAAAACTCTTATTGAAAACCAAAGGAATATTTTTTGATTCTTTTAAATTTTGCATTATAATTTGGTGGAAAACTTTCATGTTATGACTAAATTTTCATATGCAGTTCATCGTGCACAGGTTAATACAATTATAGTCACATGAAGCTAGGTTGAAACATTTTAGTTTATTGAAGACAGTCCAACAATTACAGGTTTCGTTAAATATCATTTTCACTATAATCCAGTTTACTTTAATTCATTGGTAAGTTTCAATGTTTTGTAATTTCGTGAACAATAAGGCTATTTGCTGTTTTATTCGTTCTTTTTTTTAAAAAAAGAAAAGAATGAAAGAAAAAACAGCTTACCGTCATGTATGAGATAAAATACGATAATATCCAAATTGCACGAATTATCAAACAATGAAAAGTTAGGGTTTCTTTTTAACAATGATTTTTCATTGCAGGGAAGTTGTTATGGATGGACTACAATCTCTCGTCCGATTGATACGACATCATCCTGAAGTAGTGCACCACGAGTTACATCGAGTGATCGTAGATGTTGTAAGACAAGTGAAAAACCTGCGTTCCCAGGTAGCACGAGCAGCTTGTCAGGCATGTGGTGAGATATTCCTGGCTTTGAAGAAGGCGCTGGACAACGTAAGTGGTTTTAGTTTGTTTTTATGCTTCTGATCGTTATGTAACGAAAAATTGTAAGTGGAGAAAATTTCAAATTCTACCAATGTGATTCTTTCGTGGGATAAATTTCCATAACATTTGAAAGAGTTAAAAAGAAACTCAGAAAAAAAGTTCCCCAAAATCCTTTCAAAGATATCCTGTAAAAATGTTGTTTTAAGGAAGTTTAATGTCATTTATTATTTATTTTTGACTTTTACGTGCCTTTAGGTTAAAGGAAAACGATAAGAAATGAATGATTATAATGAAATTACTGATGGAAGGATAATACATAATACTCAAACCATTTTGAATAATTGTATAAAAGCTCATTTTCACTTAAAGGTATTATTTTCTTTTTAAAACAAATTCATTGAAGCTTTATTATGTTTATCTATTTTTGTAGTTTCCGTTTACATAAATTTTAGTTCATTATATATTTTGCGCGTACTTTGCATTCATTTGCACCATTTGATTATTAGCTAGCCATTCAGTGTTTCCTTTTCTAAACGCAAGTAAATCGCTGCAATTAATTTGTACTTTCGATGGGTCCTTTTATATTATTATTATTATTATTATTATTATTATTATTATTATTATTATTATTATTATTATTATTATTATTATTATTATTATTATTACTATATAACTATCTTACTTATTAGTTGGTTGCCTTATTTTCCTAGACAAAATGAATGCCACATAACGTGTATATTTCCATTGTTTTAATGTTTGTTTTTCTCCATTTTCTCTTTTTGTTCTAATATACTAATACATCTCGTAATTTCTGCTGTACTTATTCAGCATATATCAATCAGATTGAAAAAAAAAGCGTTAAAACACGAACTATTTGAACTAGAACTTAAGAGAATGATTACATCTCTTTTAATGATATAATTGTACTTTCACACTTTATTCTTACGATTCATAGGAAAAAAAATTATACTGGAAAATCAAAAAATAGAACATATATAGAAATCAAAAAATAGAAATCCATGCGAGTAATAGATTCATTATTATTATTTCAATATAATACGATATTTTACTTATTGTTATTTGTGAGATTTTGATTCAGATTAACAACAGGAATAAGAAAAACAAATCAAGTCATAACAAGAAATAATTATCCCAGTTTGTTTCTACGTTTACAGAGAAATTCTAAAGTTAGGAATACATAATATTTGAGTAGAAGAATGTAAGGAAACAACTTTAATAACAGAAATGCTTACTCTTACCAGCAGACAGAAAGCGATAATAAGCAAATTTTTTATACATACTGTCAACTTCTTCTTTACTTCCTTTCTTCAATCAAGGCAACATTTCAAAATTTCATTTTGGTTCCTTTGTTAAACCAAAATTAGGACAGAAATGAAAGCGACAAATTAGGTAGATGAGGATTACCCACATAAACAAATTCCATTCGTGTCGTAATTTATGCTTCACAAAGGATCGTACGTACGATTCTGAAAATTGCTCAGACTGAGGGGAGAAAAAGGGGACTTGAAAAAGAAATTTTATATATATATATATATATATATATATATATATATATATATATATATCCAAAATTGATAATAATTTGTCCAATTTGATGGTAAGAATCTAGTTTCTGTATACATGTGTTGCATTCAGATAAATGCATAATTAGGAAAATGATTAGGGACATACATTCTTTCAGGAGAAAAAAAACGTGGAATAACATCAATAATAAAATGTGAATAAAACATTTATCTCAGAATATACATTTGAAAAACGTGTTTTGTATTTGGGAGTTAAGATTATTATAAACTTAGATATTATAATGTATCTATACAATTAACAATTATCAATAGATCATTGTGTTTTCTTTTGAATTTTTAAATCATAGGGTTGTTGTTCATAGACAATCAAAATTTTAGCAAACATATTTTGGCCTAATCGATATCCTTTTGTGTAGATACGTGATAATTCATTAGAACTGGGAAGGTTTGTGGATAACTAAATAAACTACAGTTAATAATTTGCATACTTTTGAAAAATGAAAGAATTATAATTTGTTTTTATCGGAATATGATCTAACCAAAATAACATATAAAGCAATGAGATGTACAGATTCTCAATAGGCATGTCGCAGATTTTTTTAAAGGTATAAAATAAACACATTCCAACGGAGTGTCCAATTCTCGAATTCCCTTCACAAGGATACGCTTCACTGTGCTGATAGAGGGAAAGGCAGAAGGAAAACCAGGAAGAGGAAGACCAAGGATAGAATATCTAGATACAATTACGAAGAGGTCTTATCAAAGTATAAAACAGCTCTCCCAAGCGAGAAAAAAGTTTTAAAATTTCCATGTTACCCACCAACCTATGGTTGAGGTGAATAATAATAAGAAGGATACCGCAAGCCTAAAATATCCGGTGTAATACAAAACTGACAATATTGTATTTACTTGTAATAAATAAATACTCAATCAGCAATTATAATACATTTTAATTATTTACTGTTTACATTAATACAAATGGGTGGCAAGCAAAACTGTGAATTCGCAGTTCATATGGTAAAATTGGAAAAAATAAAATAAAATTAATATAAAATATACATTAATTTGTGGGTAAAATAAAATTAATCTAGTTTAATATAAATAAAATAAACAGTTTGTTTGTGTGTGTGCGGCCTGGGGACCAGATGAGTGGATCGAGAGTTACCAAATTTTGGTCACGGATACCTTGGTCCAGGCCCCAGACCAAGGCGAAGCGTTTCTGTCAAAATTCGAATCAGGGAGGGCCTCAGGGGGGGCGTTTACCGGGACAAGTAAAAGTAGTAGAAAATGACCGATATTAGTGGCGAATTCATAGAGATCAATGGTGAAACTCCAATTGCATTAACTTCAAAATCCACCTTATTCGGTTGCGGGCCGAGGGTCACTGGGGAGTGGATACCGAGACATGTAAAAGTAATCCAAAATGATCGATATTAGTGTCAAATACATAGTTTTCGCGGCCGCTGAGATCAATGGTAACACTTCCATTAGCGATGACTTGCAAATTCAGCTACCATTGAATGCGGGCAGGGGTTTAGCGGGGGAGGGGGATACCGAGACATGTAAAGATAGTCCAAAATGGCCGATATTAGTGCCAAATCCATAGTTTTCGCCGTCGCTGAAATGAATGATGATACTCCCACAGGCGTTGACTTCCAAATATAGCCCCCATGCGAAGTATGGGTATATTTAGCTAGTATAAAATATACATTAATTTGTAGTCAACTTTAGTTGTTATTCTGATACTTAAAATTAGTTTATTTCAAATTGGATTTTTTAAAACATTGCTATTTACAGGATCTTGAAGAAATAATTGGTCCATTGTTACACCGAACTGCTGATACCAACCGCTTCATCAGAGAAGATTGCAACAATGCGTTGGATCAAATGGTTGAACATTGTAATCCCTGTAAAACCGTCCAGGCCATCATTGTCAAAGGAGCAGTGTAAGTAGCAATTTTAGTGAGTCTGTATAAACTGATTTTTTAAATTTTATTTTTATTTATTTATTTATTATTATTATTATTATTTTGTGATAAGTTATATTTATGTTCACTGTTTTGGTTGAAATTAATATCCACGTGCAGCTTCATTAACTGACACATATTCGTTTATATGAATTATTGAGAGGCATGATGACCGCCGCGAAGACTTCATGGTAGAGCGTTCACCTCTGGTGCGTGGGGCGTCTGGTTCGATCTCAGTGGTCTTTGTGGTGGACAAACACTTTGTGCGTGATTTTTCTCGTGATTCTATTTCCTCCCACTTCATTTATTCCACCAACGCAATTAACTTATCACCACAGTCTCCTTTAGCTTACACGACATAATCATGGGACGTAAGACTGAGATATTTCATTTGAGAGGTATGCGTCCTACGACGGTTAGAATACTGATGCAAAAATAAATTAATTTCTTGTTGACCAAACCAACAATAACAAAAAATGAATAAATAACAAAGAATAGCATAATAGAATAACATAATAGATCAATGATAGCCAATCTACAATGTAAAGCTGATTAAGACAAAATAAGAAGCATGCTTGAACCCATTTTCTACTTTCTTTGAGGTCACGATTCACTGAACGTGTACAGGTTATACACTTTCTGAATTGTCATTGTATTCTGCGTGTTCTGTTTTCTATTTCATGTGCCGAAGCCAATTAGGACCTGAACTACGAACATTTGGAAGTAACTTTATAAAATTGCATTATTCTATTTTTCTTCTTCTTTCTTTCTTACGACGAAATCCAATTGTGTCAACTGGCAAAAGAAAGCTATTTTTAGTGAGCTTCGTAAAATGCTTATCAGAATTTTTACTTTTTGGTTTCATTTAGTGTTATTTTTAAATAACTGCAAATTACAATGCTCTTTATATATATTCGCTGCCATCTGTTTAGTTACACATAAAATTACACAAACTATAATCAGAAGTTGGCAATACATTCAAATAAAACTATAAAAATGGATTAATCTGTGCAAAAATGGATTTAACGCTGTCATTCTCTGAAATCACATAATACATAGCTATAGATATTGACATTTATGTCTTTTTATTTTTTTAAATAAGGTTACTACAAATATAGTCGCACTACCTTCTATAATTTTAAAGTATACCTAATAAGTAGTTAATTCAAAATGCTTATTATTCACTTGAAAACGTCATAAAGTATGCTATCAAAGGCCTGTATCCTGCTTGAAAACTAGTGTTATATAATTAATTCTGTATTCATATTCTTTGTCAGCAAAAGTTTATAAGACCTGATCTACAGTTTAAAGTGGAATCTGAACCATTACCGTACGTTCTATGCCCTCCAACCGGACACCAAAGCTGGGACATCGTGCATCAAAAGCATGCTCCCTAGCCACTATACCAATGAAGAGGGCTAATGTTCATATACATATGTGCAGGTTTTTTTCAAGCTATTATTTTGTTAAATACATTAAACCTTATTCAATATACAGCTAATTTTTGATTTAATGTCTTTAGTATAATGTATTTAGCACAATTGTTGCTTTAAAAAACCTGAAAAGTGAGTAAACATTTAATGAAATCTAATCAAATCAGATAAAGCAGTGTACGTTCATTTACATTATATAGCATTCTAAATCGGAAATTTCTAAACGAACACATTTTGTGAACATTACTTGTTTGATGTCAATCTGAACTTGTATTCATTTTAGTTTTGTTTTGTCTAAGCAATCAAAATAATAATGTTTTACTATCTCAGTTGCGAAATTATATTCAAATGACTTCAATGCTCGTTGTAGTATGTTGCGTTAAATCAATATTGATTTATTTTGCCTCGGTGCTTATTTAAAGCATTGCACTGCATTACCTTTTACCAGTACTAGTAAAATGTTCGAGGTCAATACTTTTGAAACCTTTTAGCGTACAGCATGCAATCTTTGTACGCGTGCAAGTTTTGCCTAAACTATATGTAGATATCGAGTGTGTAATTTTCTTGTTTTATGACTGTCTCTTTATTTTTAGCTTCGTATCTGCAAAACATAAATTCATTCTGCAGTCTGATTCAGTTGTAATATTACTTTTTTTTTCATTTATTTTTTGGTCAAATGTGCATTTACATAGATGGTACTGCTGGTGTCTTCACCATATGTACCTGTCACTCTTCTTTTCGAGTCCTTTTTGACGAAAAATTCACGTTTGATGAATATATCATATCAAGGTACGGAACTACACTTTACTACAATTCAGTTTTTCCTCGCCTTCGCTATTCTTTTTATAAATCTTCAGTCCTTCAATTATAGGAATTTATATGCTAAATTCTGGCCATACATATTCGGCTTACATTGGCGTCACTTGTAACTTTATATAGCAAAGTTCGGTACTTCTTAAGTAGTCTTCAATTACTTCACGATGCCGGCTCCAATACTGAAAATTCCGTGCTTCAGCGAAAATAAAATTCAGGGTTATGCGCATGCGCACTGATCATTTGAATACACTGAAGTACATCTAACATTCGGCTGCGCCTACAAATTTGTCACTCATTGTTAGGAACATAATTAACTGTTACCACGTTCTCAATAAATATCAAATCGCTTAAGAATAATAATATACGGATGGTACTTTCCAAGTTTGCTAAATAGAGAATTACTCCCAGATTAATGTTCAAAGTTGTTCTATTAACTTTCAAATTTCCACTGTCCACATCAGCTCTATAAATATGTTCACCTAATAAAAGAGCTAGATCGTCAATTAGTAAGCGTTTATTATTTTTATGAATTGTTTGTACTTACTTTTATTTTTATTTCTGAAAATGATTTATAGAATTAGTCCACAACAATATTTGCATGCTTTAAAAAAAAATAACGAAAAGATTCTAAGACCTTTCTTAGCCGTACTACTAACGTAATCAGGAGTAGGGTGATTACTTAAAATAAATGTAAAAGATTTATAAATAAAAAAAATTAAAAAAAATAAAGACTTAGATAAACATTCAAAATTATGTTCTAAATATAGAAGCAATTTAAGATTAAATGATTCTAAATTATGGTCTGTGATGTTACTAGTTGTGTTCAAGATGACATTTTGTTTGTTAGTGTTATCTCCCAATTTGTTCATTTTTCTTACAAGTTTCATTGGAATAATCACTCAACTCCTGATGATATCAATTACACTACGGAAATATTTGAGTAAAACGACTTTCAACGTATAGAGAATTATTGAAGCCATATAATTTAATATAGTCTTTCACAGTTTGTTCCTTCTATTCTATTGAATTTTTTACACCATATATTACATACTTGCGTCTTGAAATGCCTTCGTGGTATACTAAAACTTTTTGAAGTATTGGTAAATATATATACATATACATTGTATAATGTTGTTCTGAAACATCATTCCATGTATAAATAATAATAATAATAATAATAATATGTTAATTATAATGATTATTCTTTATCTTTCTGTAGTCATCAGAATGCTATGGTACGAACAGCAGCAGCAAGATTATTAGGGTCCATAGTGAACAAACTAGGACCAGAAAAGATAATGTCTCCCCAAAATAAAGATATAAGGAACAAAATTCTTCGAACTGGCGCGAATCTTTTGACTGAAGGAAGCTTAGATACTAGGTAAGTTTCTGCTTATTTATGAATTTTGATTGCTACAAACGTTATTAAGTTATAAGATATATATATATATATATATATATATATATATATATATATATATATATATATATATATATATATTCGTTTCTTTTCAATAGCCTTTACTGTATTCGAAGTACAATATAATACTTAATAATGGAGTTAGAATAACTTTCGTACACAAAATCCATAATTATGATAAATGTGTACCGTTAGTAAGTACTATTATATAAGTAGGTAGTCAACACACCACTAAATATACGTATATGTACTTTTACGCAAATAATACATTTTATAATAATAGTCATGAAATGAAAACCTAATACTGTCCTATTGACGCTTACTGAGTTATATAATTCTATATATGTTGTACATATGAATGTATGCATTATTATAAATTAAGATGTAAAAATAATTTATAACAGCATTTTCTGTTGATTCCGTGTCCTAAGTTCAGTTTCCGTTGGGAGAACTAAATAAAGTTTTCACAATCATTCATTTTCATTATTCATCCGTCTTTATTACCCTGAAGGGAATAACAGTGCAACGTTAAACTATACAAAAACTTTCATTTTCTGTTGAACCAGAGATTTCCAATTTACATGCTTGGAAGAAAAAAAAATGTATCGAAGTATATTCTTCTTCCTACTTAATCTTTTAATTTGGCAGAAACATTGAAAATTTTGTGGAGTCTACAAACTGGAGTGTTACTACCTAGATGTAGAAATAGTAGATAGACGTCTTAAATATACTGCAGTATTTGCTCGTATCTTATATTTATATGGGGCAAGAAAAATAGTTTTAAATGTCGAAACCAAAAAGCACTTTTATATACCAAAAACATAAATATCCTCCTCGCTAACTAGATTTATTGTCGTATGCAATTACTTCATGGCACGCAAATCACTTTTGGAAAAACTACTTCACTGGAAGGAGTACCTAGTAAAATATTAAAATATGCAGACGTGGTATATTGTAAATAAGTACACTGTATTTTTTAAAAGTTAGGCTGTGCACTGCAACTTAAACCCATTTAGATTAAGCATTAGGGCTTGAAATGAAAATATGAAGTTTTATTTAAATTATAATTTATTATAATTGAATTATGACAATAAATTTTTAAAACTGAAAAGTACAGTGGGTTGCTTGTTACAGGAGATTTATACCCACAATGATGAATGATTCCTTTTGCTCATGCATGCCAGATGGCAGAGTTTTACTGAAATTCCTCCCCAATGTGGAGATACCAGTCTTACAATTTTATATTATTAATACTTAAAAAAAAAATGCATTGTTATGTGCAAATTTATTATATAACACTAGTTAATTCAGGAGGGCTATAAGTGCCATGCCCTCTAATACATCCTGTCCCCGGGATAAGCAACTTTTCCTATATTATCAGTACGAACAGCAGCAGCAAGATTATTAGGGTCCATAGTGAACAAACTAGGACCAGAAAAGATAATGTCTCCCCAAAATAAAGATATAAGGAACAAAATTCACAAATTAGATCAAAAATGTATGACTCCAATTGATAACATCAGGAGTACATTTGTGAAATACACTTTGCCGCCTGTAGATGAAACTACTGTAGTATTGAACATTTTTATGTCGACAAAATTATTTGAACTCAGACGATGTAGAATTTTATATTATCTAGGGTTGACAGGTTGAACTGAAGAACAGCGGTATTTGTGCATGTAGGGACACAGATTTGAAACTAAACTTTTTTCCTACGTTATTAGCACCGTTACTCGTAACACTTAAAACCTATTATTAACACTAGTAGAACAGAATAACAGAAAAGATTAGTAATTATGAACGCCTACCTTGTTACTTCATATCTTTTTGGAGCTCCTTGTTGCTGAAGAAGATTCCTATTTTTCTAACCATTGATTCGACATGTAATTACTGACTAGTATAGCGTGAATGTACTGCATTATTTTAAACAATTGGTGCATCTGCTTTCTTGAAAATGGCACTCCATAGTTTACATTTATTTCTCTTAATATCACTTGTTGCCATTACAGATTTCAAAATAGGCAACTCACTCTACACTTCATTTCGATCGAAACTTTTTTTTTTTTTTTTTAACGTTTCATTCTTACCTAGTTGTCAAAACATTAAATGAAAACAGTGTTGGTGCTACGCGATAAACACAGGAACAACAATGAAAAGAATTTAAACCTTTTGTAACAATAAAAATTCAATCCTTGTAAATAACAAACAACTAAGCACAATATATAAGATACAAATGGTTTCAGGTAATTAATTCAGGGTTTCCAGGGACTTTTCAAATCAATTTTCCCTGACAATTCCAGGTTTTCCAAGCAAGATTCTATTATTTTCCAGACATAATTCCTTCCTCTAAAGAATGAATGAATGGAAAGCTCTCCAGAACATCCACCCACTGCCTTACATTCACTTTTTTCCTTTTTGTAAATACACAATTAACAAGATTTAAATCTTTGATATCTCTCTTTCATTATAATAAAATTACAGTATCGTAGGTATGATTGCAATCTACATAAATAATTTCTGTTATGAAACTTCACACTAAAAAAAAATACTACTGTTTCCTTAGTTTCCAGTTCTCTACTTGAAGAGATGCTTTCAAGGTCTGAATTTCATGTTCCAAATTTTGCATTCAATGGAAGTATCTAATGAAAGTTTGGCTTCTTCTTCTTTTTTTTCTAAAATGGTAATCTGATCAGCTATGCGCTTATTTTTATTTTTATTTAATTCATTTGCAGTAGTTTTTGTCCTTTTCCTTTGAATGGGTTCTTCATAACGTGCATATGATCCATGTATGTACTGAAGCATTTTTGTCTATATAAATATCAAGGGGCCCTCCAGCACATTGTATAGTATCATGAACAACTTGTAAACTCACCAAAGATTCTTCATGCATATTTTCCCCCAGCATGTCATTGTTAACTGAGAAATCCTTCTCAACGGAAGTAAATCCATGGGAAAGAACAACGTTTTAATTATGTCCCACAAATCAAATTTCTACTGTCGTAATTATCAAGTAGACTGCAATAATGCCTTTTAACCTATCTGTGTATACATTAAATACTTCGAATTCCTTCTTTTTTATTGCTAAAACACACAATTTGGAAAATCGATGTTTTACTTTTTCAGCTTTGACAGCTACAACTATATTCTTGTTACCGAGTTACTCAAGAAGATTATACACCTTCCCTTCGCTTACATTTTGGTTAGTACAAATTTTACTTAGAATAACCCATGACAGATTTCGCATTATTTTGTGTTTTAATGGGCATTTTTCAATAATTTTTGAAGCTTTTTTTTTTTTTTTAAAAAAAAGTTAATGTCATCAGTATACAAAATTCCCTGACATTTCCAGGTTTTCCATGATTTCCCCGACACAAATCAATTTCCTTGACATCTCCAGGTTTTTCAGGTTTTCCAGGTCGAAGGCAAGCCTGTTAATTATAGGCAATTGAAGCCCCTAGATTTAGTTCGTTGGGCTGTAAACGGTATTTCAAAGAAGAGGACTATGGACAGAGCCCAGAAATTTGTCAATGCTAATTTTATCACTCCTTTTGAATCTCATATTTGGAAATATTTTCTATTAAAATACTGTTAATACCACAGGTCTGCAAAAATAAAACAATGCTAAGCTGTTTCGATTTAGTTAACTGATTCGTATGTGTTGGGGTGTGCTGAATCCAGGAATGACAACCAGACGACTGGGTTTTGTCCTGGGACGTCTGGGTTTCGAACAAACGGGTGGTCATTGTTGAACAGAAACATGAACACAGATATGCGATTTACAGAAACATCATTAACAGCGTAACACAAATTAATGTACAAAAACACGCAAATACGTGAAGACAGAAAAGTAATACCACCCTCAATCAGATTGCTTGTGAAATCGTCTTGTTTTAAAGGTCAAATTTCGTTTGGAGCTTGTCCTTTTGTAGGTGGCTGCCGGAAGATCCCTAAACAACATCCAGCAGTAGTCTGCCATCATCGTAACACTCCAGTTCCCCTGATATCGTCGTTCCATGTCTGATATCTTGATGGAAACTCTCCCCCTGGTCTTCACTCACTACTCCCACATTGTCAGGAAAGTAGTCAAGGTGGGAGTTGAGAAAATGGACTTTTAAGCTCATGGTGAAACCAAGGATTCGGAACGCGTGCATTTTTTCACTATTTCCTTGTACTGTGGATCCTTTGGTTTCCCCAAAACGTATTGATGACCACAGTAAAGGCAACCCAAGCTTCTTTTTAAGTTGGAGTCATTGAACTGATGAAGTCTTTGTCGGATATGAGTTTTCTATCAGGGCCAACAAAACCCGCGTACTCGTAGTATTTGAGTAACAAACAGTGTAGCCAGAACTACTTACCAACATTTTACAAATCTAAGATGTAATCTTACTAAATTCGTTTTATGAACAGATTTATTGGTTTGTTTTTTCTTTGTAATCTCGTACTCTCATTCATGACACATTACGATATGTGTCAGCGATCCCCATCTGGACCAATATACATGTATTTTCATGTTTCGGGGAGCACAAATAATTTAATCTTCCATGTTCATTTTTATTTTCGTGTGATGCATTTGCATTTTAGCGATTTCCAGCTACCTGTTTGACCACGTTACATTTCGATTGTGCAAAAACTTGACGATAGTTGCGCGTAGTTGCTAATATCATTCATTACACAATTGTTGTTATCAGCGGCCCTGTAGCATATATTTTGTTTCGCTGTATAAAAACAACGTCATGAATGAGCAGTTTGCGAGTTTTGAGAAAGTAACTCTACAATTCTAATTATTGTTTTGCCATAATATCCTTACTATTTTACTTTTAATACTTAAAAGTTAATTTAATAATTGTGATCGGTTCGATATTCATATAAACGGCGAAACAGGAAGCATGTAAAAGTTGCTATTGCCAAGTGGCAACGGGGCTATTCCATTACCATACTTTACATGGTTTGTGGAACTTATGGTTCGTATGGTAAGTCAGAGAAGGAGAGAAATCGGAATGGATTCCAAGGAGATAACTCATTAGGAATTTAGGCATGAGACGAAATCGTTTCGAACACATACTACACTTCTTGCATTGTAGTGATAATAACAATATTGACAGAAATGATAAATTGTGGAAGATTCGTCCTAGTATAAATTACCTTCGAAAAAATTTTTTGAGACATTTTGTACCAATTCAGGAACTAGATTTTAATGAAAGTGTGTTGAAATATTATGGACTCCACAACTGTAAGAAACATATCAAAGGGAAACCAATTAGATATGTTTACAAAGTATGATGTATAAACACAGTAACGGGGTATCTGGTCAATTTTGAGGTTTACAAGGAAAATCCCCTGAAACGAACTCGGAAACGGAAAAGGCTTTTGACAAAGCTTCAGCTCCATTAGTAAGAATGATAGACGGCTCCGGAGAACGTAATCCATTTTCCATATCGTTTCCACTTCGACAATTTATTTACTTCCGATAACTTACTTGTTTACTTGCGTGAGTGTGGTTACTTTGGCAAAGAAACTGTGAGAAACAACTGTCCCGTCAGGCTGCGAGCTCACGGATAACAAAATTTTGAAATCAGAAGGAACTAGACGAGGATACTATGAGTCAGCTTTGAACAAAGACAATGACATGTGTCACAAGATGGATAGATAATGGATTCATAATTGCTTCTACTTCTCATGGACCTAAACCTGCAGGTACAGTCAAGAGGTTTTCACAAGCGGAGAAGAAATTCATTACAATATCTCGACCTGGTTATTTCACAGTATAATAAGTTCATAGGTGGAGTGGGTAGAATGGACGAAGACCTCTGTCTCTACCGCATCAGCATTAGGAATAAAAAATGGTATTGGCCATTGTTGTCCTGGATGATCGATGTCAGTATTCACAATGCGTGGGTTCTACGAAAATCTAGTGGAAGGATTTAGGCGCAATTGTCATTTAGAAATGAGTTGGCTATGTATTACATTTCAGTTTTTGGAACCGAGAGAAAAAAGAGTTGGTCGACCCTTTACATCAAAGCGATCATTGTCTTGCAATATCTGAATTAAGATATGACGGAAGAGATCACCTGGTTCGCCGGATTCCAGAGAATAAGAAATGGAGGTGCGCGGGAAAAGGATGCTCTTAAATTATGCGTACAATGTGCTGTAAGTGTAAGGTTGGCTTGTGCTTAGAGTGTTTTTATGATTTCCATTCTGTCATATATTGAACAATCATTTGTACGACGGCCGCCATAAATAAAGCTGACAAATATATAAAATATATTCATTTCTGTTCCTGAATTTCCATAACAAGATAATATAATATATAACAGTGGAATAATGCCATATATATAGCAACACCGTCTTCCAACGTAATGAACGATATAACAAACGAAAAACTTTATTTTTTTTATGTTTTTATGTTGTTAGGGAAGTACTTAAACACAATTCATGAAAAAAGTTTTAAAAAATAATTCGGGAGTTATAATTTGGGATAATTAAACTGATTATCCCCATCCCATATAATGTCACTGATAAAGAAGGTTTAAAAAAAAGCCAACAGGCTATATCGCTGCAACAGTAAATGTAGAAAACAATTAAATTTTATCTCATACTAATCAAATATATCATCTTTTGTCCCCCATAGGCTGCACAATGGTATAATATTAAGATAATCCTATTGATGAGCTATTTCTGAAATTAAGTGAATCGGTGAATGGAAAAAGAATAATATTCCAAAAATAAAGGATAACATTATGTGACAGCAATTTCTGTGTACTAAATATCTAATCTCATTATGTTTTTCGTGTTTGGGGATTTTATATGAAGGGACTGGGGATCTTAACATACGCTACAAATGTCCTACTTAAATATTTTCGTATAAGCAATGGTATTTTCAGTAAAAGGTTTTATTTTCCGTTTTCCAAAAGTAAGGTGTTGTCCTTTCTCTACTCACTGATGGAAATGTTATCATTAGTTTTGACTAAAATGAACTTTTTTCTGGACTTTCTAAATTATTATTTACAATTTCAATTTGCAATGAGCTCTCATATGATTTAGACATGTTAAAGTGAAGATTCACGTTTCGGTGGTTCTGAAAGTGTTTATCTAATTAATAAATAAACAAAGAAAATTAATCACAGATTGTTCTTCTGTTTTCTGTGCTTCCTAGTTGTTTGATTTATTTGTATTTTATTCCAGGAAACATGCGAAACAAATATTCATGTCTTTGGTGGCCCATGATGAATTTGATCGAATAATGTTGCAAGTGATTCCGCCGCATGTAATGAGGAACATACAGAAATCGATCAACAACATCAAGAAAGAGGTATATTTGCAATGACTTTCTCATAGTTTTTAACTGCAACGAAAGAATAAGTCAGTTAAGTAACAGCCTGAAATAAATCGATTGGCGAAAATGTATGACAACGATGTTTTCAATAATTTAAATTATCATATAAATTATGAACAGAATTATTGCCTTAATGTAAATCAAAGTACAGGGTTAACTAGGCATGATCTTGGCAAATATGCATTTGAAATGAATTCTGACTACGAAACTATAAAATTATTACAAGTTTATCACAAGTACACCAGGTTACCTAAATTAAGTGTTCAAAATGTTTACCAAATTTAAGAGATATATGATCTTTAAGCCTTTCAGAAAAAGAAAAGAAAAAAAAAACACGTTGCACAATAATTCAATCACTTCTTGGTAATTGGGGTCATGTAGTAACCACTTTTGAATTAAAAACATTTTCTAGTAAATTTCCATATAAATTTCTAGTCGTAGTCTTCTTCAGCCTTTATTTAGGTGTCACTTCTTTCATATATCTTTATTCATCCAAGTCCAAGACTTCTAAAACTAACATTTTATTTTATAAATTTTTGATTCATTCCTCTTCATTTTTTAGATTTCATATGTTGATGTAAGTTATATTTTGTCTATTAATGACTATGTTGGTGTTTTCCCCTTGTGTTGCAGTTTCAAAAGATACTCCAGTCTTTTTCATCAGAAAAAAGTTTTATTTATTTATTTTTGTACTTATTAGGTTTGCTGTAAAATAGATCTTAAATATTTATTTACCTATAAGATGGATCCTTGTCTTGATAACATGAGATCAAGGTCTTGATAGTGTCCAAGTCATTTGTCATCATTATTAGATTAACTAACTAAAGTCCATAGCAAAAACTTTTTGTTAGTGTTTTTGTTAAAATGGCTCCATATTATATATAGAATGAATTCAGCGTTCCAACAATAGGTTTCATCTGTTTTTATCCCTTTATTGAAACCGGAAGTAGTAAGTAAAAATCTTCCATTCATTATCGATTCCATACAGCAAAAATGGCAGTTTCATCTCTGCTCTTATTTCTCCGTTGAAACCGAAATTACAGATATATTTCAATACAGGATCCCCATAGAACAAAAGCTCTAATAGATAGAGCGAAAAACTCTTTTTTGATAAGGATTCTGTTTTAAAAATTCAACAATAGATTCTATCTTGGACCTATTGAAATCGAAAGCAATAAGATTTATCACTTCTGGTCAGTGGCTAATAAGGTACGTGCGTAGGGGCGCTCACGAAAAAATATATTTAACAAAGAATCAGTTATCGAGAACATCGGTCTTTGTTTACAATAATAACTTGATAGGTTTAGTTTATAATTTTAGAATGAAGTCCTAATCTAATATTGCACTTACACTTTATTCTTTAAAAAGTTGTACAGTTTTGATGGCAATACGCGCCCCAACTTAATTTACTGAAGTGTCTGCCTGTGTATGCACATCGTAATCGTTTGCTTTCTATTCTCTCTTTTTTTAAGCGCTGTCAACTTGGATTATTTAAACGATGGCAGCACTGCACAGTACCAATTTGTTTTGCTTAAATTATACCTGTGTAACAAAGAATGGCATAACGTTGCTTGTACGATGTGTATATTTTAAACATGGATTTTGCAGGTATGCTTGTGTTTCATAAGTATGTAGGTGTGTGTTCGGGGGTCACGTTACGTCAGCGTACCTATGGGTGCCGGAAACCTTAATCCGCCCCTGCTTCTGGTTTCAATATTGGATTGTTATAATTTGTTAGTCTACCATAGTTACTCTGTATGAAACAAAACTCACTTGCTTCATTTCTGTGTTTATTTCTATGCTTTATATTTTTGTTATTGTTTCTCTAATATATATATTTTATATTTCAGTACACATTTCAGAGTTCTTCATGTGTATATGCTGGAGCAATGACAACAAGCAGGTCAACATAGTGCATTGCTTTCAGTGCTACCTTGGATAAGAACAAATAAAAGATTGAAGCCGTCCAAATGTACGAACTCTTATGAAGTCAGTGCAAAGAAAAATGTTTCTATTTTTATTGACTTTTTATTTGTTACGTGAATATAGCTTCTGTTGTGACCGTTATTTGATTCTAGATTTCTCCTAGAAAAATCAACAAACTGTGATCATTAAATGTGTTAATTTAATTAATAAATTATTACTTTAAAGATTTAATGTAAAACAAAGAAGGAAACTTATATATAGCTGAGAGACTTTCATGAAACGTGAAAGAAACGGAACTAGAGACTGGATATTTCTCTTCATTCATTTCCTTTTAAATTATGGGAAACTATATGTAATGTAAAAATTAATATAAAATATGTAATATATATACATAAAATTTTATCGATGTATATGTAATTTATTTAAAGTCTTAAAATAAAAGTCGTAAGATTTCTCTTTTTTCTTCTTAATTATTTACCTAATTTAATTGACAAACCAACAGAATTGCAGAAAACTAAGTGCACTGTCTATTCATTTAACACATTATACAGGTTTTATTTAATTTATTTATTTTATAGTTCGACCCGTCCTTTCTTTCAGAAGCTGTTTATCCCAATCTTCAAACAGAGCACCGTCGTGGCAATATGGTTCGCGTATATGTCTTCAGCGCGGGAAATCAGGGTTCGATTCCCGACAAGGGCTCATATGTTCGAAGCCCATCAAGCTGTAGGTCCACGTCTCATATAGCTTCGGTGTTGCAAGAGACGTTAACCCCAATCCAATCCAATAATTCTTCAGTAAGATTACAGCAAACAATAGGTAATCTTACGCAGGGCGGCTCATAACTCAGCCAGACGGGTGTGTAACACATTAATTTAGATCCAGCCTGTTCTCTCTCCATACGTACAGTCATCAGGATGCCTACAATATTTTCCCAGGAGTGGGAAAACACTGACACACTCATGTTCAGTCGCCAATTATACACACCTTGATGCACGCCTGTAAAACAATTACTATTGACGCACATTGCGTAACTTTATTAACTACAGTAATTATACTATATTATGTGTGTTAATATAAATATACGGTATTAAATGCTATATTATGTAGGCAAATCTGTTCTGATATGTATTTCAAACAACTACTTCGAAAATCCAGGAGTGGCCATGTGTCGGACCGTTTCGATTTGTAAAATCCAAAATCATTTGAAGGTCCTCTCCTCATATCGGAACAGTAACACCATTTCAAATACAAAAGTAATGTCTGTAGTTTTGTCTGCTATTGTAGCCACATCACCAGCATCATCGATGACCTCTATCATAGCACACGGCCAACATGCACTACAATGTACTATTTCTAATACCTTTTAGATGTCCCTCCATACTCAGTAGTTTTCTGAGAATGATCTTTCGAAAGTAAAAATCGTTCGTAGGATAATATCCTGTAAAAATGCCAGGATTCGAATTTCGAAAGTTCGTGTTTTGCCATGACTTCCAATGTTAGTTCAAAGGCTCCATAAAATTTGACACAATTGTTAATTATTTGAGAAAAAACGTATCAGTTTTCAGCAACTTTTTCATTGCTTTTCTCAATATTACGTCTAAACGAACCATCAAATTGTACGATCTATTTTCCCAAAACATTTAACTCTAATATTGCAATTATGTGAAATTTTGAATTTTTTTTCTCTTTCTTTCATTTCTTCCAGTCACCAAAGCTCATATCAAGTCTCATCTATCTCAGAAGAAGAAGGAAAAAAAAAAGGAATAAATACTTCATGTCCATACTCCCACTAATAGTTATCATATACAGAAATAATTAAACTTTCCTTAATGTTTTTAAACTTCTAAACACGCTTTATATCGCCTCTTTCCATAGACTTTAATGTGAACAATATAAATAATGAAGACCTGTGCAAACTTTAGAGCTCCCTCGTTGTTGTACATATGCGCTTTTGTTGTGGAAGACGCAGGTTCGATTCCCAGTGCGAACTCATTTGGTTCGGGTCCCACGATCAATGCCTCATATAAACACAACAGACTCTTACATTGTATTTCACTATGATCCAATTTTCTGTTACAATTCGCTTCTTTATCTATCCCCGAGGGCAGGCACGTAGCCAAGGGGGGGGTCCGGGGGGTCCGGACCCCCCCCTTCGAGACCAGAAATGAAAAAAATTAAGGAAGGATAAAACAAAATGAAATGACAAAAAGAAGGATCAGCGTTAAAAATTAAAAATAAAACTACAGGAAGCTTTTGCTTACTCTTTCTTATGAGGAGATTTGTATTACTTGCAATATTGTGGCGAGGTAAGCGAGGTATTCTGGAAGAGTCATGGAATTTGAAATTTCAAGAAAAGTTATGGAATTCTCAGAATTCCTGCTACTATTCAGAGAGATTTCAAGCTTTCGAAAGCATAAGTGCCGTTGTGTAACAGCGTGGACATTTTTAATCATCACTTTTCGTCATCGCATCCTTGCAGTATCAAACATGTTATTTCAAGGACAATTTTCTGTTGCTCCTTTAACCTGTCGTTTGGAACCGACAGTAGTTGACGGAATAATAAAACAAAAATTATGCTCAAAGAAAGTTCTGTTAGCATTTGATTCAACAGAGAAAGGAACACATATATTGTAAAACTAGTTGAATATACACATGCTTCGCACAGGGGCTGTATTTGGAAGTCAACGCCTGTGGGAGTATCACCATTGATCTCAGCGACCGCGAAAACTATGGATTTGGTACTAATATCGGTCATTTTGGGCTATTTTTTTTATATGTCTCGGTATCCACCCCCCGCTGACTCCCGGCCCGCATACTTGCAAGACATCGCTAATGGAAGTGTCACCATTGATTTCAGCGACCGCGAAAACTATGGATTTGACACTAATATCGGTCATTTTGGATTACTTTTATATGTCTTGGTATCTCATCCCGCTCCGGTGACCCCCGGCCCGGAGCCGAATAGCGTGAATTTGGAAGTTAATGCAACTGGAGTTTCACCATTGATTTCAGTGACCGCGAAAATATGAATTCGACACGAATAGCTCAAGTGGTAGAGCGTTGCCTTCGGATTCGGGAGGTCGTGGCTTCGAATCCCGCTGCCTACCATCCTGACTGAGGTTGTCCAGGGTTTCCCTCAGTCCTACCAGGCAAATGCAGGAATGGCATCTACTAAATAGGCCCTGGCCGATACCTTCCCAAATTCTTTCCATTGTTAATGTTGTTGGATATTCAATGTAAAATGGCCTCTGAGCTGTATCTGGTGATTGTTAAATAAATAAATAAATATCGGTCATTTTCTACTACTTTTACATGTCCCGGTAAACGCCCCTGAGACCCCTCTGGTTCGAATTTCGACAAAAACGTTTAACTCTGGTCTGGAGCCTGGACCAAGGTCTTCGTGACTAAAATTTGGTAACTCTCGGTCAATTTGTCTGGTTCCCAAGCTTGTTCCGGTAAACGCCCCCCTGAGACCCCACTGTTTCGAAATTTAAAAAAAAAAAACGCGTCTTGATATGGGGTCTGGGCCAAGGCACCCCTGACCAAAATTTGGTCACTCTCGATCCAATCGTCTGGTCCCCAGGTCGCACAAAGACAGACAGACAGACAGACAAACACAAACAAACCCTTTATTTTATTTATATTAGAAGATAGTTTACAAGACAGTATTCAGTATGTACTTTTTATAATAATTGAGGTCATAACGAAAGGAAAATTGTTATATTTGAATAAACAGGAGAAGGACGTATATATTGCAAAATCTTTTTCAATACTTTTTTTTATTATTTTGCTCGAAATTTCTTCATAGTTTGTTATTAAAATACTTGCCAACATATCCTCATTTTATTGTCCTAACAAACCAATATATGTTGATAGTAAAGTAGTTTAGATTGATCGAGCTCCTGGGCCTTCAGAATTTCATGTCACTCCTCCCCCCCCCCGTTAAACGAACCAATATATGTTCCAGTAAAATAGTTTAGAGTGATTGAGCCCCTTTTGTGATGACCACAGTATTTCATGTCACGGACCCCCCCCCTTCACGAAATCCTGGCTACGTGCCTGCCCGAGGGTGTTTTAAATATTTAGATCGTAATATTTATTCTCTGACAAAAGCGTAAACAGTTACACAACTTCCTTATGACACTCCAACGTGAGAGTAAATATATCATAAAATTAATAGTAAATAACGTAAGTGGCAGATGTAAACGCACTATCATACCTACTTCAGTTTTCACTTCAGAATAAAATTTACCAATTGACGAGAGATTCCCGTCTACACTTTGCAATACTGACTGCAAAAATACAAACAAGTTGATGTAATACAAGCTCAAATGCGCATGTGCGGGAACCTTCATGCGACTAGCTTGCACTGAAATGTATAAGCTTCCTGTCACCTGTACTCCTCAGCTATCTAGTTTCTAGTCATCATTCGCAAGTCTCAACATGAGCAACTTTGTGTAAAGACGAACGAATAGTATTTGGCGTTTCCCTTGCTGTGCATAAAATGCGTTGTGGTTCATTTGAAGGAAAATCAAATGAAAATTAGTTTAAAATTTATTCCATATTGATTCAGTACTGAAAAAAATTGATTCATTAAATTAATGTGGGCGTGCACATGCGGGTATGAGTATAGATACATGTCACTTCTGATTATACGTCTGTTTGAAGTATTTAATGCATACGGGTATGCTTATGTATCAAAACAAGCAACAGGTGTCACAATTATTCAGAAAATTAAAATTTTAGAATACTCCTTCGTGTGCTTTTTTTTTTTTTTCAAATATACACAATAGTTTCTCCTGGTTATTCAATTATACTAATGGATTTTAATATAATTTGGACTTAATATAAATACATTTTTATCACATAATTCAGATTTTCAAAAATATAAAAGAGCACATTCGGTTAATAGGCATCACTTTTATAGCTTCGGCATACTTAGTTCTTTTTGAACTTACACAAGTTTTCAACGTTAACCCCTGACTACGGATTGATGAACGAACTGTACCAATATAGGGTTGTTATACTACAACCATTCCCGTTGTAATATAACAACAATGCGGGAAGTATGCTTAGAAGACCGATAAAACATAAAATTACTAAGAAATCCCTATGCTTTTCTTCGAATCTTTCTTCCCAATTTCAAGATGATTATATATGCCCATGATCTTATTGACGACCACAATTTACCAACACTGGTTATTTAAATATATTACATATTACTTTCGTCCCACCTCTCTTTGGTATGACGGGGCCGCGATGGCTGTGGTAGAGCGTTCACCTCTGGTGCTTGGGGTCTCGGGTTCAATCCCAGCCCCCTCCACGTGAACTTTGTGGTGGACAAACACCGTGTGCGTGGGTTTCCTCGGGGTTCTCCCGTTTCCTCACTTTCTTCATTCCACCATTTCATTCATTACTCATCATCGTCGTCTCCTTTAGCCTAACCGGCATAACCATGGGACGTAAAACTCAAAGATTTCATTTCATTTTCTCTTTGGTATGAATTAGGGGCGAAATAAACTACTTAATTTCAATACCAATGGGAGTGAGCGAATTCCACCCACACTCCGTTGTGAGCAGTAACTCCAAACCAACCTAACCCCTTGTGGTTCGCTGTATAATGTGTGAATAAAAAAAAACATGAATGTATTTGGATTCTAAGAAATTTAATGTGATTCTCAATTCTTTAGAAATGTTTGAAAAGTGTGTTTTTTCAAGTGTCTGGGGTTTGCCAAGGAATGCAACTGTACACATGAACAAGACTAACCTTGAACTTAAAACTGGTCCTGGAGCACCTCTGCCGTCTTCTTCTTTGTCTCCGGATAGATGGGCCTGGTGACTCCAAATCGGTGGCGATGAACCTGATAGTTTCTAGCTTCCTCTTTATGTCGACTCGATCAGATTAAGAAGTGACTTTTTATATCGGCTTACAGCTTTAAGCGTAGAATAACTAACATTCTGTATCTGAATCTGACTCAGTGTCAAGACAAGAAACAGAGTTGTACTGTATGAGTGGCGACCAACAGCCAACACCCTACTTATTAGAATGTTGTAGCTGAAACTCTAAAGACGAAGACCACGTCTAACAGACTCCCAGCAGGATAGAGTACAAAGATCACGAAATCTCTCAATCATAAAGTTTTATACGACTTCCGTGTTTTCAGTCCTTGAAAACACACACGAAATTACAAGTCAGTGTTTTCTCGCAGTTTGAGTTACAACACATCCATGCGTTTGCATTTACATTCTGTTTGAATATAATGCTTTCATATTATTTTATCTTTTTTGTTCCCGGTGCATTAGCCTAACTGAACATTGTACAATCCACGGCAAAAAACCTGCAACATGAGGATGTAAGTTTATTGTGAAACTACGCCTAACAGCACAGGGAATGAACATAACGTCTAAGTGGAACGAATCACGCCAGGATAAGCCTCGGCCTCCTCCCGTGCACACTTATTTTGGAGCAAAAGACTTCGTCATTTCACAATAAACTTATACGCTCATGTTGCAGATTTTTTGCCGCGGATTGTACATTGAACTTTATAATTTAGAATAATTTTTACGAACACCGAAAATCAAAGTGATACAACATTACCTAGCATCTGACGTGTTTCAGTTTTGCCTTCGGATTTTTTGTTCTCTCATGAGCTTTTGATGTAGTTTGAATCACACTTTTCTTCTTTCACCGAATTCAAAGATGTTTAATTTTATTAAGGCCTATGATGTGATTTCACTACATATTGCCTAGGTGTTCTTTTGTGGATATCAGTGCTTTTGCTTCTAAACTGCTTTCTTGTTACTACGCGACAGTGGAACTTTGCCCTTTTCACAAGAAATGCTTACCACAACTGTAAATCGGTTTTGGAAATCGGAAAAGTGGTATTAGTAGATCCCTTGAAGACGTGACTTCCAAATTTGCAGCTGCTAATAGCTATATATGAACAAAATTACGGCACAATAATATTTGGAGATCGTAAATCCAGACAATTGCAAAATTTGTATATAAACAGCTTCAAAAGCCTGTAAAATATTTAAAGAGATTTTGGCAATACATACATACGCTATTTATCTATTAGCTATCTATAAGCGTTAACACCACACATACATGGCACAGTGTTGCTAACTCAGCTGAAACTTTTCAAATGGCACATCAGGCAATTACATATTCAAAATACCATTATCTGTAAACAAGGTACTTCACACGAAACAGCAGGACGAACTGAGAAACATGAGACGATAACCTGTTCATTTCTTGAGCATAATTTTAAAATACACAAGAAATTGTTACTTAACGATAGAATAGGATGCGCTTTTAGTTATGAAACATTTTTTTCCGCCTCCAAGCCTTCGGTGAAATGTATTCTTGAGTACTGTTTCAGATCACCGACTCACTCACTACTACTGCACATCTTATGAAGATCCGCCATTTCATGAATTGCAAGATGTTTAGAATTACCTCCATAGTCTATAAACCATATAATAATTTACCTTACTATCATTGGTTCTGCAGTAACAAAATGTGTACTGGTATATCCTATATCGCCTATTTTAAATCACACTCAAACATTGAGAATACACCCTGTTTCAAAAAGAATATACGTATTACGAAGAATTAGTTTGTCGAAACTATCGATCGCTGCGCTTCGGCTCGGCTATTACAGAAACGAATACATAGTCTAGTTTATATAATAGCCGCTAGATGTCAGTTGTCTTCTGTTTTGCTTGGTAACCGTCATATGTTTAAAATGGCTACTCTGCAGCAGAAATCATTTTGTGTTCTCGAGTTTGCGAAGTGCAATTCCGTGATTACAGTGCAAAGACGTTTCAGGTGTTGAGGTACCAAATTGATCCTCCGAACGGGTGGAACATTCGCAGATTGTATCGACAGTTTGTAGATACAGGATGTATATGTAAAGGAAAGAGTCCTGACCGCCCTCGCGTTCCTGAAGAAAATGTTGCACAAATTCAAACTGCTTTCCAACATAGTCCTTCAAAATCAACTCGTCGTGCCAGTTAGGAGTTACAAGTGCCGACAACAACAATTTGGCGTTTTTTCAGACGTCAGTTGGGTATGAAGCCGTACAAATTACAGCTGTTACAAGCTCTGCGTCCTGATGACAAACGCAAACGTGTGGCATTTTATAACGAAATTCTGGATGCTATTGACAACGATAATACTTTTGCACAACGCATCGTGTTCAGTGATGAAGCGATTTTCCGTGTTAGTGGTCAGGTAAACAAACAAAATGTTCGAATTTGGAGCTTACAGAACCCACATGCAGTCATTGAACATGTACGAGATTCGCCCAAAGTCAGTGTGTTTTGTGCGATATCCCGATCATCTGTTTACGGCCCATTCTTCTTTAATGGAAACACGGTTAACAGTCAGTAGTATCTTGCTATGTTACAAAACTGGTTGTTTCCGAGGCTGCACGAAGACAACTTCATTTTTCAACAAGACGGGGCACACCCTCACTGGAGTCGCCAAGTGCGTGAATATCTGAATGAAACTCTACCGAACCGTTGGATTGGTCGTCAAGGAGCTGGCGACTTAGCATGTCTCAGACGGCCTCCACGGTCATCGGATTTTTACCCTGAGACTTCTTCCTGTGGGGTTTCGTTAAAGACAGCGTTTATGTACCACAACTCCCACAGAACCTGGAAGAGTTGAAGAACTGGATCCGTACTGCCATAACATCAGTGACACAGGACATGCTTGCTGGAGTATGGAAGGAATTTGAGTATCGATGTGATATTGTTCGTGTCGCTGATGAAGCACATATTGAACATCTGTAATTTGAACTTAAGAGGTTCGTAAATATGTGTGTAAAATTCCATATTCGTATGTCTTAAAGTTTAATAAATACATGCATTCGAAATACGTATATTCTTTTTGAAACAGGGTGTATATAGAGAAAAAAAGTAATTCTCACTCACATGGCCATTATTATTATTTTGCTTGTTTGTTCTAGTTTGCATATTACAAGATAGCATCGCTTGATCGTTTCACACAATAGGAATAATAATAATAGTAACGCTTTGTATGACCTGTATTACGCTACCGTGCAAAACTTACGAACCAGTTAGAAGTTCATAATCACAAACTTCTAAACAGTCTGAGATGTGGATGCACTAAAGAGCATTCAACAGGACGCTATGTTTTGAATTTTGACGTTAAGTCAATAAATTCAGTTTTCAGGCGATCAGCTCTCTCTGATTACGTTCATAATATTCTATGGTCAATGATATAGCGGTATAAAATATTTGGATTACTACCTGGAATCAAGCAACCGCGAAACTCATGGAAGGCAGAAATTAGGAATGTGCCTAATTTCGATACTGCCCATAGTATCGTATTGCATACGTAGGTGAACTTCGGTACAACGCGTACAGCCAGCTATCAGAAAAACCTATGTGGAAAATATCAAAGGAAACCACAAAATATCAAAATAATAAATGGAATAACGAATATATAAGTCGATAGCGTATGGTTTAAGTAAGAAATGACCACTGTCTGTAGAAGAAAGAAAAGTAAGACGTTCTTAGAAAATGTGAACAGCCTTAACGGATCGTACGTTTGCACTATCTGACCGATGTTTGCACAACGTTTAAGTGTTATTGTGTTTTTTGAGGGAATAGTCTGATTCATCTACCAGCCTTCTTCAATCGATATCTTTTATGAAATTTCGATCGCGAAAAAGTAGGGGGCCAACCAATTTGAGTGGTTTTCCAATACCATATAAACAGAGATATTCGGCGTAATTGTCCACAAACATGAATTCGGGGTTAATGTTGAAGAAGTATCTAGTCACATCGTTTAACAGTATTTTCTTTCAGTGCTTCCCTATGCCTATTCAGTATAATGCTTTGTCAAACGAGAACACCTCACACTTTATTATTGTTTTGAATGATGTTTGCGGGGTGACACTATATCAACTTCTCGTCAGATTAAGTGGGTTCTAACTGCTTCTGACACTTATTTTATTAATATCAGTAACAAGAACTACTAGTAATGCTTTCGCTGTAGTTAGCCGTCAGCCAAACGGTATAATTTTCCCCTAGCAGCTGACAGTAATAAACCGCGATATTCTGCGGCATATGCAACTTTTGTGTGTGTAACTACTGGTCCTTCGAACAGTTGTACCTATCGCTCTGATTTGAGAAACGAAATATTAGTTGAAAATCGGATGGCGCTATACGTTGAATATAGTAGAATAACAAGGCGAACCAAATGAAATGAAATGAAATTGTGAGTTTTACGTCCCACGGTTATGCCGGTTAGGCTAAAGGAGACGGTGATAATGAGTAATGAATGAAATGGTGGAATGAAGAAAGTGGGAGGAAACGGGAGAACCCCGAGAAAACCCACGCACACGGTGTTTGTCCACCACAAAGTTCACTTGGCGGGAGCAGGGTTTGAACCCGAGACCCCTAGCACCAGAGGTGAACGCTCTACCACTGAGCCACCGCGGCCCCACAAGGCGAACCAAGTTCTATCGGACCACGACTATAATCTGATTTAATCTGGATTCCCTACCTTGTATACGGGTTGAGTAAGGTATCCGCAATGGAAGACATTACTTCTGAATCTTTAAAAGTCTGAAGTTCGGTATCTTCCAACAACTAAAATTAGGTGGGAGCATTTTTCCTAACTTCATTCCACTTTCGTATTAGGTAAAGTCCCATACACTCTATCTACTTCTAGATTTCGTAGCACTCTATTGACCTTTGAATTTCGAATCATTTATAATCGTCAAATTGCCCTTTATTACGTCAAATTACTATTTTCTCAAAATACAGTTCAACTTTATGAAGCTGCACACCTCGAATCATGTTTCGGTGGATGAAAAAACAGAACAGCTTTCTTTTAAAAAAAAATCAATATTCTTTTTATTTCCATAAACTTCATACGATAAATACACATCACTAATGTGATAACACAGTGTAACACTGGAACAAATCATGTTTCTACTGTTCAACCTTCTTTAGTTAAATATCTTTCTCCTACGTGAGTTCATCACATTCTCTCACAATGTTCTCGCATGCAATTCCCACTTCGCCATCGAAGTATCTATGTACACATATTTACATATATTCTTCATTTCTCTAGTCAAAATCCTTAATTTTTTGTCTTCGAAATGGATGTTCTGAAAAAGAAATAATACAACAAAGTGAGTTATGTAATAATTTTAACTTCGTTAGCATGAATAACTTACGGCTTGTATTAAAATTAAAGACTGACAGTTGTAGCGAAATAAACCACCAAAAATAGGAGTCCAAATAAATTTTTAAAAATGAGACTAAAAAGTGATAGTTTTATTGCAAAAATTAATATCGATAGGTATCTGGACAAAGGTGATATGTCCAATTTTTTTCGAAAATCAGGTTATGACTGATACGGATAATGTCCGAAGTGCTTTTTCATTTGTGAGCACTGGCTGTAAATGCAAATACGTAATAACGACGCTATTGGCAAAAAACAAAGGTGATATGTCAGCGATATGGTGTGAGCAAAGATGATAAGTCCATTTATGTGGACATATCACCTGTTTTTCTGAAAACGGTTAGTAGTAGTCATTTATTTGTTTGGACATATAACTTCTGTTGATGATTGTAGAAGACAGAAAGGTGTTTGAGTTTTACGTTGTTAGGAGTCCGTTGTGTTGGTGGAAGAAGTATGTCGTTCCGTGAGGAATTAACCGATAGTCAGATCCTAGAAGAACTAGAAAATAACAGTGAACCTGAGGAATATGTGGTGAACATGTTGGGCAATGAATCACAGGAAGTACTTAGAGAAGAAATAATTGAAGCAACTGATGGTAAGTCTTGTTTCTGCACTAAGAAGTTGTAGTTACCTGCTGCTGAAATTATAAGATTAAGTACATTTTCGCAATTTTCTTGTTTGGAGCTTTTCTTAATACGGATTTATGTTTCATTTAGCATTTAACACACAATAATTCCGAGCGAAAGGTAGCGAACAAAAGCGAGTAACTTAGGTTAGGTTGGTTAGGATCGTTGCTATGGGCAAGTTTGCCATTCCTACTGTAATGTTTACGCCTAAAATCCTAGTTTATTCAGAAGAGTTTGGCAATCAAGCTGGTTAATTCCGGAGTTTGTCAATAGTTCAGATTTGCTCCAGGAGTTCCATTACCCTCCCAAATTTCAAGCTGGAAGTGCCGTCTGCTCTAACCTCCTAAGCCTCAAACTTTCGCTCCTAACTCAAAAAACTCAACATTCCATGGTTGCAAGCGTTGGCTCTATGGTAGGAATGCCAATCTTGCTCTATTGGCATCATTGAGGCATTGGCATTTAACCACTGATCGTCACACTTGTTATCCAAGACTGCTACTAAAAGTTTTGATTGCCAGAAAGTCACGGACAAATTAATTTTAGAAAAGGATCAGATGAGGACGACACCAAACTTCTGGTCAGCAATAATATCGTAAAATTTCAGCTTGGAAAATTTTGGTTTGCAGGTTAGTGTGACCTGATTAGGTTATGTAGGCCTATGTAAACTTTTCACAGTTTTTTCTTTACACAATATCAATTTCTCTCACTCAAATTACTTAAAAATAGTTATACTCTTCTTATAACAATTTTACTAGAGTTTCTGTTATTTATTTTCTCCCGTATATTTTATATACTGCTTATAGCCTAACCTAATACCCTACTCAAAGGCCGTTTTCCACAAACCCAGGGAATGTTCATCTCCTCCCATGTTAGTACTGGGCAATCACAGACATCGAACTAAAGAACAGACCACCAGCCCCTATATCTAAAACACTAGGTAGAATGAAGCCAAAATTTGTAGAGAACAGGCAGAACACAGGGTAGGGTAGAGGAGTTACGCTTATTTTTAACATATTCGTCTACCTATATTTAATTCAATCACCCACTCTATGATTCTTCTGTGAAATTTTAAGTAAGGTACTGCAAATAATTTCCTTTATTAGATAATTGCTTAATCGTTGTGAGGGTAGAGTGTGGCAATCTGCTCACTTTCGACTTCATAATGCCCGAAATTGGTTAATCGTGCTTAGGATACGATGTGGTTATCTGTCCATTTCCGACTTCAAAATGCCCTTCTTTAAATGTCTTTGTGGGCAAAGATGTGGCTATGTTGCATTTTCCTTTACTATTGGGCGCTGTACATGTGTACATTGGGCGCTATACGGTTGCTTCAATTTGAAAACTTCTAAGAGTTTAGACTAAAAAGCCATAATTTACAGTAACTTTGCCCGCTTATCATTTTTTTTTTTTTTTTGTATAGTCAATAGTTACTCAAATGGTCTATGTTAAGGGATTTGTGGGATACCATGTAGTCGTAATTTTGGAATCTCTATTATTGTTTGTCTAAGAAGAAAATTTTTGTTTGTGAGAAAACTTTCATAATGCTGCATTGCAAAGGACTGCTTATTAGGACTTATACCTTTTGTCTATAATTGACTGTATCTAAACTATAGTGATATGTCCATTATTAATCACTGAAAACGAATTTATTTTGAAAATAGCGATCAGTACACACTTTATAGCACGTTACATAAAAACAAAAGAACCTCAAGTTAATATTCCATTAATAAAAACTAAGTTTTGCATGAATCTCTGATTTATGAGATGATTTGAAATTTGTTTTTTGTTTCCTGAAAAAATGCAAGCATGGACTTATCACCTTTGTCCAGATACCTTCCTCATTATTTTACCCAAAAACTTACATCCAATGTGTTAATCTATATTAAAGATCGTAAATAACACTAATTATGACTTTGAAAATATCAATAATCACACAGCATTAAAACAAAGAAAAATAAATACAATTCCCAATTAAAATATGCTAATGAATCTTGTGAACCATAAGATACAAAATTCAGTCCATATTAGGTGCATGACACTTGAAAAAACAGTAATGTTATACGACAAATAGTTTACTTTTGATCGCACAATATTACAAACATTTTCTTCAGATTATGTCGTCTACGTTTGTTAAGATGCATTTAAAGCAAGGAAACGATCATTCAACTTCTACCCACGTGAAAGTAGTACATTTGAAGCATATCACAACCTTGGGATTTACCGCAACATTTATTTGGCACACATCGTGCTTTCCATACATTTGGTTGGTCCAGAATGATTCGTATCTTTCTGTGAGGAGCGATCTTCATTCCACGATACCGGCGAATAACAGGACTTGTATTACTAGTAGATAGGTAAACAAAATTTAGAAGCAATCGTAAAATGGTAAATATGGTCAATGATCACAATAAGTGGCACTTTATGACCTACGTTGAACTACTTTTATATAAAGACGATTTTAGGTCTTACAAGCGAACCCAAAAGGGCATTCTTCTCTTTTGAACCCAGAAAGTTACACTTATTAGATTCAGCGAATGGACACACAACGCTTTGTATGTAGTTTGTATGGGTTATTCATGTAATTTGTTGAATTCATCAATGAATATGTTGAGATTTTAAAGACTAATATTTTCTCAACTGTTGGGACTAATATCTTTAGTGTAGAATCGAATCCATTACACTGTATGGAAGTTAAACATCTCTCTTTTCAGCAATAAAACACGTAACTTCAAACTCTATAAAGTCTGAAGTCTGGTATCTTTCAAGAAATAAAATTAGGTGGAAGTAATTTTTCCTAACTACACTCAACTCTTCTATCAGCTAAAACCTCATAAGCTCAATCTACTCCATTTCATAGCCTTCTATTGACATTTCAATATCGAATCGTTTATAATCTCCTCAACGTCAAATCACTCTTGATCGTTATAAAAACAGACTGATCATAAAAATCCCGCCTTTAGTACATAAGTTTATCGATGTTTCCTTAATGCCCAGTAATGAACAATTACACAATCTATACACAATATCTAACATTAATAAATCATAGACATAATAATGTGCTGAAAATAAATTCTCAATGAAAAAGAGAACAAATAAATATTAAATATTTGAAGGGACGAAGAAAATTACAACATGACATTAATATTTAACGGTGTTGAATACTAGCGCCATCCCTGTCTTTTATCCCGTTAATTTAAATGCGAAATTATTTCTCAGTTTTCTTTTAAATGAACTGGAATTTTAATGGCTTGATTTTAGTCATTTAATAATCAAATTTAATTTAAGAAATATTAAATTTATAAATAATGCAAATTTATTTTGAAAAGCAAGAAAACAGACGAAGAAATCAGTAAAATTAAATATTGAATTCCAGTTCATTTCAAAGAATACAAAAATAATTCCCTATGTAAAATTAAATGGCTACAAAGTAAAGACGACTGATCATGCTAATGCAATCACGAGCTATAATGAGTTTGTTCTTACGCAAGAGCTTCACAATTCGAAGCCGAACATTTTATGATTAATAGGTTTTAATTACAAAATACAATTTTCATTATTCTCAATTTTATATAAGAAATCATAAACTTAAGGGAAGAGTTGCGCATTCCAGTGCTTTAGCTCGCATAATCTGTTGGATCTTTAACCCTTTCAGCCCTGGCGATAACATATGTGTACATTATATTTCAAAGTTAACATAATTATTCTAGAGGGCTTAAAATTACTGATTTTTATGTCTTTGCATTCTTTGAAATTATCTAAATCATTTTCCGCTATTTCTCTAGTGTTTTCATCTATTGTTAGGAAGCTACAAACAATAACTGTAAGCTCTCCCACGATGGATTAAGTTCAGTTATGTAGGCTGTTCTATTTTTTTGCGAAAAAAATAATTTGTAGTAAGTAATTTTTTGCTCTTAGTGATTAATTTCGAGTCTGTAAATTACGTACAATACAATGATATTTTCGATTAATGCAATTTTGTATTTTCATACATGTTTTAACCCTAATGCGTACAAATGTGCAGGTCTCATGTAAATATGACAACCGCAATCAAAATAGCAACTTATTTCATTTAAGTAAAAAAGCATAATAGTGCAAAATAAAAATAACAATCGATGAGTAAAGAAAAAGTCAGGGTTGAAAGGGTTAAGCAGACTGAATGCATCAACTATTAATATTCAGAGGGTGTCCCAAAAGTAATAGTAAAAAATGAAACCACAGACTCCTGGCACCAAAACAAGAAAAAAAAGTTTGTAACATATAGTCTGGCAGTGGACAGGGGCGGAGCTAGACAGCTTCGAATGTGTGGTGGGGAGGAAGGAACTTCACACTTAGGGACGGAATTTGCCGATTTACAAAACCACATTGAAGATGAGTGTTAACAGTTACGCAACACGCCACAAGTGATATAATGCATTCGAAACTCACGATTAGCATGTTTGCATAGATGTAGGAGGACAGCATTTTGAACATCTTCTCTGGGTACGTTTATTGTTAGCATGTATGACTAAGTAGTTTGTAGTGCTAAGATACTACGTTGTAAATACAGTACGTCGTTGTGGATTCTGCCTGTTACTTCATTAGGCCGTACATAACACGAATAGTTACACTTACTCTTATTTCTATCCTCTCTCTGCAAGTTTCTGTCTGGTATAGCACTTTCCATTGCCCCCTGAGATCTTGCAACCATGCTAAGTGACCTTTGCTTTGACTCCCATTGTAGAAGTGCATGTAATCGTGCCATGCATAACAACTTTCTTCTGTATGGTTTCCATCTTTACTGCACCGTTTCGTTACACCTGCCGTAGAGACATTCGCTGAATCTAAATGACGTATGAAGAATCTTTGGTACATTTATATAACATGCGTTTAATATGTCAAGCCGATATGATTTTTATGTCTTTCTGAACCCCCTTCCTGGCTCCTATCATTATTTCGCTGTCAGGCATGAAGTTCCTATCCCCCCACATACGAAGCTTTCTAGTTCCGCTCCTATCCATTTCCGGACTATATGTCATAAACATTTTTTCTTGTTTTGGTGCCAGGAATTTGTGGTTTCATTTTTTACCATTACTTTTGGAACACTTGACATGATTGCTGCAATAGTACTAACATAATTTAATATACTATGTGCGACCTGGCCAACTTTTAAAATACCCATAAAAAAAATTTCCTCCAAATATCGTACGAAGCACTTACGATTGTAGCTGCTTGCTTCCACTCAAAACTATAAATGGAGACTGGGTTTCTTTCTGTTTCTGCTGTAGCAAATTAAGAGTTCCCAGCGGGGTATCTGTTGAACTCATCTGTTTCATTAGCTGTGGAAAAAACATTAAGAAAAAAAGGTTTCAATTATTTATTTACGTTTTCGATTATATATAACTCAACGTTACCCTAACATAATTAGCATTAAAATGTATATGCTCTCACTACTTCCTAATCGATCATAAAATTGAGCCGACACAGATTGGTTCCAAGTAAGAATACAATCACCTAATTACGATCATCCACACGGATAATGGATTCGACGTTGTTGCCACATGAATTTCAAGGCACCGCAACGTGAACCCTGATAGAGCATAGTTACGAGTTCAAGTCGTTAATAATTAAAGCATGATAGGTAAATATCAAGATTTATCGGTGTATCATGTTATGGTATTCCGAAGGGTTGCTGTTTTGATTGTGTATACGGCTGCAATAGCAGTTTTCAAGAACAATTGTAAATGTGAAAAGCTGGTATCAACAGACACAAATTAAAAACAGTCGGCGAAGCTGCAGATGGTGCTATTAGACTAAGAAAGAGAGTTTCTTATTTATTTACCAATTTTGTTTTTACTCTTTTTTATTTATTGAATTTTGTTTAACCTTACTTCCAGGAAACTTAAGTTCGCAAGAAGCAATAATGCTATATTTACAGAGTATACTTAATGTAACTCTTAGCAACAGAACACTTTATCCTATACATAATGCAAAATCATTTCTGTCTGTCTGTCAGGCTTCTACTAGTTCAGTTGTCGCTACTTGCGCTGGCTTCTATTTCCTATCTGACTAAGAAAGGAATGGTGCTGGCATGTAGGCACTTTGCACATTTTGAAACAATTGTGAATATTTAAGTGCAACTTAAAAATTGCGAAGTGGAAACATACAGAACTTGTACTTAAGCACTATTTTACCTAGAGAGTACAGCTAGGTTTGAGGGGAACAACTAGATATCTTAATTTAACATGAAAAGTGTTTGGGTAAATTAATAGATTTCACTTTCAGCGCTCTATGTAATTCGATATGTGTGTAGGATTGATAGTGTCTTGCTTTAAAAATATTCTCTCCTCTTACTTTCCTTAACCCTTAAATGAAGAAAACTAAAAATATCCATTTGTACACTTAGCTAAGGAAACACACACACACCTTACTGGAATCCACAAGTCAATATTTTCGTAATTAACAAAAGAACCTTAGCCCTGCATATGAACACTCAAACACTCACGTCATCAACATTTTTAGAATACGATGTATTCAAATATTACATTCTTCAAACTTCACCTTAAAATTATTCAACTAGTGAAGTACTATCTACTCTTTCCCAACTAATGTGCAAGGCATTAAAGAGTTCCATGTTCATAACTAACTGTTAAAACACAACGGTCTCTTCTTTGTTCTTTCATTTATACTCGAGTCCCGTTTAACTGAATTTGACAGGACCAATAGTGCTTCGGCTGAACGAAACTTCGGTTAAACCGAAATAAAGGTTTTCTGATATACAGTACTGTATATCTGTATATAAATCTCAACTGGCAGGTGTCATTTGACCTTTACAGTATAGGACAGTCTACGTATTGTAGCAATGAATTTACTCTTTAATAAATAATTGTTAGACCAAAACAAATACTGTAATCACTGGTCGTGTTTTTAGATAAAAGTTGCGTAAGAATAAAAACTTTCTTCGCGATTCGGTTAACCCGGATATTTGGCAAAACTAGACTGTAAAGTACTTAAATACCTAGTAAATAGCAGTCTTTTCGTTGATTATGTAATTAACAGTTTGCAATTTTAAGTTTTAAAGGAATTTTAAATCAAATTCTATATAACGGGATTTGTTTCAAAAGTTAATATTCACAAAGAACAGACTTCCATGTCCGAACTTGTATTCAATTAATTTCAACAGAAATTAACCTTCCTTTTCGCACCAAAGCAGACTTTCTTCTCTCTCTGGTTTGTGTAATTAATGTTACTGGAAAATACTGTAATTTAGCTTTGGTTAAATTTCAAGACTTTTACTTGGACTACTAGTTTTAAATATAATGTAAAGTGTTAGAGAAGGAGAAGTGTTCAATGAGACGAATATACGTGAATACTTACCACTTCCTGTTCAAGTTTCTTCATCCTCTTTTCGACTTTGTTCTTTCCTGGTCCTTTACCGTGAAATTTATGGGATAAATACCTGGAATTTAAGCGTATATAACCATTTAAACAACTAACAGACGATGTTTTGCTTGTATTAAACAACGGCTACTTTAGCAACTGGAAAACATTACTGAGTTCTTTCTTCCTTGCTTATTAAGGCTTATCTAGTGCCAAATGAAACTTTCTTTTAAAAACTCAACGCTTATTCTAAACCCCGAACTCAACGCTTATTGAATCCCGAATTCCCAATTGCATGTCTATTTAAAATTATAAACAACCTTATATGGGATCTATGTTCTGCATAAACTACTTTTAAATGCAGAAACTATCAAAATTAAATATACAGAAAGAAAGATGTAATCAACTGAATAATGTATTTGCGGAGAAATGTAAATGCCTCGAGAAATCTTTATGAGCCTTTATCAACTTGCAATTTTACGTTTCAAACCATGATTCCATTTTCAATAAGAAATTGTTTTACGATTTGTATCATCTCTAGACACTTTCATGAAACTATCTGACAGAGAATATCTATGATGAATGTTATTGTAATCAATCTGTTCATCTCATTTATAGTCACAAACGCAATAGTCGTAAGTGTAATGTTATTTTTATTTGCACACACAGGTTAAATCCAGAAACTCAATTTTTACATTACTTTCATTTGGTAATATGTATTTCTGTTCCCATACCATATTTCTCTTATCCGTTTTTACCCTTGTTACCTTACAACTGAAGAAGGAACTAGCTTGTCGTTCCGATAAGTTCGAAGAATATTTAGTTTTCCTTCGGGAGGATTATTAACACTTTTTTTTTTTTAATATATTCGTGTCTGAAAACTACATCATTCTAGTGGAGAAAAAAGATCTTCATAAAATTAATTAATTACATTTGTAATAATAATGTTATAGGAGTAATGACAATATTTTGTAGTTGGATTGCCAGCGTCTTACGAATAATTCTTACTTGCCCTATCTGATGGTCAGAAAGATGTTCTTTAAATTGCTCACAAAGAATTGTATTAGGCACTTAGTTCTTCTGAATACTTTTAAATCTTAGCTATCAATAATGATGCAGAAACTGGCTTACCTGAATGCTTCTTTTGCATTTAGTACTCTTCCCTCGTCATCAATATAATCCAATTTAACGTTAGGCTTATAACCATCCTTCTCTTTAAAATCAGAGGTAGGTCCTGAGTATCTGTCCCGTCTTCCAAACTTGTCATCATCACTTAAAAAGGATATAAATTAAATGTTAGTAAAATAAACACTTTATTATCTTAACTAAAAATAAATTAATTTCGCATCTATTTGTTAGTAACTTCCATACAATTAAGTGTAACCAAGGACAATGGCACTTTTTACCACAGTTAGAGAAACCTTTCGAAGGTCACAAACACGCTTTTCCACGCTTTAACACAAAATCCAAATAGACTGAGATCGAACTTGCAAACTATGCTCTATAACTGGGACATGCAGTCTCTGAAGTCATCATCTGTTTCAGGAAATAGTGTTTTAGAAAAATATTATAATGAACCAATCACATTTTACGTAGGTGTACAAAATCAATGAAGTATGCTTTTCCGATCTACACTACTCAGGGGAAAAAAAGAGAGAGAGGGAGACTATAATTGATGAGCAGTATTAAAAGATTAACCTACTAAAGACTAAAATATTAAAAAACATTCGTGATTGAAACTTTTTTCAACTTGCGACAAATAACCCGCTGCTGAAGGCACAATACTATAATTGTTGATGATGATTATGATCCGTCCTATTACTAGACCCGTATTAACGAACGGGCCAAAGGGCGGCAAATTTCTAGGAACAGTATACTAAAAAATCGAGAAAGAAGTATAATATGCAGGAAAAAGCTGCCCACTACAGAGGAAGTTAAGGGAAATATATACTCGAAATGATCTTGGTATGACATCACGGCCGAGTTTTCTCGCTACGACGCTACTGGCGCTAGAAGGGGCTAAAGTTTTTCCTTACTGACTGGAAGCGTGATCCGTGCATTTGGTTCTGTATGCCTCGGGCGTATTTCTTAGGCCTATACTAAATATGCACAGAGGAGGAAAAGGAGGAGAGCAAAATGTTCTTGGACCCAGTGGAAGGGGGGGGGGGAGATTAAAATTTTTATTTCGCCCAGGACAATGGCACGATAGAGGTAGGCAGAGGTGTAAAATGCCTAAATTCGAGGTTGATGGAGACTATTTGACGAACTCATAGTAGATACATACAACAGAAGCTATGGAGAACTGAATATTAATGAATCAATCCCACATACAAAATATTAAGTATTTTCTTATATAGTTAGTGATAAAAGGACGGTACCTTCTATTCAAGAAGAAAATAGTTATCCATACTGTTTCGTTGCTTTCTGGTGACTTTATCAAAATCATCTAATACACTGCTACACTAGAAATATGCATGTGAGTTCCCTTTCTTTATGGAAAATAAGTCGATTTAATCCTTGCTTCAAAAATTGTGTAAACGTGACATCTAGAAAAAATACGTTATAAAGGGGCGAGTTTGCACTTGAAGACGTACCAATACTTTCTACTTGTTCGAAATAAAGTTGGCGTGTTAATCTTCTTATTAAAGCATGAGAGATAAAAGTTCTATGTTAGAATACACTAGAAAATATTTGGAAACACTTTAGGCTGACATTAACACGTACCACTGGGTCCGGGAGAGAGATGGGAGTATCTCGACGTATTCGCGGTACCTTTACGCGGAAGGCGGTAGCCGTAAAACGATAGAGGTAGGCACGGGCGGGACTCAAGCCCCCTCAGATTCGGCTGGGGTTCCCAGATTGGATTATGGTCAAATAGTGGGATTCGATTGCTAGTACTTACATTGGCAGAAGGTGAGCTCGGGTGCCATGCCTGCTAGGCATCGTAGGCCTTGACTCGCTAGCAAGACTGCCTCGACCAGTAGGTAAACGAGTAGGCACTGGATTTCGGCTTGGCTGTGTAGTGAGAGTATCCCACTCCCTCTAGCATTAGGGAGTCACAAGCACTAAAGCTCAAAGGTCGAGGGACAACCCTAAAAGGTGCACCCGTGCACCACGACCGAACAGTCCAATGAACGAGGAGAGACAGGCTGGATGATTAACGGTGTCTATTACATTACGTCGACCAGCCGCAACATGTAATGATGGCATGTGAAATACGTGGTGGTGATTTCTAGCTTCCGCCTCGAGAATAACGTTACTCTCTTATATGCTTTAACAAGACTAACACATGGTCTCTATTTCTAATAAGAGGAAAATATTGCTACGTCTTCATGTGATGCATGTCGTTCCTCATAACGTATTTTTTCCTAGATGTCATGTTTACGTAACTCTTGAAGCGAGGACTAAATTCATTTATTTTTCGAAGAAAAAAGAAGGAAACTCATCTATTTCCAGTGTAGCAGCACCTTAGATAACTTTGATGAAGTTGCCAGAGAACAACGTAACAGTCTGGGTAACTTCTGCCCCCGAATACAAAGTATGGTCTTTTTATCTCTCTAAGTATTTAATATGTATCCTATAGCTACTACTAGCATATATTCTTATTTACAATAATTACACTTACGAGGAAACCTTTTCAGGTGTCACACGTAATGTAGAACGAGACTATGGTCAATCGATTTGTGTTAGTGAACACGGAAATCCATAGGCGGGGAAAACCCTCGATCGCAACCGTTCCGTACTTATGGGGGGAAGAGTAGGGGGCACTGCCAACACAACACGTTGTGGATAATAAGACGAAATATGGCGCGAGTTCGATGAAAATATGCATAGAAGTACAGTTAAACATATACTACAATATGATATTACATTCGACAATACTCTGACAAGTGAGCGCCGAGGCGTAGCATATAACGACAGAAGAGGGGGCGGATAAGCGCAAGTAAAAATGGTCATATAATTGAGGAACACGAAGAAGCAAGACGTCAGAGGAATTATACAGTAATAATACATGGTCATGTAATCAGTCACAAACTATAAACAGCCTGTAGACGTCAACATAAAGCAGAAATGGAAGAAAGAGAGCTATGGAGGGGATTGACTGTAGAGTCTGGTCCCCCTCTCCTCGTACCGTCCGATGTGTATAGACTGTTATAGTAGTAAGGGCAGCACTTGGTCTCACTTTTGGCCCCTGGGTCACTGCCTCAGGTACATACCCTAGTCCTACGCTACCACATCCAATTTTTAAATTTGGCAATTTCCAAATTTTAAGGGGGTGGTCCTATGTACCCCTGCCAAAATCTACGGAGGGTGATCCTAAGTACCCCTGTTAGTGACCCTGGGCCAGGGACTATGGGTCCTGAGGCAGCGACCCAGGGGCCAAAAGTGAGACCAAGTGCTGCCCTTACTACTATAACAGTCTATACACATCGGACGTTACGAGGAGAGGGGGACCAGACTCTACAGTCAATTCCCTCCATAGCTCTCTTTCTTCCATTTCTGCTTTATGTTGACGTCTACAGGCTGTCTATAGTTTGTGGCTGATTACATGACCATGTATTATTACTGTATAATTTTTCTGACGTCTTGCTTCTTCGTGTTCCTCAATTATATGACCATTTTTACTTGCGCTTATCCGCCCCCTCTTCTGTCGTTATATGCTACCCCTCGGCGCTCACTTGTCAGAGTATTGTCGAATGTAATATCATATTGTAGTATATGTTTAACTGTACTTCTATGCATATTTTCATCGAACTCGCGCCATATTTCGTCTTATTATCCACAACGTGTTGTGTTGGCAGTGCCCCCTACTCTTCCCCCCATAAGTACGGAACGGTTGCGATCGAGGGTTTTCCCCGCCTATGGATTTCCGTGTTCACTAACACAAATCGATTGACCATAGTCTCATTCCACATTTCGTGTGACACCAGAAAAGGTTTCCTCGTTAGACAAATCAACGCGCATAAGTACCATATCATTGCATTTTTATCATTCACACATATAAAAACACTTTTCAAGACATACATTAGAGAAGCTCAGCTTCTGTTTGAATTGTCACAGAAAAGAGAAAAGGAATTTATATTTTAAACTTATATTGTGTATACACATCTATAATCATAAAATTTAACCGCGCGCTGAAAAGAGCCGTTAATATAAAAAATGCAAAAGGATGTCATCGTAACATTTTACTTATTTTCATGATCTTCACAATTTCACTCCCTCATGTTCCTTCTTTTAAACTACACGTATTCGTTCGTATTCATGTGTGATTCTTAAGAGGATGTGAATAATTTTTCAATGTGTGATTCTCTTACAATGTAATTTAATGTAAAATAAAATAGAAAGGTAGATACACACGTTATTTCGTTTTTACAATCAGAAAATGTAAATACTTACATGTACGTTTTATCTTCAATCGAGTAATTTTGTGCCTGAAGATGCTGCATACGCGACGCCGACGGTCTGTTCTTTGTTTCTTTCTCTAAATAACCTTTGCTAACAGCCAGACGAAGGGCTCCTGCAATACCAGCTCCTACATCTGGCTCAGCATCCAGAATTGGTACTTCAGCTGGGACTACTTCGACTGGCGTCTCGTCTGAAACATTGCACGTTAAAACAGAAACTCAGCGAAGGGAAATATACATATACTGTATATATGATACACACACATATCGATGGTTGAGCGCCAAAAGGGCGTAACTGTCGAATTTTAAAATTTGGAGGTAATGCTATGAGGACATGTATAATGGATTCAATTTTCTTGTGCCAAGACGCCTTAATGAAAATCTCTATCCTTGGAACGTTATTCGAAAATGATATAAAGGTATAACTGAGTTATTAGCATTTGGTTCTGTGCCAGAGAGGCACATATCACTTAAGCCTCTAAACTAATAAAATTGCAGTTACGCCTTTTTGGCGCTCAACCATCGATATAAAATAGTTTCCTATAGGCTGATCACAAAGTCCTGTTATCCCTATGTATTACATAGATGTTACTAAATTGTTGTTTCTTATTGTTGCATGTGCTGATATACATAAATAAAATACTGAACTGCTGAACAAGACTATACTATTCATAAAAATAAACACTTTACATGTTACGTTTCGATCTTCTAATCATGATCCTCATCAGACATACATTCTGACATCAGACAGACATGAGTGTATGTCTGATGAGGATCATGGTTAGATTTTTATGAATAATACAGTCTTATTCAGCAGTTCAGTGTTTTATTTCTGTTCTTATTTTCAAGACGTGCAGCAATGTTGTGTTATCAGACTGATATACACTACATCTAAACCCATTACCCCTATGTATTAGATAGATGTTAATGAACTGTTGTTTCTTATTTTTGCAGGTGCTGATATACATCTAAATCATGGCTGATGAGTCCACTTACACCATGGAGGAACGGACTGTAATGAGCACTTGGGCTCACGAACGACCCCATACAGGAAAATCAGTGAGAGATATTCAGCATTTCACATTGAGGTTTCAGAAACATTCTCCTCCAAAACCAGCAATTTTACTGTGGGGGAAAAAAAAAAAGCTCTGCAACTGGTTGCATAGAAGATAAGCCCCGCTCAGGACGACCAATAACACGACTAGAAACATGTGTGGAGGGTGCAGCGTCTGACGAACGTTCACCAAAAAAGTCCATTCGTAAGCAGTCACAGGAATTGGGTGTTCCATACTCGATATTGCAAAAACATATGAAGAAGGATTTGTACTTAAAGCATTTAATTCTTCGTTTGTAAACGAATTGAGCGATAGTGACATACAAAAACGACAGCAGGCTTGTGGGCGAATGCTCGATGTCTTCACAACTCTTCCTTCAACGAGAAAATTGTTTTTCTCGGACAAGTGTGCAATATATCGCAGTACAAAAGCCAGAAACGTTTATTTCTTGAGTAAAGAAAACCCATTTTTAAGAACAACTTGAACACAACCCACCACATGTCATTATTTCATATCGTACATGGAGGGCAATCATACTCTCTGTGAAAGTTATGGTGTACATACACACTCTCGAATAAATAGTAGAGAATACTTACACTACCTCAAAGTTGAACTCTGCCATGATCCCACATTAATACAATACGACCATCTATGAATATGTGGACACGCGATTGGGAGTAACGGAACTTTGTGATCACTCTGTAGAACATTTACAAAGTTACAAATCAACTTATACTCCGTTTGAACAAGTTATAAGTTTTACTTTATACTAAAACTGACTACGAGCTTCCATACTAAAAATTATTGTATATTTACACATTTAAACTTGGTAGTCGTGTAATGATATTCGGCAATCATTTCTGAATGAATAAAGCAATTTAAGTAAGCTAAATTCTTTTTCATTCCTGAAAATTGCCCATCAACATGCGATTACACAAATATTAATGTTCAAATCTATACATAGTTACGGCATTTATCCTAATAATAAATAGCAAAGCACTTTTATGTTCAGTATCAATCATTACTATCTGCTTTCAAATAATTAAATTTAAACAATGCAGTTTTTAAGCTGCAATTAAATTGTCACAATAGTTTTAAATCACCAAATTGCTTGTACCCTAACTACACCTGTTAGAGTGACTGTTTACTATCAGGAATTAGCGTGAGCACCAACATGTTTGTCTTTTATAAATAGGATTAAACAAAGCATATACGCATTTTTTCCTAAAGCAAATGTTGTAAGATAGTTGACTGGTGAAGAAATATTACCTGCTTACTCGTTCATTCTCGCACGCAACTGCCTAAAAGTGTTATGATCTCCGCCAGAGAAACTACTTCAAAGCCAAATACAAAGACATTTCTATTGTTTCTTATACCTTATATTGTTAATTTTTTTCTCGTCTTAATTATAGTTATCCTAGGGGTCTTGGAATTATATAGCTGAATTGGTATCGCTTCGTGGCCAAAGCCTTGTCTGCTGGTCTAGTAGCGTGATGCACAGAATCTTGGGTTCGGTCCCCGCAGAGAGAACCTTGAATTCTAAGTACATTGGATTCCACCTTAAAATGGAGCTCCTTCGTGGCTAAGCGGTTAGCGTACGCGTCTTTGACGTGAGAGACCCGGGTTCGATTCCCAGCGGGAGCTCATGTGGTTTGGATTCCACGTTAATCAGTAGGTCCCATCTCATATAGCCTCGCTGCTGAAAGGGACGTTAAACTCAAAATCAGCTCAACTCAATTCCACTTTAAAATGTAAATCTACGTTTTATTAAAGTCTCGGTGCTGGGAAGAAACACTAAACTTGTCACCCTTCATGGGCAAGTGTTTAGTGCGCGTGCCAGGAGTAACCCTTGGTGGAAGCCACATACAAAAACACGAGTAGGACTTCTGATCCAGCATAGAGGGTAGGTCAAATCTCGTATAGCCTTGGTGCTAGAAATGGACATTTATTCAATCAATCAATGATATGTTCGAATTATGAGTACGCAGTTGCTTATAGAACTTAAGAAACATTTGTTTATATTATAGAAATATATCGCAGGTCAGTAAATTAAAATATATGAGTATGCGATTGGTGAGAAGATACGTATGACTGACTACACTTTTTACACTATGAAAGAAATTATCAACTCTCCTGAATTAAAAGCCAACTTGAGGAATAAAAAAAAATCTGCATAATGCGAGAACATGTAAAGTAGTATTTCGAAAAACAGCCAGTGAATTTGTTACCTATTTCTACTTCGTTCCATGCTCCTCTCCTTCCTTCCTCTTCCTGCCGTTTCCTTTCTTCTATCATTTCTCTCTCGAAATCCTTAAAAACAAAAATACATCACAACAACTACAATTAAACAATGAAATTTACAAATTCAGAACATGCCCATATCCTTTATTTATTATTACTTTTTTTCGAAATACAGTACTTCCAAGGAATATCACAAGACTACTTAAAGCTTTTGAAGAGTGCGCCTCAACAAGATTATATAGATAGTCTTATTTTAGTTTTGTATCCCAAAACTAATATTTACAAGTATATGCCCCGAATACAAGAAAAACACTCATTGCTTATGCAAGCGAGACTGTGTATGTAATAAGTAGTTCCAAGTTAATAGTAAAAAAATTTACGTACTGCCCTATATCATCACCACAAAAGTCAAAACGACGACGCTATTTTTCATTTTGTTATTTTAAGTTTCATAAACTATTTGCAGTTTGACACACTGAACGCTATGTGAGTTTTATTAAAGGTGTTAAAAAGCTACGATATTCCTTTTTCTTTTCTTTGACCGTTGATTTATATGGGGAATATATATATATATTCTATTTTCTTTAAAATGAAGTGGAATTTTAATGATTTGATTTTACAGGTTTCTTTTTTCGAATTAGTTAAATGTCCCTTGATTTTTTAAAATAAATTTGCTTTATATATAAATTCAATAAATTTAATTATTAATATTCGTGGCCAAATGTCTAATGTGCGTGCCAGGACTAACCCTTCGTGAACTTGTTATTAAACACAATTTAAACGAAACTGTGTCAACAAATTATTCATCTCATCTAAGGAAAAGCATACTCCAAACTTAGCGAAAAAAAATTGCTGACTTTGATACAAGAGGGGCCCTAAGGTTAAGCTCTGATGGTATTTTGTTTCCAATAAACGAGGAAACATTTCTCGATCCCAAAAACAAACACCCAGCTCCTTCCAGGGATCTTAATTTACCCGATCCTCCAAACGACCTTGATCCTAAAATCATAAAGGATAATAGATTGGTGTCAAAAGCTATTTATAGTTTCCCTAGTGGTTCTGCATCAGGGATTGATGATTTGTCACATCAATTTAAAAGGTCTTATTTTCAAATCGGCAGGTGATACAGCATCATATCTGCTGAAACAAAATACAAACTTAATAAACTTCATACTGAGCGGAAATGTCAATGTCAATCTTGATTTTGTGTGTGTGTGTGTGTGTTTGTGTGTGTGCAAATTTATGTGCACTTCGAGAGGAGGATTGGCCCATAGCTGCTGGATGTACATTTCTTCAAGATATAATTGCACGCCCGAATTTTTCCAAATCCCTTAAAATTGTAGGTTTGGCAACAACGCATTCGACGTAATGGTAGGGGAAGTCCTGACGATCGGGTGGTGCAACGTGTGGCTGAGGACTTTTCACCACGGAATCCAGTTGCTGGCTGAGCAATGAAAATGAAAAAACAGTTGCAGACAGTACTTACTTCGATTAACCAGGTAACGAATGTAGTTTCATTTTTATAGTATTTGGAAAGAAGGCACTTAGCACAAGATTTCATTACCACCAGCCTAACAACTTTTCGCTTTCACACCAGAATCCAGGTGTTAGTTCTGTACGATGAATTCGAGTACACACTGGGTTTTCCAGCTCATCTGTAAGTCTAAGAACATGCATACGATCATCTCTGTATTCGAGACAGAAGTAACTTTCACTGATGAATATCATCTTACCAAGAGAGCGGCAATCCAACGACTATATAGCTTATCTTAGACCCACTATACCGCCATATCCAAAATCACTTCATTGCACAATAGGAGTTCACTCGCGTTGGTGTTGTCCTGACATTGCAGATACAGATGAGATCCACATACAATTACGCTCATCGTTCAAGTATTCATTTTTAAAGAACATGGTTTTTAGTCATGTACTTGTATACAATAAAGTAAAATAAAATATTTGCCTTCGTGCATTGCTTATTTACCCTGTATTTCAGTAACTCTTTGACTGTTACTTTCTTCAAGGGACGAAAATTCGACGAGAAAACGAGAATCCAACTAGTCATATTTCTACCTTTTTCCAAAACACCCATAAACAAAAGAAAACGTAATACGTTAAATATTTTATTTTACCTTATTATACACTCATCATCTTATCCGACAATCTTCAAACTGCTAGCAGCACGCCTTCAACAGAGACGCATTCTGTGGTGCGAATTTGTTCCAATCGGATGTATACGAAGTGTTCTTAATGTTTTCATCACTGTGTTTGTTTAAAAGAGGTTTAAAATCCCTTTCTTGTACCAAAGGTGTTTAAAATTTTAGCTCACAGTTAATCTACAATCTGATCCCACCGAAGTTCGAATACGAATCTCTCGCAACAATATTGAGAACTCTTATTAGTTACCAGAAAGGATATGTCACCAAAACTACTCAACAATAACGTTATCCATAATATTTACCTCAGAGAAAATAGAACTCCAATAAAATTACTTCCGCCTGACTTACAACGCAATAATCTTCAAGTATAATAATAATAAATCAATACATTAAAATAAAATAAAAAAGACATTCTAATTCACTCACCAACAACTCATCTGCATCTTCATCACGATTACCAGCTAAACCGTAAGTAGGAATGTCTCCTAAGGTTCTACAGAATTCGGCAGTGGCATTTAATACTATAGATCCTCCCCGAGCCCCTGCGTCTTGTTCTTCTTCTTGCTTCTTTTCAACTATAGATAAAGCAACCTACGAGCAAAATTAATGTCGAATTTAGCTGTCACATGCAATTCTTATATTTTAAATACATCATCTCCAAGTAATCAATTCTTAACTGTGTACACAAAATTTGGGGAAATTGTATATAAGGGATACTTAATAAAAATGAATGAGAGTAAACGTCAAAATTGAGAATTATTATTATTTCTCACACAATATGAGCGTAATACGTCTATTTATTTGACAGGACAATGTATTTAGTGCAGATGGGATCATATTTACCTATGTAATTAATTCCCATCCACCCTACTCCAATTAAAACCTTTTTATTATTGTCTTCATAACCCTGGTAAAAGTCAGTGAAAATTCGATGATTAAATGATTTTATGAATGAATGTATAACAGGGCACAGAAAAGTAACACGCAACAATTAATTCAAGCGGTTTACAATAACATCTTTTATCTGCTCTTCTGTTACGAAAAAATAAATACAATTCCTTATATCCTTTTGTCATATAATATTATTTATGAAGTAAATTTTAGAATTATGAAGTATATTTTGTACAATGCAGGTATACATGGCGATAACTTTTCTGTTCATATTTCTTTACAACTTTTTGATATCTTCACACTTATTTTCATAATTTCATTTCTACTTACTAGACGCCAATGCCCGAACATAACGTAATCCGAAGAACATTTTTCAGTTGCCCAGAATTTTTAATACAAAAATGTCATCTAAGTTTTTTTTTTTTTTCCATGACTCAAAAACATGACAAAAAAACTTAGTCAAAATAATAGTCTGGACAAGAATATAAGTCAATCAACCTTCCCCATTACTGAAATCAAAACCATTATGTTAGCAACTACACATCACATTAAAATTCCATGTCTTATACCTATCTTCATTTCTTCTTTTTTCGTTGTTTCATTATTTTTTGCTTTAACGCTTACTTCTGTTGAGCACTAATCGATTTCTAGTTTTTACACTTTTTACTCTAGAGGATAAGGATTCATATAAGGGTGTAAGTTATGGTTACTAACACTCAGCATAACTAGTAACAGATTGCACAAATGAGTACTAATATATAGCCATAAAATAACGTTTCTTCAATATATTAAGGATAAAATTTCAGTCAACAGTTACATCCAACGTATTCCAGAAGAGAAAGCTTAATGACAGAACTACTGCGGATAAGCTCTTTACTGATAATGTAGTGCGTTCAAAGAGACGCTAAACAGTGGATGTAGGTTATTTGTTGTGAGAAAAGGACTAAAACTTCCCGTTTACTCTTTCTGTACGTGTAAGTTATGTTATGCAAATGTCGAAACAGAGACACGATGCAAGACTAACTTTCAACTCAATAGAACATATATTGCACAATAAAGACGGTTCGTGTTACATCGTAACCAGTTGTTGTGCTCAAAGGCTGATCCGAGTTCTGTTGAATATTCAGTAATACAGGTGTGTTACGATGTTAACAATGGAGCAACAAGTATTCTTTGAACACTGTTTCATGCAGGTGATAAGTACACAGAACATGAAACACTCTCATTCATTGAAAAGTTGTTCAACAATATTCGTTGAACAGTATCAGGATCGACCTACAACTATTTAAGTACTGAGAGACGCTATCATATATAAGGTACATACAATTTATCGATCGCCAATCTTTACTTCGAGTGTTCGCAAAAGTGTGTAGGAAAATTGACCTATGTCTTCAAACTAAGATACACTATTTTCAACATTTACTGCAGTGGAGTGTTTCTATATATCCCTTTGCCATGATCTACAGCGGAGCAACTTTTTGAACGCACTGTATAACACGCCAGTTTTCCTCCACAAAAACTTCTGATATTAGCGTGTCAAAGAAGTAAAAAAAAGCAAACGAAAGAGTATTGATATTATTATTATCAATTATTATTGTCAATAATAATTTTATGAAGTTTCTTTATATATGAGTCTATTCAATCAAGTTTTGTAAACAATAAGAAGTACGCCAAAATAAAACAATATTTTACCTTTTCTATTGGAGGTTTTGGATCAGAAACCTCTTTTTGTTTTAACTTTCGTGCTTTGTTCAAAGCAAGCTGTAGTTCCAGTTCACTGTCGTCTTGATCCATTTTTAAGTCTGTTAAATCCGGGGGAGGAGCTACAAATATAAGAAGATATAAACAATGAAATCCTTTGTCTTGAAGTGTGTAATATGATTTTCAAAAAAAAATCTACAGTAGTAATTACCACGTCGCCGAGCAGAATATAAGTTGAACATAATAGGTAAACTCTGCTGACTCTTTTCATATTATTTTATTTATCTATTTTGTATTATTATTATTTTATTTTTAGTTTGACCTTTCCTATTTGACTGTTTAGAATCACGCTGATATAGCCAATTGTAGTATGATCCCTTGACTGTCATCTTTGCAACAAAAAGTGATCAGCTTACATCAGTTTTAGTCTACTGTCTACTACATTCGTGCAAGATGAAAGCATATTATTACTTTTGTAATAAAAACACTCAAAATATTACGTACAAATAGCAGATATGAATCAACTATAAAAACATATAGGATAATCAACTAGATTCCTACGAAGATTTCGATGTAAGTTCCCTTTGACCAGATTTCCTTGGAATATTGATTCCTAAAATTTCCTACACGTGGAAATGGTTAATGGTGATTTTTCTGTAGTTTTGTCTTTCTTCTTTTTCCCGTTCATGTACCTGATGAAGAACCATACGTAGGTTTGCAACGTTGAATGCTTAGTTCTCAAGATCTGAATGGTAAGTACAATAATACTTCTATAATGTTAAAGCCATACAAGATTCTACAATAATAATTTTAAACTGGAAAATTTATTATTTATGTAAATAGCATAATTTGATAATCCTAAGCTTTAATACAAACTGCTACTCATTCTAGTTTCGGAGCTACAGCTTATAAATTTCAGGAAATCCAGTTCGTAAACTTAGATCGTACTTTCATAACATACTGCCAAAACTAACATAAAGCAGTAATACAGAGCTGACGTGTGTGCTTTATGTCGATCAAATTTTATTTTAATTTTAAGTTATAGGTAATTCCAGGCAGTGGCGGATCTATTCCGGGACCAGGAGGGCTAGGCCCCCCAGTTTTTGAAAGAAAATAATTCAAGCTATTATTTACATATTTTTGTAAGTTTATAGTAAACTTACGATATATCTATCAGTGTGGCTTCTGGCTGCCCGCCCCCCTCTCCCGTTTTTACCTTCTAGATCCACCTCTGGTTCCAAATTAGAATGAACAGCAGTTTGTATTCAAGCTTAGGCTTATAAAATTATATTTGGTCTAGGAATTAATTCGTGCGGGTGGACAAGAGATGGCGCAACGAACGGAGCGTCCCACAGTTCCGTGTATCCACACATGTGTTGCAAACCCCTGTCATCGCGTATCGTTCGTAGTATAGGGCAGTGGATTAAAGCGTCAACAACACCAGTTTGTAGTTAAGTGAACATGGCGCAATTTGTGCCTGATAAAGTGTTTTTGCGGGGTGTCCTGCTGCATTACTTTAACATGCAGAAAAGTGCGACTGAAAGTCATCGTATTTTGGTGGAAGTGTATGGTGACCATGCTCTAGCTGAGCGAACGTGTCAGAAGTGGTTTGCACGGTTTAGAAGTGGTGATTTCGGCTTGGCAGACCAAGAGCGAGCTGGACAGCCAAAAAAATTTCAAGACGAAGAATTGACAGCATTGCTCGAGCAGGATTCGTGTCAAACGCAGGAACAACTTGCAGCAGCATTAGGCGTTGATCAAACAACAGTCTCCAAACGCTTGAAAGCCATGGGAATGATTCAAAAGATGTCACATTGGGTTCCACATGAATTGAAAGAGAGACGTTGAAAGACGAAAAACCATTTGCGAATTGCTGCTTCAACGACAGAGCAGAAAGGGGTTTCTGCATCGAATTATTACGGGTGATGAGAAGTGGATCCATTACGAGAACCCTAAACGAAAAAAGGCCTGGGTGAAACCAGGTGAACCAGGTCCATCACAACCAAAACGAGATATTCACTGTGCAAAGGTTATGCTGTGCATATGGTGGGATAGGAAAGGTGTGGTGTACTATGAGCTGCTGCAACCGGGTGAAACTATGAATGGAGAACGTTATCGACGACAATTAATGCGTTTGAAGCAAGCTCTGGCCAGAACACGACCAGAATGGGAGAACAGACATGATAAACTTATTGTTCAACATGATAACGCTCGCCCACATGTCGCAAAACCGGTAAAAACCTATTTAGAAAATGTCGGATGGGAAGTTTTACCCCACCCGCCGTATTCACCAGACGTTGCTCCTTCGGACTACTACTTGTTCGATTGCATGAACAACGATTTGATTGGACAGCGGTTTACTTCTTCAGAAGATATCGAAACATGGGTCTCTGACTGGATCGCTTCCAAGGATGAGGACTTCTTTCGCCACGGAATCCGTACATTGCCTGACAGATGGGCGAAAGTGGTGGCTAGCGATGGACAATATTTTTCTTAAGGTATTTATGTATTTTGTGTTTGTACTACAGCTTCAATGTGTGCGTACCAACCGCACGAATTAATTCCTAGACCAAATACTATTTATGCAAATAATTTTTCCAATTTGAAATTATTTTTGCAGAATCAGATATCTCCGCAATTTTAGAAAACCTAGTCTGTGGACTTAGATTGTATTTTTACGATGTATCCGATAAAGGTAATGACATATAGGCGAAACTGTAACACATATTAGTGTACTACTTCTTTTTTGTTTTAGTCAGATGTTATTTTAAGACAAATTGCTATTGTTGGGTCAGGGTTGTCTCTAATTTCAGATTATTGAGATTTTTATTGGCTTTCATCAACCCTATTGGTTACTTGTTCCCTTAATAATTCTTTCCTTCTTTACTCTGGTTTCTCTCACAGATTTTTGTTTTATCTTTGCTGTGGTTATCAGGCAACAGAATATTACGAAGATTGGCAGCCATAGATTCGACTCTTAGCTTGGTCTCAAAAACTCGTAATAATTACAGAACAACAATATAAAAGCACCATATACCAAACACTATATTCTAATTACAAGAAAACGATAGAAATTACCTAAACTGCTTTCAAAACTAGAAACAAATTGACAGCTCAAAAGCATGTGCAAATTTGTCTTGAAGAAAGGATTCTACGTCACATAGTTATTGTGGTCACTCAGCGAGGGTCGAATCATAAACGTCAGTGGGTGGAGGGTTTCTTTGGCAACAGACCTTAACATTCCAATGTTGCCGTTAGTAAACACATGTTTTCAGAAGGAAATAAGCTATTTTAGTCTTTCGTTTCTTTGTGCTTGGAAGTGGTTAAAAGACAGACACACACACACACACACACAGACCCCTCCTTCCCAAGATGCACAAACTGGGACGACACAAATATATCCTTTCATCCATCCAAACAAACCAATATTTAGAGATTTTCCTTTTCATTAAGACTCACAGGACAGTTTCAGCTGATGACTCACTGGGATAAGCTGGAAGTGACAACAGTGTACCACGTGCTTCTCCAAACGTCATTTGTTTCTAGTTTTGAAAACAATATAAGATGTTCAGTTAAATAATACGAGTATTTATTGTATGCAAGCATGCGCAGGTGGTGAAAATGTTCGGAATGCCTTCCAGTAGCACAAATTTAAATATGAAGGGTGTTACTTTCAAGTCTGTAAAATTACTAAAATGTTACCTTTCCACATGTGCTGATACGTTTAGTTCTTGAACTATATTTCACACACCCACTTACTGCTCTTTTCTACAATATTTCTTTAGTTCTTAATCCTTCCCTTTCTTCATTAATACACGACTCCCATCTATTTGGTGAGCACGATTTCCCTGATGTTTTCAGGTTTTCCAAGTTACGATTTACAAATTTCCAGATCTAAAAGGCAACTAAATTTTTCCTGAGCACGGAGATCATCATCTACTTTGTATGTACATGTATATATAGTATGTGTAGGTACAGAAGTTTTGCAAAATACATTAACTTAATTTATAAAATATCCCCTAACAAGAACCTAGGTAAGACGAAATGAGCTTTGAGAAGATCCGTATTTAAAATTTTCTTACTTGTTCAGACATTTTACGAGTAAGATGAATTCCCCGACTTTTCCATTCCCCCCCCCCCCAGATTTTCAGGTCGATGGGAACTCTGTAAGAAACCTGCTAAAACTTTGTTTAATTTATGAAATTGTGTTGTACTGTTATGCTCTTTCGTTTTTCTACCCCCTAGGAATTCAACTTCGTTAATACTCTACTTTACAGAGTTAAACAAAAACAGTAGAAAATCAATACTTACGTGGCAAATCATCCACATCCATTGGTTCTGGTTCTAACCCAGGTTCGGTTTTCACTTTTACTTTAGTATAATCGAAATCAATGTCTGGTTCCACTTGAACTGGATGATTTCCCTCTCCATGTTTCCTTTTACGAGATCCCAAATCTTGTAAGGAGATATTATTACTATCTGGTAACAAATCATCCGCTCTCAAAGGTTTTTGACGTATCTTTCGAGGCTGTAAACAAAAAAATATTGACAGAATATATATATTATGCACTATGAGAGGGGCACTTGACTTACATAAATATGTTAAGATTTATCTTATCGTGCGGGTTCTGACTACAGTGTTCTTTATCTTTCTGTTAACAAAAAAGCAACAACAAAAATAAATAAAATGAATGAATAAATAAATAAACATCATATTAATTAATGTAAGTGTATCAAAGCAGTCATTCTTTTTCAAAAAAAAAAAAAAAAAAAAAAAGTTAACAAAGCAGAAATGAAATAAAAGTTTTATTCAGTGAAACCAAAAATACAGGTAAATCATATTGTTCTAAATTAAACTGAACAATAGTATCTTAGTTATAATGGAATAATAAACTTACAACATCTGACCCCCCTCCCCCATTTTGAACTTGGGAATCTGTATATTTTATATTAGAAAGGAAGTATAATGAAATTTTATTTCACGATACTTTCTAACAGAAATTAAGCATGCCGGTGTATTTGGGTTAAAGTTACACGCCGATGTAAAATTTCATTGCTGCCTCAAAATATCTTCTTCGAGGTACAACTGGGTTTTTCAATTTCGAAAATATTACATTAACTTTCCCCATTTTGAGTTCAAATAAATAAATGAAAAGAAGTCACAAACAGAACTGTTATATTTTGTCTGCAAATGTTCATGAAAGTTGTCTCAATTTTGTGAAGCACTGAATTTATGAAATCAAATGAAAACCTTAGCTCGAAGACCTCTTCCATTTCAATACTTGTCATAGCATCAACTTTCAAATACAGGTATACAACAATAAAGAACAACTTTTAATATCTATCGTATACTATATAATCTATTATTATTTTTATTATTATTATTATTATTATTATTATTATTATTATTATTATTATTATTACCTAAACTTTGTATTCCTGATAAACATTCCTGTTAACGATCGAAATACTAATTCTACATGAACTTAAAAAAAATCATATGAACGTGAAATTAACTTCTCGTCAAGTTTACACAAACAATTTAAAATGGATATACGTTAAACAATTAATCATACCTTCTTCTTTGGTTTCTTGAATTTCACCATTTCCTCTTCAGTATAATATTCAGAGGCTAATCGAGGAGCAGGGAGATCAAGGGATTCCAATGTTTTCTTCTGTAGCTTCTGCCGAACTGACTGGATTTCTTTCTTCTTTTGTATTCCATCTTCACCTCCTACATAACAAAATACAGTATCACTTACTTCGACTCATGACAATATCTCTAATTTACACGAGAACAGAAAAGTTGCAAGAGCCATTTAAACGTTTTCAATCACGAACATAAAAGAATGTGCTTTAAATTATTTCCATAATCGTATTCTTTATTAAAAGTATAATTATCAAAATATATTACCAAAAAAGGCTAAATAACAGGAAGGAAAATGTGAATTACAATCCACAGTCACAACTTACGGCGAAGAGAAACTCCTAAACACGAGTATAAGATATTTCGTCTACACTCTTTATACATGTAGCAAAATTAGAAATGAACTAACAATTCGAGTAACGTGGACATTTGTGTGGAGAATTTAAGTCACGAAATTTTATTAATGTCACTGAGAAAAAGAGGGTAATCATAAGCGTCGTGGTTGTAATTACAAGTGGAGAGTTTCTGTACAAAGGTAGAACATCATTACGATGTTATCATCTTGTAACAAGAGATCAGAAATGTTTGACAATCGAAATGGAAAGAGCACATCTGTAACTTGAGTGCACAAAATGATATCTGTTTATTTGCGTGTTTGTGTCTTGTTATTGTATCTGTATATAGTCAGGATTTCAGGTTTTATTGTAAATAGATTCTTAATGCATTTCTTCGTATATTTAAATTGTGAAATAACTTCCAGAACTATTCTAGTTTATGCATTTTACAAATATTAGGAAAAAGCAGTAAATTCAAATTGATTTCACAGTGCTTTGTAGCGCAGACATGGCTACAGGATGACACATGTTACTCCAAAAGTCAATTCATTTCTTATTTTGCTCCGTGTAGGCATTCCCTAATTGATGAACACTTCTAAATATGACAAATCAAATTTCTTCTTATACAGCTAGTTACCTATTAGAACCTGAAAAATCATTCTTGATTGACGATAAAGTATTAAAAATGTCATAAATGTAAACAACAAACCAGCATACAATACAATCAAATTAAATCTATGCTTTCTACTTCAATCATTCTCTACTGCATCTATACTTACCAATCGTAAAACTAGATTTCTTCTCTCCTTGTAACTCTTCGTCATATTTACTTAAGATGGTTTTCTTCACGTTACCAAATTCGTCAACTTCAGGTTCATCATATACATTGTAGCCATATAAGTGGGGTTTCATTTTCTTTCTATCTATGTTCTATACGGAAAAGAAATTACAATACGTATTAAAAAGGAAAAGACGAAGAAAAGCTTACGTTAAGAGTATCATATCAATTCTAGCTTACGTTAAGAGTATCATATGAATTCTAACAATCATATAAAGCAGCTGGAAGAGTTAAAAAATAATACAGTGTATGAAATTAAGAGAAATTTATTAACATTCCATATATACTTTTTTAGCTAACAGTTAAATAAGATGACTATCAGCCTTTTCTTCTTTTTCAATAAATAGGAAAATACAGACAAGCTAAGTTGAATTCAGTAGGTAAGTTTATACACAATATATATTACATCGTACGTGTTACAGAGACATTTATACTATTTGTCGCTGGTGTATTGTACAAGGGTCATTCCATTACATAATGTACACTAATTTTGTTTAGTTACATGTTTATTTTTTTATAGTATCTCTTTACAAGTCTTCAATTCTCCCTGCTTTTCAATTACCGAGTCAAAACGTCCGGGAAGCTTCGGTATTTCATCCAAGACGCCATTTTTGTTTATCTGTTGAACGTCTACGATAATGGCGGCAGAGAACTCTTCTACAAATGAAAAACCACATCCACAAAGTTGTTTTAACTTTGGAAACAGGGAGAGGTCGAAATCTGGTGGACTCGTGTCTGGACTGTGGAGAGCATGAGGTAACTCTTCCGATTATATTCGCGCAGCTTTTCACTTATGACATACGTGAAGTGCGGGAGAGCGTTGTGGAGAATGAGGACCCAGCCTTGAACAACTGAGTCGAGTTTTAAGCATTTTTCTGCGTAGTTTTGGAAGAAGTCACCATAGTAACTACCATGACACTTCTTCCACATGGAACTCTGCCTGTATGATGATTTCTTGATTATCATAAGCAAAAATCATCATTTGGATCACCGCAAGTTGCACACCTCGTTCATCGATTGATGATATATCTTCTTCTGTCATGTTACATTCCCTGATTCCAAATGTATATATTGAATATTTATACAGCACACGAGATTATAATGAAACACACAACACAGTTATTCACTTTTGAATATATATATATATATATATATATATATATATATATATATATATATATATATATATATATATATATATATTCACTCCAACATATATCGTGTTTGTCACATTAAAATATACATTCGGTCTCTACAAGATGATTCTTCGTTCTATCTATCCTTTTTTAGTTACCGTAATGACATCAAACAGATAAGTTGTCATAGCAACGAAATTAAGAAATATTTCAATATGATACAAATATTTAAATTATTTCTTTATATTTTTCTTTTTCTTCTTCTTAATTGCTTGTGCCTTTAAAATAGCACTTTTGCCCGTAAATAGAAACAATACTTAGAAAGTACATACAAAAATATACATTATCGTTGTAACTTCACGTAAAGCATTGTGGACTCTTTGCCACTGAAGTCTCAATCTTAATGTACAATCTCTGATTGTCAACAGACACAGTACCCGAAACATATACAACCTACATTTCTAACATTTATCACAGCCAACAAGTGTACACTACACAGCTCGCCAGCACTCGTTCTGCTGCTTCATGACTGAAGTTCAAATGACGCACCGATTACTGCGATTACATTATCCACTACACATTGTTGCCAACCTGTGCATTACTTATGAGATGACTTCGTACTTACTGTATATTACTTCAAAAAATGGACGCGTCTTATATGCCTATACAGAATTTTGGTTATTTCAATTTCAACAAGTTTTCCGGATTCTGAGTTGTTTGATGTTTTCACTTACACAGTTCATTGACTCAGCAAATGCGATTTGAATACAAATGTTCTATTTACCATTTCACAGTACATATCCTCCTCTCTAGAAGTGCATGCAATTTCACTTAGTTAAGCTTGTAACATCACATATTGAGTTGATTTGGAGTCTAGCGTAACATTTGGCACAGAGACTATATGAGACGTGAGATCCGAACCACATGAGCTCCTACCAGAAATTAAATCCGGATCTCTCACGCTAGAGGCGCGTACGCTAATCATATAACCACGAAGGAACAAATCATATAACCATATACGGTCCTTTCTAAAAATATAATTTTATACTTTAAAAATAAAAAACAACCTAAAAGGTGCAAGACAGATTTCTGGCTTACAATCCTGGTACGCCAATCACAACGCCACATTAACTCTTCTCCTTAAATAGGTCTACACTCTCCACTCAAGGATGAAGCTAACATTTTCAGACAACACGGAAGGTACAACTCTTGTCCTGCTTCGACATTCCAGTGATAAAATAATAGTGAATATCTATAACGGCTGAACTCTGTACTAACTGAAAAAAATCGGATGTTGTCGTGGTTAGCGCCACAGTATGCTACAGACCACAATTCGATTTTCGTCTCAGACCCACATGTTTTTGCTCTTTGAATTCGCACCTATAAGGGACATAATGTAAGGAAATTTGTTGATTCCTCCAATTTTCTAATATTTCACAATGATGTAGTTTTATAGTTTATAATGATCTTTTATTTATTGCGTCTTATATTAAATGTACTATTTCGGTGTTCTCTAAAGCCTTCTTCAAGAGATCTGAGCAACTCACATGCAATGCATCTCAGTTCTCAGAATTTCAACAGAAGCGATAACAATCTTGCTACCGAGGTTTTATAATTATTTTAAGGTTACTTTTGTTCGCAATCAATCTAAATAAAATATGAATGTTTATAATCACTTGTCATATCCTCTTATTTCTAATTTCATATCCTTAAATAATTAAACTGAGAAAGAAATTCTATGTTCCCAGCTCTGCCGAGGACGGTAAAAGGAAACACAGAAATAGTAGGGTTAATATCAGGTTATTGAAAAAGTACTCAGCCTTTGGAGGTCAAAATTGACAATAAATGTATTGTGAATCGAAAATAACATTACGAACTCACATAAGCACCATTTTGTTGGATGATCTTCACCATTTTGCCGGTGGCAACTTAATCCCATCAATATTGAACATCTGTGGTTCCTGATCAAAAAAACTGAAACGTGGTTTCCACAGGCATCTTATGAACCTACCTTAACACCATGCAAGGAGTTCTACAGAGACCGAAACAAATGATAGATGGTGCCAGATCCGGGCTAAACGGTGGATTCATCAAAATCTCCCAGCTAAGTTCTCTGAATTTCTGACGGGTCGTTACAGATGTATGCGGTCTGGCATTGAGCTAGTTGTCGACAGTATAGATCCGAATCTGTCGTTCTACCCGCCACCAGAAGCTTGTGATGCACGATGCCCTTCCAATCCCACCAAACGCAGAGCATAACCTTCCTGGGCGTCAATATGGGCTTTGTGACAGACTGTAGAACTTCTCGCTTCAATCTCAATCTTTTCGCTCACTGTTGTTGTATATTGTCCATCTTTCGTCGCTCGTGATCAACTGCTTCAGAAATTGCTCAAGTTTGTTACGTTTTAGTAGAGATTTGCAGCTACAAATTCAATCGAGTAAATGCTTTCGAGTCATATTATGTGGCACCCAAATGTCGAGTTGCTTCTTGTAGTTCTCCGTATGGTGTAACATTGTTTAATGATGGACGTAGGTCACTGACGATCTAACTGCCTACATTTGCCAGAATATCATTCACTTTTGTTGTGATTGGTCGCTTACTGAGAGGAACATCTCGGACATCGAAATTCTGACAACGAAAGCAATTGAGCTATCTTTTGGCTGTTGTTTTTGATAATTATATCTTGCCCCTATACAACACAAATTTCTTCACGGGCTTGCGCAGCATTTGCGTCTTTATCGAAATAAAATTGTAAAATTGACCTGCTGCGACTCATATACCCTGAGATATAAGACACTAATACCATCTCGTGCGCAAAGTGCTCAATATTTTTTAGACGTCCTGAAAAGATTCAAAAAAAAAAAAAAGTGTCGTAGAGGTTAGCTCACCAGAACAGTAAGGCAGAAACCAGGGTTCAATTACTGTCGTAGTCCCACATGTTTTTACATTGAACTATCACTGATTTCGCACCTACAGGGGATATAGTGTAAGGAAGATCAGCTGACTCCCTCTATTTTCTCATATTACACAATAATCTAGTTTTTATAATGTAATGATCATTTATTTATTGCATCTGATATTTAATGTCTATTAATTGCACTGATTGGTATCTCTGACACTTTCCTCACTAGATCTCAGCAACTTACAAGCAACTCATTAGGTCTGAGAAATGCAGGAGCAGGAAGATCAAACTTGCCATCGACATTTTCAAATTTTCTAAAGGTTGTTTATGCTCGCAACCTATTTGAATTATTATTTACAAATATGAATTGACGAGATGTTTATAATAACTTGTACCAATGTTCATATCCTTAAATTAAATTACGATAGGAGTTGCTAACACAACCTCGTCAGGGAATATCAAAGCAGTACAGTTAATATCATAACGCATCAAATACTAGACGTAATGAATAAAATACATTAAATACTTCACGCATTACAAATTATAAACATGCGTCAAGTCATATTATACAAATTGGTTACAAACAAAAACAGCTTAAGAAAATTTAAACGACAAAATCGGTTTCACTTCTGTCAAAATTCTAAGAAGTGAGGTGCGTCGTATGTAATTTGCCCAGATCAGTGGAGGAAGGTGTCAGGGAACACCGAAACAAGATAGTTAATATGATAATACATTAGAGGCAGTAAATAAAAGGTATTAGAAATTAATATAACATGCGTCAATTCATATCCGTGAATAATTATTTAGTTTGTATAATTTTCAGTGTAGCTGCATTCTTCTACATCATGTATCACTTCAATCTGTACTCTAAGACTACCGAACAAAATATATAATTTATTACTTGTATTCAGATTACGATTGCTGAACTTGTACCGTCATTCAGTTTCTATAAATACTTTAAATTACGTGACAGAAATTACCAGGGTATGATATGTTTGTTGTCATTCTTAATCCAAACTTATTTCTGAAAATCATAGAATTGGGTAACAATTAATGCCTGTATTAGACTTCTTCTCAGCCTGTTTCTTCTCAGTAATTACAGCTTTCACAAAATATATTTTTTGATTAAAGTGAACTTATAATATTGAAATTCTCAATCGATTTCACCTTGCTATCACATTCATTTCACTTCCGTATACTCTGAATGAAAAACGAACTAAAAATTCAGAAAACGTGGTAAACAGAACACTAGAATGATGGTTAATTTATCAACGCTATAATAGTATTTACAAAATAGACCTCTTATAAAATTAAAATTAAGTGCTGCATATCCAGATTATACCTACAATCAAAGTTCCAGATGCTAATATTTCTCTCTCTCAAGCGAAATGTAGTAGAAAATTTTATTTTGTCACTAAAATTTTCTGTGTATTTTCGCACAAATGCGCAAATTATTTGCTCTCTAGTTTTCAACAGAGAAATATGGATTACATAGTTTGTGGAAAAATGAAATTAAATTTGCTACGGAGAATTCTATAATGTTAAATACTTTTCTAATCACTGTTTATAACCCTTCAATAGGAAAATACTTTGCAGTTTGTTATCTATTGATACTTATCACAGATATAATTACTAAATAATCGTAAAATATATTTACCTTCTTGTATCTTTCATCATCAATCATGTTAACATTAACAAGCACATCATCATCTTCATCTAGTACTCCTTTATCTTTCAGCGTCAAAATAACTGCTTTTCCCTCACTAAATCGGTCCTGAAACAAGAGAGAAAATATAGGTAAGTGCTGTCATTGTTAATAGTCTTTGGGCCACCAGCAAATGCAACGGTAGTGTAGCATTTATTTATACATTTGTTTCTAACATACGGTGATACAACTATTTCACATGTTTTTTTCTCATTAATATCTTGTGCTTTAAAATACGCATAAATTATTTAGGTTGTTTATGAGAATTCATTTCCGTGATCTTCTCGGACTAAGAGTTAAAACTTGATTATATATATATATATATATATATATATATATATATATATATATATATATATATATATATATATATATACTTACTATTAATGACCATATCGTTTTCTTACCTGCATTTTTTAAATTTACAATAAGTAGAGCTAAGATTTCTATAATCTAAAACCTTTGAAAACATTTGTGCCCTAAATGGCAAAATACGACAGAATTACCCACAAAAATAAATAAATATTTAACCAAAACTCCGAAGAATGGTACTTTATTAGTAAGTTAAGGAAGCTACTTTCTCTACGCTCTGAAGCATACTTCTTGCCCTGTAACGCACTTTACTTTTCCCAATAATGGCCAATATGTTTCTGAGCTAAAAGTCGACTAAAATATGACCAACGATATTCTTTTATTCCACTTCAGGCCCAAATACTATGACCTAAAGCTAAAATACGGTTTCAATATATATTTATATGACCGATAAAAATGAATTTTCGAATTTACGAATCCGAAATGTGTTTATAACGGCCGAGTATTTTGCCTTGACCATATTAATACAAGATAGCCATGCTTTAGCAATTTTCGAAAGTTTGTTGATCTCTGTCTAGATGTTGACTATGTAGTTAGCTAACCTGCCAATAGGTGGCATCAGTGAGCATGCAATAATCGTTTATGTGCGTACAGTTATTTTGACTACAGATCATGTAGTGTAGTGTGGTGTGGCGTGTTGCTTGTGAATAATGATGCCGTTTTTAATACTACAGCAGATATTTACTGTCGACGTGCACTTAGGAAGCAAGTCATATAACTACGTTGAAGAACAACTTCGTGTTAGATTTCCAGATGCATCTGTCACAAACAACTCAACAGTAACGCGATTCATCACTAGCTTTCGAAGGACCGAGAGTGTTGCAGACAAAATTAAGAATAAGTTCTTCAATACTGCCAGAAGGAAAAACAGATGAGGTACAGTCTTTAAGTTTGCGTAAATTGTAATCGCAGATAGGAATAGCGAACGAGAATGCACAAAAGGCCACAAAAGAATTAAGTCTACGTGCATGCGTACAGAATCTTAAATTCCCACTGTTAAAAGAATTAGGTACTGCCAGTGCTTTATAAACCAGGTGGATTTTTTTTTTAAATGCTAAGGCGTATTCTCACTGTAGCAGTTTCATCAGTAGTCAGAATAATAAATATCCACATATCTTACATGAATCGCCGCTGCACTCACAGAAGATAGGAGTTTGATGTGTTATTTCTCAAACAGGAATAGTGAGCCAGATTATTTTTAACCAAACACTTCAGTCACGCATACCAGGATATAATTACGTAATTTGTAGCTCTTCTTCAGCATGATGAACGATATTGTTACCTGCAACAAAGAGGGCTAACGTACCATACTCCATTACCACCATGCATTTTTTGGAAGAAATGTTCAGTGATCACTGGAAGTCAGACGGTCTGTGGTCGTTCGTTCCTCTGCTCGTCAGACTTCAGACTTCTTTCTCTGGAGATTTTGGAAGGACGTGTATATCGAGAAAACCCACCTGCTCTACAGGACCTGGATCGACCCATTACTACAGAGATGAATTCTATTAGTCCTGATGTCCTACAAAGGGTGTCAAACAACACGGTGTGAAGGGATCGGACCTGCTTTAGGAATATGGTACACACTTCCAATACTTGCTGTAACACATCATCAGTTGTGAATAAGTACATCCCAGCAAAACGAAAATCGTAACCTAAAATAATCTGTTGAAAAACTAGAAGGAAAATTGAGAGAACTAGAACAGATAGTTACAGGAAAATTTACAAATGAGGAAGCCTCTAAGACAAAGGAAGAAGACATGGAAAATATTGTGGTGCAAGTAGCAAAAGCATATGGAGTAGAAATAACACTGGAGAGCTTCCAAAATCATTTAGGGTTCTCATTTCAAGAAGAGATAAAATAACACCGATTTCCATGGGGTTTTGTTACCAATATGAGCGTTTACCAATACGAATGTTATACACGGTGTTCGAAAAACAAAGCATTAACTTTAATAGAATGTAACAAACCCGAGTGGTTGCACAAGTAGCTCTTGTGGCCAGTACACATTTGCTGTAGATTTTGACATAGATGGGTGTGACTGCTGCGAAACCCCGCTGTCAGTTACATGCGTGCTCGATAAAGCTAAGAATCCCAATGTAGAAAGAGCATACCGAGTAAAGCATGTTGGGTTACCTGGCGATATATAAACATGTGTTACCGTGATGGAAGATGATCCAGATGAAATCAAGGACAGGATTAACATCGCAAATATTCGACGCACTAGTCTTACAACCTAAATGAAAACCAGAAGAAAACGGGGCGTGTGGCTTATTGCACCCTTATATCAGACTGAGAGTTGTAGGTTCCTTATGGCAAGTATGAAAACAAGCTGGAACTCACCTGCATGTCACAGATCGCCACACCTACACAACAGTCCAAACACAATCGGAGACAAAATGACTTACCACTGAATACTACTCCCCTACATTCGCAGCACCGTCGAATTTTTCCGACACTATCGAGCACGTTCACGATGAACAGTTGTCAGGGTGATCGTGCAAAAGTAACAAAGAGAACGTAGACCTCCTACCAATAATCGACTGTTTCGTCTCCATGCGATCACGCGAGTGGCAATGGTGAGTAATCGCACCTCAGCTGAGGCAGCCCGAACGAGGCGTCACAGAAAGACGTTTACTTTAGGAACCGTCTGTCTCCAACAGTATACACCACGACCCACGCGGTAATTATGACGAACAACTCGGCCTTCCATAGCCCCACTATACGGCAACGGATCAAAGTCACTTTGTTACACAATTTTTCTGCTGTTTTGTCGTGGTGTCTACATATGATGGGTTTGCACTCAAACTACATTCGTCTTGTTAGTCTGAAATACTACAGGATGTCTACTAAAATTTCAAAATCAGGGTGTCTATTAAAATTCCAAAATGAAATTTCGTGACTTTTTCTTTACCAAATCATAAAATTTCATAACACTCTTAAGAGCAAATTTGGGTGCGAATTAGGCCGAATTTTCATCCATGTGATAGAAGCGTGGTTTGCCTGCGATTTGATAGCGTCTAAAGTCGACCATACACATTTCTGATGGTGAATTTTGACGTTTTATAGAACAAAATTTTCAAATCTGTATTTACATTTGTACAAATTTTAAAAAAATCGTGACCCTAAAGCTAAATTTCGTGACTCTTTCTTGCCTTTCATGACCGTTTTCTGATTTCGTAACTTCTTCATGACTTTCGTGACTGATAGACTAGCAGTAGCTCTTTACAGAAACTATGATTATCCTGTCTTCTACGGTAGTCGAAATAGTGGGAGCTTGAGCTAAAGATCAGTATGCCCTTTACAGATAACAAACTCTGTGGTGTAAATCAAACGATGTATATATATATACGAGCTGTTTTTACGTGAGATTTTAGAACTATATATTTTATACGCATACCACTCAAGACTTTCTATGCGCAGTTTTGTAGTAACCATGCCTTACGAAGAGGTGCCGATATTACTTAAGTTCTTTTCAAATTGTATGTTTTATCACTTTTAACGTCTTTTTCGGAATTATTTACTAAGTTTATTATTTCTAAACAAATTTACTTCACTCATCTTCTATACAAGTGAAAAATGCGTCACTCCTAGAACTACATTAATGACTCTTTACTTTCTTGATCTTTATCTGTGTTTCCTGAGTAATTTGTGACCGACAGACACTCCATTGTTCATAAAACATACATACAATATTTTCTACAACAAAACGCCTTGGATACAAACCCAGAAAATTTGTTCGTATCACATCCCACTTTTTTTCTTTTTTCTTTTCTTTTCTTTTTTTTTTTATCCCTCTCTCCCAATTGTTATTGAATGTTGTTAAATATTTGTTACCCAAGGACACTAAATGACCCCGTTCTCGCCTTTGGTGAGGTATATCCGACTTAGTTTACAGTGGGAGTACATGATTTCGATTAGTGTTTAACTGTTGGGTGAATAATCATACACTGTAAAAGAATATTCGTTTGAGTTGAGTTTCGCATCCTTTTCACCAGTGAGGCTATATAAGACCCACACCTACAGCTTACATGAAATCAGAACCACATAAGCTCCCGCCTGGGATCAAAATTCCGGTTCTTCGTGCTGAATACAATATAACCACGAGAGAGCACACGAAGATTTGGTATAAGTTTCATGAGAATGTGCCGTTGCGAACTAGTCATGAGTTGAGAATGACTTTTAACCCTAACTTTAACAGATCTTAAAATGAAGAAATTTCAACGTCACAGATATACCTATTAACATACGGTTGGATGTGTTGCAGTGTTCATGAAAATATTTTTTGAAGTGACACACATTTGCCTATCAACGTACCATTAGGTATGAATTTTCAAGCAAAACATTTTTTCTTCCATCTGCAATTTTGGACCGCGGGCACGGATTCGATCTACCTTTAACAAAACGATCTATAGTTTTTTGAACAAAATTTTACGGAAGATAGGTGTAAACATGTCATATAAACAATTCTAACATTTTCTTTTCTTTCTTTCTTTCCTTTTCTTTTCGTTTTTTCTTAACGTTAAAGATTCCGAAAAAAATCAGATTTGGATCCTACAACCAGATATCCTTACAAGAAGAGAAGCACATGCATATAAATTTTATTTGAATGTACTTACCATACTATGTTCAACTCGCATGCCCCTCAAATCACTTCCAGTATACGCATGTCTCTTATCATTTCTAAACTCATCATCAACCAGATCTCCAACACCAAATTCGGCATCAAGCTCCTCCAACATCTTCGCCTAAATTAAAAAAAAATAAAATAAAAGTAATGAAATAAGTGCATGCTGTATATACTAAATTCTCAATATGGTTTACTATAATTATAGATTTTTTTTTTTTTTTCAACTTTACATTTAATCTCACATATTGAATTCTTCTTCGTTTTCAAACAGTGTAGGGAGACATGATTCATTATTTTCGGGACAATATTCCTTTGATTCTCATGAGAAGGCAGCACAAGTGGAATAATTAAACTTGCCCTCATTAAATCTTACTATGTCAACTGTACATTCAAGACACAGGGAAAACATTAAAAAAATTACTTTCTCTTTAAAGTCTTTTCGTTTTCGGATTTCCAAACTATGCCTTGCGTGTCGTAAGTCTTTGAGGACGGCTATGTTCATCCATCTGTCCACAGGTATCAGAACAAAAACGATGACATAAAGAAACTTTTTTTTTTTTTAATCGACTTAAGTGTCCTAAGAATGGGTACCATCTCCTTCGTTAACTATTCAAACAGGAAGTGGTGGAAATTAATCGTTTCCGGTTCCAGCGCTTATTGCTATAGAACAACACTGAAATTGAAAGTGATTGAAATCTGCTACTACTTCCGGTTTCAATACTGATTTCCATAAAGCAAAAATGTTAAAAGATATCGAAAAGTAGTATTTTTCAATCCATTCAGCATTCAAAGATTAGATGTCATTTCATCCGTTAACCCTCTATTCAAACCACAAGTGGTTGAAATCAATCATTCCTGGTTTCAACACTGATCATCATTGAACAAAACGGTAAAAGGCATCGAGAAAGTGTTTTCTGCTATCGATTCAGCGTCCCAAGAATAGGTTCCATCTCCTCTGTTAACGTTGATCTCCATAGAACAGAAACTGTAATAGATAGTTTTTTGCAACCAATTCAGCGTCACAAGAGAAGATACCATCGCCATTCGCAACACATTACACAAACCAGAAGTTGGTTGAAATTTACTACACATAGAGCAAAAGCGGTAAAAGATATCGATAACACTGACAAAACCGCAAGTTGTCGAAATTTACTAATACTTCCGGTTTCAATATTAATTTCCATAAAGCGAACACGGTAAGAGATTTTGAAAAGCGGTTTCTTAACTAGATTCAGCGTTCAAGAATGAGTTTTGTCTCGACTTTTATCTATCTGTTGAAATCAAAAGTGGTGAAAATTACGAGTTTTCGGTTGCAATACTAATCGCATAATGGACAAAACGGAAATAGGTACGATAAGCAGTTTTTGATATGGATTCGGTACCACAAGAATGTGTTTTATCTGATTTTATTCCTTTATTGCAACAGAAAGTGATACGACATCAATTACCACTTCCGATTTCAGCAGCGTTAAACTACATTAAAGAAAAAGACAAAAACAGCAAGAGATAGCGAGTAATGGCTTTTTAATAAGGATTCAGCGTCCGAGGAACAGGGTTCTATCTTTGATTTTATTCCTCTATATTGCAACCAGTAGTTACAGATGCACTACTTTCAAGTTTGAGTATTGAATTCTCATAGTTTGGAAGTGTATCGTAGTTTCACATTATGAAACGTAACTCACGTTGTTCATAATTAGTGTTGTTATATGAGATTGTTCTAATTTTAGGTTCTAATTTGGGGGTGTATAGTGAGATCAAACTTATAAAGAGTTTTACGAGTTAATTTCCAATGTGAATTTGTGTGTCTGTGAATAAATTATCTTATATGCACTTGGTAAGGCTAGCACAAACAGATTTCTCCGACACATACCTGGTATGTTCTGATAAGGATGATGCTTTCATTTCCATACTATTGATTACTGCTCAGCTCCGACTCTGATGTAATTCTTGTTGGTGGTGAATTATTACCTCGGAGACAGAGTGTTGGTGACTAGTAGTACTTTACTAGTCATATAACTTAGTGGTTAAGCCGAACGCCCATTGTTTCGGCGGTGTTAAACTTAAAAGGAGTTGTTATGTCCATGATGACGATTGATAGGGATACTGATCCAACTCCATAAACTACTAAACTGCATCAAATCCCGGATCTGTCGGAACTCCCCTTTCTTGAAATTACCTAATCTTTTATATCAGGATCTTTGCTGAGGTTGATAATCTAATAGCTCGTGGACGTGACGTAAAGCCACGTGCAGTAATAAAGCATTCCGAGCGCGGGTTCTAGAAGTTCCAGAACAAATTTCGGAATTTACATAGAAAGAGGTATGTCTGTGTTAGCTTTTCGTAATGAGTTCAATTACGTAAGCAAATCTGTTATAAGCGCATAAGACAAATTCACAAACATGATTGTATAGCAGAATTTACATAGTGATCTAATTTTTCAAATACAATTGTTTACAAGTAAACTTATTTCCTTATTTTCTTATTTCATGAACTAAAAATGAGAATCAGATTTAACTTGAAAATAAAATCTAAGATTGGTACTGCCACATTAGTATTAATTTACCATATCCTGTTAATTTTTTTGTTATACAAGATGGTCAAATTTTCTAGAAATTTGAAAGTTTTGTAGATTTTCAAGGTTTGATAACGAAATTCACAGTTTATTCACGGTTTCATTGTTTTCACGGTTGGGTGGGCATACTAGTGAATTCCAATCAAAGTTTATCCGTTTAGCTCACAAAACTTTACTACTCCTCGTTGTTTCTCCTCCGAAGATGATATTAAAACACAAGTCTATTGGTGATGTTGATCACTCTTCGTTCAAAAAGATAACAGATGATCCAATTACATCGGTCTCTTAACATAAACCTTAAACTACTTGGCTGCCAACTTACAATCTGAAGAAAGAAAAAAATATGTGTTACTTTCCAATCTCCCGTCATCCTCCAAGAAATTAATCACTCACCCGCTTTTCTGCCTTGTCCCTTTCCTCTTGAAGTTTCCGACTTCTTTGTACCCATTTATACGTATCATCAGCCTCGTCGTCAGATTCTGCTAATGTCTTTGTTTTGGCCAATTTGGCTTCCAGCTGACGCCGCTCCTTTCTCTCCTGAAGTTTTTCTTTTAGTTTTTCACTTCTTGCCTTTTCCGAAAGGTTTACTGCAAAAAGAAACACACAACAGACATTCTATTAAAACAACACTGAAATTAACTATATATATAATAACTATATATAAAAAGAAAAGTACACTCAAACAAGGAATTCTGAAACTGAGCGTCACTATCATTTTACTAACGAGAAACGAAGACTTTTCAAGTTCTAGAGGGCCCATAATATAACGCAAAACTTTTAAATTTTGAGCTATTATTAATTTTCTAACAATTCGATTTCCTTTTGGCTTACTCTCTGGTCTTCGAAATATTGTGAAACTTATTATAATTGGACGCTGCCTAAGAATCGACTGGAGTCTTTTCACTCAAAACCTTCTGAAATAATTTGTAAGACCAATTCCTTCATATTGATAAAATTCGTTCTTGTCCCTTTGCAAGTGGAAAAAAAAAAAAAAAAAAATCGAAACTAAGGCGAAAAAATCCTACATGACATAAATATTCATTTATTTCTACACAGTGTCTTTGCCCTGAACTTTTCAGAAAGCTAAGAGTAAATTTTATATCTTACGTATCTTAAATATGGATACAGAAAACTCAAAGTCAGTCTCCATATTTTTAAGTCATGTAGGTCTATGTTAACCCATATAAACTGTATTTCCCTCCTAATATAAACGACTGAACTTCTGACTAAAAAGGTATTCAAGATTAAGATTCAGAATTTGACATTTATGTACACAGAGTTGGAGTAATAAATTATTTTGCATGAGCTAATTCAAATATTTGTTGAGTACTTGATATTAGTCGCTATACCAATAGCAATGGGAAACGTTAGCGGGAAAACGCCAGTTGGTACGAAGGGATTTTGCATTGTAAACCTGACGCGAGTTATTCCTAACTTTTTATCTTTTAACTGATGTAATCAAAAAATTCTCTGTCAATAACTGAAACTGCAGCTTGCACTCGTCCCCAAACTGTTATTTCATTAAAATGGATTTTGATTATAATAATGTACGATCTTTAATATTTATTATTAGATTCATACAAATAAATATTTATATCTTTGGTTTATGAGATTTCTTTCCACATATTAATTATTTAATTTTGATATTTTACTATGCTACCTAATCGTAATTATTATTATTTTCAGTCTAGTATTCATTAAATTTTAATACAACTTGTTCTATTTCAATATTAACTATCGCTCCTATCATTCTAAACTGAGAAATACACAAATTAGGTTCACAAATCATTTTGGCGGTATTTGACTTCTCTCAAAATGAGGTATTATCGTTATTATTGTATGATCGCCTCTTCTGCTCAAAAAATTTTAATTTGTGCGAGAGCCATCTTGAGAACACTAAATTATTTTTGAAAATTGCAGAAATATGTATTTACAGAATTGTCTTCATTTCAGTAATAAATAAATAAATAATCAGATATCACACTAATCTTTTTTGCACATACTTAAAGCTGAACTTATGTGCAACTGAACTGTTAATGTATTTACTTTCGATGTGTGCAATCGAAGATTCCATTCTTGAGGATACACATTTCCACCTGCAGTTCACAACGATCCTACTCACTATCAACAGGTACGAAAATAACTAAGTTGACTACTATACTACGTTTAACGCCATAAAAGAATTCATATTTCCTAGTCAGAACTATGAATCAGAGCGCTAACTAGCAGATTTAATGTTATTTAAGTCATATCAATTTAAATAATTTTATATAACGAATTACTCAACTATTTGTGTTCCAATGTCAATTACGCGTATATCCAATATTTTGAATACGGCACTCGAGCACTCCTCCTTAAGGACAAACACAGGCTTGTCCATTACATAATAAGCTTTTCATATGTTTAGTTATATCAACACAGTAGAAATTATAAAAATGATTGCTAAATTATATTAATACTTAATTGTAGCTCCCAGTAAAGGTGGAGGAAACTATTTTCTTTTTACTGTATATACAACAAATATGATAATGTATGTACATAGATTTACTTCACTAAAAACCAAACTAACCCTATATATATATATAGGTATATATATATAGGTATAGGTATATAGGTATAGGTATATAGGTATATATTCTCCAGGTATTATATGCAAACTGATTCTTTAAAAAAAATCCGAATTGTTGCCCTTGTCGCTCGCCAGAAGATTAAATCGACGTGTGTTCATCGAAATTCTATGTAATAATTTTACGCTGACATTTGTTTCTAGCTTTTATGGATACAATAACGATGTCATCCCAATTTCTATCTAGAATTCATTTATCTGTGTTTAGTTTAGGAACTTTTATTCTAATGTGTCTCATACAAATTTCTTTCAACATTTGAAGAAATTTAGTAAAGAACACTCATATCCTGTATATATCTAAATATTGAATATAGCAATTAAAATAAGAACACAAATATGTGAGTAGTTTGTTCTATAATAATTGTTTGTTATATAATAATAATCATTATGTCTACCAAACTTATAGTTAAATTTCCTGACTTAGTATAACTTATGAAAAATAACAAGCTCTCACCACTGTTTCTGGACATAGTAACAAACCTATTCACATATATATTTGATATTATGGTCACAATACAAATTTAAACACAATATATATTCCTAAAGTTAATTTCTTTCGTGGCAATTTTGTCATGTTAACCAATGTCGAAAAATATTTTAATAAATACAAGTACCAGTACAAGCATCATCTGTGTTTACGAGAGTATTTAGACAGTCGAACGTTGGGATTCAATTCCCTCATTAGCATAAAGGTGGAGCATTCCGAATTAAACAGCTTTATCATTTTTATATGCTGTGGGTATGTATGGTGGTCTTTAGATACGGCTCCCACTATCCCAACCTTGGGAACAGAAAAAAAAAAGATATATATTTAAACCATAATTTTTAGAAACTTGGTCTATCTGCCCTAATAAATATACTTTTCCAGAATGTCTAGAAGATTCAGGGTATTGGATGATAGGACCTGTTACAAAATTATTAAGAACATTCCCAATATAAAAGTCCACAGAACGATTTATCCCTGACCGGTAGACAGCCTGAATACGTTCCACACGCTCCATTAGTAACACTGTTCAACAACGAAAATGTAAATTGAACAAAATCAGCTAATTCTTATAGATTTTGTGGTGCTGATCACGAATTTGAAAGTTATTTTCGAATATTAGTTCTACTTTTCGTTTTACAGGCATGTCTAATAATAACGCTTTAAAAATAAATATATTCGCTTCGTTTGGGGTAAAATGTTACACTGATCCGGCAACACTGGAGAAACTATATGAACGCTTGGTTTCATTGTGTTCCTTATCTCAGTAGTGTTCTGCTATTGTTAGAAAAGACAGGTTTAGTGCAGTTATCAGCGTTTTGGGTGTGACGTTTGTGTAGTGCAGGACATAAAAATACAACTACAAGTACGCAAAAATACTGGTATTTCGAATGTATATTTTTAAATAGTTGTCGGAACTATTTCAAGTGACATTTTGAAGATTTCAATAAACAAAAATGCCGCGAAATTGTGTAAACAGTGCGGATAGCTTCTGCTACGTGTGTGGGGAAGTGACATTTTCCTCACAAAAGCAGACTATAACACCACTAATAAGAAAAGCCTATCAATATTACTTTGGTTGTAAAATTGGAGACCAAGATAAATCTTGGGCACCCCACATTGTGTGTAACACTTGTGCCAGCAATCTAAGAAATTGGATTAATGGGAAGGGGCGCTCAATGCCTTTTGCAGTGCCCATGATTTGGAGGGAGCCAAGCGACCACATCAGAGACTGTTATTTTTGTATGGTTCCTTCCGTCAAGAAGGGAATTTCCACGAAGAAGAAGCGGGCCTTGATCTATCCTAACATTCCTTCTGCAATGCGCCCTGTTCCACATGGAGAAGGACTACCTCTTCCTGACCCACCTAAAGAATACGATCTTGTTTCTGATGATGATCAAGAAGTTGAAGCTCCTGAATCAAGTACTTCGAAGGACCCTACGTTTGTTGTAGAAGAACCTCCATGTGAACCACATAGACTTACTCAAGAGGAACTAAGTGATCCAATCAGAGACTTGGACCTCTCGAAAAGCAAAGCCGAAATTTTAGCGTCACGCTTAAAGCAATGGAATTTATTGCAGGAAAAAGTACATATTTCAGTGTATCGGAATAGGGAGAAGATGTTCACTTCATTTTTTACTATGGAAGACACACTTGTGGCATGTACAGATGTAAATGGTCTCATGAGGGCACTTAAAATTAATTACGAATCTACGGAGTGGAGGCTCTTTATAGATTCGTCCAAGGTGAGTTTAAAGGCAGTGTTTTTACATATTGGAAATGAACTTCCTTCAATTCCTGTAGGTTACGCAGTTCATATGAAGGAATCTTATGAAAACTTGAAACGTTTACTTCAAGCCATTAAATATTACGATTTTCAGTGGCTCATTTGTGGTGACCTTAAAGTAATAGCATTGTTGCTAGGTATGCAGTTAGGGTATACAAAGTATTGTTGCTTTATATGTGAATGGGACAGTAGAGATCGTGGATCTCATTACCGCACAAGTGATTGGAGTACCAGAGAAACTCTTCAGCCGGGAGTGAAAAATGTGCAGCATGAACCACTGGTAGATCGTAACCGAATTTTGCTTCCCCCTCTACATATTAAATTAGGTCTTATGAAAAGTTTTGTTACAAGCATGAACCAAGAGGATGAGGCCTATAAGTACCTAAGAGGACAATTCCCTCGATTAAGTGATGCCAAAGTTAAAGAGGGTGTTTTCATATGGCCACAGATTAGGCAACTATTCGAAGATCACAAGTTCGACGAAATTCTCCAAGGTGAGGAGAAAGCTGCGTGGGAAAGCTTGAAGAGTGTTTGCTCACAGTTCTAGGGAAGACACCGAGCAACAAATTACAAACAACTGGTAGCAAAGTTGTTATTGTGCTACGAAAATCTTGGTTCCAATATGTCTCTGAAACTCCACTTTCTTCATTCACATCTAGACAATCTAGACTAGATTGTGGAGCAGTAAGTGACGAACATGGTGAGCGTTTCCATCAAGATATTGCAACCATGGAGAAGAGATATGAGGGAAAGTGGAGCTCTAACATATTGGCCGACTACTGTTGGACTATTGCAAGGGATGCTCCAGATGTGACCTACAAAAGGCAAGCCAAGCGAAGACGCTCAAAATAAAATAAACATAATCCTGTACAAGGGATTACTTGAAACTTTTGTCTACATTGCAGTGTGGTTCTTCCACAAAAAGGTATTTGTACATATTTTTCATGTTTTGATGTTAATACTGATTTTTATTACGGAATTGTTAATGTTTAACTTGACCACGTTACTTTATTTTCTGTATCGCTGTGAAAATGGTATTTGCGTAATTTTGAAAAAGGAAGTACAAGGGTATAGAAAGCTATAGGTTAGGGTACTTCTTAACTCCCCAGCTTATCACATCACAGTGAACATACTTTCGATCAAAATTTGTTGAACAGTGTAATTAATAATTTTATATCTGAAATGGAAGAGGTTTGGGTTCTAAGACATATTGTACCAATTTCTTCTATACGCCCATTTCAATGGTACCTCATTGTTCAATGTTATTGCGGTCGACTTTACATTTCGAACTCTGGTGAAATCTTTTGCGAAAAGGTTTACAGTGACTTTACACGACATAACGATTTACGATTATTTTGTCTAACTCCATTACTTATAACAGTAAAATGATGAAGGCTCGAAAATCATCCATTTACACGACCATTTGTAACTAAATATTTTTATAACAAAATTTAATATTGCCTAAATATGGTATACATTAAACAACAAGAACGCAAACATTAAAAAAAAAAAAAAAAAAAAAAAAAAACAAAAAAAAAACTTTTCTACACTATAGAATTCAAGTACAACACATTTATTTGATTACTGGAATTCTGATTTTAATACTTCCTCAAAGTTTATTTCTCAAAACTTACAAAATTTAATAAGGCACAGATATTCCTGACAAAAAAAAAAAAAAAAAAAAAGGTCGAGTCCGGCTACTTAGTAGTCTTTCTGCAAATTTTGGTGAAGAACTCATTAGGTATTGGATTGTGAATTTAAACTTTTGTGCGGCTTATACATTATATTTGTTAATTTGTGTGAAAAAAAATACTACCATGGGAAAGCCTTATTTAAATAATAACGCACTAACTAAAAACCTTACCTGCAGGTTTGTGAACAAACTCGCCCATATCCTTTCCTCCTTCCACCATAGTATCCTTATCTTCGCCATCACTTTTTGATGCGTCTAATTTCGCCGCTGGAGTTTCATCCACTTGTAACGGTTTAAGTCCTAACCGTAATCGTATTTTATTTGTTTCTTCGATGCTGAGGGAATTATCCGACCGAGAAGAAATGGTCGGGGGTGGAGGAGTTTCAGGTCGAATGGATATTCGAGGTGGTGGTGGAGTTGATAATGGAGGTGGAAGTGGTAGTTCTCCATCTGTATCTGTAACGATCAATACAACGAAAGAATTTAACTTTTATTCAAGAACTGAAAAATATTTTCTTTAAATATTTTAAAAATGGTAATAGTAATCACTTACACACCCACACTCTCATGCATTTACATATAATGTACATTGGTTCACACAATTTGAATTTATTTCCTCACCTTAGTCGAACTTACACGTTTCAGTGTAAGTTGTCCACACTTGATTTCACTGAAACTACTTCATACAAGGAACAATTTACAGAGTAAGTAGAGAATTAGTAATATCCATATTTAAATATGTAGATAAAAACTCAAATTAAGTAGATGCTGAAGTCAGAAGGTAGACAGCTAAACAAATTTTAGCTGTAAGAGAAGATTCAGGAAAATCTATTTAACTTACAACAAAATTATTTTTATTCATATCTGTGAGCCTTCTTTCCCTTCTTATTCGATGATCTATTTAGCGAAAGGATTCATAGTGTTCCATTTTTCAATGTGTATAATTATTTTCATTTTCCATTCCCGCTTTAAGATTAATCTGTTTCGAATATTTTATATATATATATGACATGTATTCTAAAGATACAAAAAACAAACCTGCATTGCAATAAGCTTGTTTGTGTATTAAAGTTTATCATGCTTTTTAGCATCGAGGCCACATGATATGTGGACCTATGGTTAAAAATGGGATACGAACCACAGTAATGCGTTCAAATTTCAATGCTATCCATCGCGAAACGAACTCAGAATAATGTGTATCACGCGATACGCAGCGGAAAGTGCACATTCGAAGAATATACTTGATAGAAGATAGCAACGATTCAAAACAGTAACTTTCCAAGACTGACACTTGTAATTTTTTTTCTGCAGTGTGATGGTGTGGTTAAATTTATTAAACAAACAAACAAACAAATATTCGCATTTCTCATTGTCCAATCTTATTGGGGTCGACTTTATATTTCGAAGTCTGGTGAAATCTTTTGTGAAAACGTTTACAGTGACTTTACACGACATAACGATTTAACGATTCTTTTGTCTAACTCCATTATGACAATAAAATGATGAAGGCTCGAAAATCATTCATTTACATGACCATAACCTGACACCATGCTGAGCTACAACGACGTCCTGTCCACAGCAGCCACAAAGAAAGAATTTTAAAAAAATCATCTTTTTATAAAGAATTCCGACACAGTTCAAAATGTGAAATTGGTTTCTTGCTCTAAAATGCAAACGAAGGACATACAGGTTCTGGTACAATTCTATTTATTTTGTTGGGAGTTAACCGTTTTTTTTTTTACCGATATTTTATAAAACGGGTAATGTATGACTACGACGTTGCTTGGATAACATAAAGAAGTCTGTAATGTACTCCAGGTTGTTACAGAAGAATATAACACGAAAGCAATTTCGAGCAATATTTCACTTATGTCTCTTTTAAAGAAGTTTGGAGAAATTTTAAAATGTACTTGAGAATGAAGTACTATGTCTGCTAATGTAAAATTTAACAAGTTCAAGCGTTTGAAGATGGTTCCTGACGCGGTAAATGTCGCAAAATGTAGACTAAAAGCAGAGGACAAACATACACAGAAAATCCTACTTTTCTGGATTCTAGCAAGGGTGAAACTCAAATCAATGGTCTTGACCACGTAAAGAAAGCGTTGCTACAAATGAAGCTCACGAATTAACAGAGAATCAAAAGCAAATATAATGTAGTGTATGAGATCGTTACTATAATGTCATTTCTATTTTTTAACTAAAATATTATAATAATTCTTTCATAATAACTATCACATATATAGGAGGTGGAAAAAAATATGAAAACACCCAATGAAATGCATACATGATATTGAAGTTTTTTCATAGCGGAGTGTGTAGGTGTTGCTGCCGTGTTTGCCTAATTCAACCACCTGTATAGTCTCCTTAACACATGGCAAGATTAATTTCTAATCGAGACAGTATTCTGTGCATTTGCGATGGAATCAGAGCTGACGGAATTTCAATGGGTCTAAATTGTTGGAGCTAGGTTTGTGGGCGCCTCAGTAAGCAAGATAGAGGAAGTGTTTGGTATATCACAAGGAGACCAAGATTATGTCGGCATACAGTAAGACTAGAAAACCCGCATCGCACAAGCACAAGTGTAGACGAAGAAGTGTTTTAAGTGAGAGAGACTAACAAATACTGCGCAGGGTTGAGATAAAAATAACAACAAGTCGACAGTAGCAAAAAAGACAGCCGAAGTGAATATCGTGCTTAAAAACACTATCAGCACCGAAACAGTACGAAGCTAACTTCATAACCAAGGTATGTATTGATGAGCCACCAGTTCCAAACCTCTCATCACGCAGACAAATGCTCCGAATAGGGTAATGTGATGTCAAACTTATAAAACCTGGATGTTCCAGCACTGAAAGAAGGCTATTTGGTCATATGAGTCAATATTTATACTATTTTCAACTCTGACTGAATTTAAGTCTGGAGAACGCCATGCCAAGCTTACAATCTAGATTGTTTGCTACCATGCGTGAAACCTGGCGATGGTTCCGTCATGATATGGGCAGCCATATTGTGGTATTCTGCTGGATCCATCATTCCCCTGCAAAGTCACCTCACTGCAAGCGACTACGTGACCATTTTGAGCAAACAGATCCATTCCATGGTGCAATGTCTGTTCCCTGCCTGGTGATACTGTTTTCCAACATGACAACGCCCCTGATCACACATGCAATGGCCTTCCCAATTTCTTGATCTCAATATTGTTGTGGTCAGTGTTGGAGAGAAATGTTCAAGCACGCTATCCACTACATCATCACTAAGAGACTTTGTACAATTTTACAAGAAGAATGATAGAAGATTCCCCCGAATACTATACAGGATTTGTATTTATACATCCCAAGAAGACTGAAAGTAAGTCTGAGTGTCAAAAGTCGTCCTTCACTATATTGAGTGTCAAAAGTCGCCCTTCACTATATCAGTCTCAGGTAGGTGCTTTTTGTTGGGTGTATCTATATTTTTGTCCAACTCCTGTAGCATCAATAATTGTCTACTGCCATGTATTTTTGAATCAGACAAGGAAACCGTTGCTTTTGAAACAATGCTAAGTCATCAGTGCTTTAACCCGTCAACGTCCAGTGTCATCTACATGTGACACTCATTTAAAGGTGTCTGCTTCCTCGTACAATACGTCGACTTCGAAACTTTTTTGTGTGCTGATGCAACATACTGTACATAGGTAAGTAGCTGGTGCTACTGTGATTCACTAGGACCCTATGGTAAACAAGAATTTCCATCTATATGTCATTGGAATGTAGAAGTTCGCATTTGTGAGCCCGTAAGAGGCTATAATGTCGTCTAAAAGGTACGTACACATCTTAAATATCGTATATGTAATATAGAAAGATACATAATGTATTACAATGTCAATTTGTGTTTATTGATTACGATTTTGTGTTCCAAAATTACATTTGTAATTAGGGTGTCACCTACAGATGAAACCGGGCATTGTACGTTGCCAAATACGTAGGTCTTCAGTATTACCCTGGTTACGGTTGATTTTGGAGCAGGAAATAATACTACATTTAGCCGGAGCAACCACATTTATGTTCTCTCTTGCAAGACAGATCTAGGCATGTTAAGCAGTGACAGATCTAGAAAAGTATGTGGAAGGAGTTTATCCGAAAGTTTATATATATATATAAACCTCGGAATCGGGAGGGTATAAACCTTATAAGCATAGGAAAGACTAACAGATATTTGGTTTCTTTAGAAAACCGAACTTTTGGGGAGCTTCATTCTAAATGTTTCGCGTTAATCGATCACTAATGTTAACTATCGAGAGATATTTGGGTATATTTTCATGATTTTATTTTCATTAGAGTATTTATTTCTTATTTTCTAGATTGCAACTCCACGAAATCCAACTAAACAGCAGATCCACTGAAAACCGTTGCGATTCGATTATAAGATGTAGTCATTGGCTACTCGTATTGGATATTTGATTTCATTCAAGCCATACTAAGATGCTAAATATTCACAACTTCTGCAGCAGAAGAAATTGGGTTAGATCCGTCTGTAATTTTGGAAATGACAAGATGTTTATCAGAATCACTGGCTCGATACAATCTCTACTTTGACAATTATTTACAACGCTTCCATTATTGTCACTACTTACTACAAAAGGATTTGGAGGTACAGGATCAATCAAAGAAAATCGTTTGCAGGACTGTCCGGTAGAGATTTCAAAGTCTCTGAAACAAGAGAAAAGGGAATGCTTTTCCTGCAAGACAACATAAGACATAATTGTTGCAAAACGGCATGACAATAATACGTGTAGTGGCGTTAGTGTCAAATTGTCGCAGTGATATTCCGCTGTGCAAGGTACCTCGAATTGGGTCTGTCGATGAAAAAAAGACAAAAATAACAGTCGACTGTCCCGCCATTATACAGAAATACAACGCATATTTGGGTGGTGTCGATAAGTTCGACCACAATGATGCTTCGATGAGAATATCAGTGCGTGAGAAGAAATGGTGGTATCTACTTCTTTGCATTTGGCACTGATGCGACCTGTCAGAATGCATGGTTGCTAATGAGGGAAACTAGGGAGGAAATATAAGCTACGGTGAACTTAGCAGATAATTTGTTCAAGTATACTGTAACATGTTAGGACAGTCTTCCGCACAGATAGTAGCTTGTAGAAGTTCCATGGAGGTACGTGTTCCCCAAGAACTTGGACTCAATTCTGATCGATATCAACATGAACGTAAGAGTTGTACGCAGCGGCGATGTGCTAATTGTCACAAATCCAATGTTGGTTTGCACGTTCATTGCTGGTATGATTATCACGTCAAAAGGTACGTGTGTCTGTAGAAAAATTACAGAAAATTCATTTTATAATGTGTATTGTGATGTACTACCAATGATCTCAATAGATTAAAAAAAAAAAAAAAAAACTATTTTGATAAGGTGGTTTGAGTCCGAATTTTTGGCTTCAAAAATTGGATTTTCGGTACTGAACAAACACGAATAAATTCAAATCAGCTATACATAAAAAAATGAAATCGATGTTGTATGTTGCCTTTTCCCGACGAAATGGCTGAACCGTTTGTAATAAATTTTTCAACGTCGACTAATTTTAATTTCTATGGGACTTGCATTAACGTTGTACGACAACCATTAGGCTATCCACTCTATTCAAATTTTTCATTGTTGCACTATTGCCCTATTGCCTTATTAACAATTCATTTTTATTTGGTTTATTAATATTCTTTTTAGATGTTTTGCAATTTTCAGTTAACTTTCTTTTAGCTGATTCCAGAGAAACGAGTTCAAGAAAGCTAGTAATTTATAAACTGTAAAATACGCTCTGCAAACAAGAACACAAACGTCCTATTATTGACAAATCGCTGCTTGATTTATTTATTTATTTTTTTTTAAGTACTATACATAAATGAATTTCCACTTACGCATATTTTAACTTTCTAAATATTAGAAATTAAAAGTGGAGTACGTTCAATTCTGTGCACGAATATCTGACAAACAGTAAAAACCTGACTGAAGCATTATAACCATTAAAGTATTATGACATCATTAATGGACCACTTGCCGCATATTCAAAAATTTTCACGTACTATAGTCTTCACTAAGCTCTCCTTGCCATCAAACCTCTTTCTACCCCTCATGCTGTATCTTGTATCAAAAATACTTTAATGCTGTTTGTACTAATTTGTATTATGTTTAAGGATCAAGATTAAGTCTGATATTGTCACTGAACATATGAGAATAGAAAGTGCAAAAAGAAGGTGATGAGAAATCAAATTATATATTGCAGATATGTCGACGATTGTTTAGGGATATGGAAAGCAACGAAGAGATAATTGGAGCAGTTCGTACGAAGAACTGAGAATGAGGAAAACGAAATAACGTTAGAAGTGGAAGAAAAGAGTACAATCAACTTCCTTGACATAACAAAGGAAAGAAGGAGCTTTAAAATGAAGTGGTATAGAAAAGAATGCTTGGCGGATGTGTATTACCACATTAGTGACGAATATGAAGGAACTACGAAGAATTATAATTAGCTTACCTCTGTAGGCACACTAATTATAATTCACTGATATATATCCTATAGAATCTATCACCAAGAAATAACTACCAGGATCATGGAGAAAATGATAGAACTGATAAATAGCAAAGAAGGTGTCTCATGAAGGCAATGATATATTGCTGAAACTACAACAGACTAGTATTAATAAATGTATGTTTTTATTTTTATTCAATCATATTCAGCTACAACTGTCGATACGGACTTTTTTTTTTTTCTTTCAATTTGACATTCTATGTTTTGGTGTTGTTTCCAGCTAAATTCATGAGATGTTAAACTGAGACAAACCCTGTAAGGCAAGCACAGCGAACTCCGTATTAGCAAACTAAATGCAGTATTCTGTATTTTTGTATCGAACTGGTCTAAACACAGTTTGGACACACAATAAGGCTATTTCATTTCATTTCAGAACTTTGATTTAATTTGGTATATGCATATAACCATATTGTAGCAGTGTACGTAGATACTGAAAAATCCAAAGATATGAAGGTAAACAAGGTAGGTAAAAACTTGGCTCTTCGACTCAAGGGAAGAAGATTTAACAAAGGCACCAGGAGTTAAATAGACGCAGAAATAATCGTTCCACAAAATAATGAAAACACAAAAAAAACTTTTAAATCATTATATTATACATAAAACCGTATTAAGCAAAAAATGAAGAAGTAAAGAGCAATCATTTAATACCCAAACAACAAGTAATCGTTTGTCTACCTCTTGTATGAAGAATGAAAAGACTGCGGTGCACTATTACTAATGTATGTACGCAATAAAAGGGATGAAGTAGTAGTAAATGTAAATTAATAAAATATTTAGTGTCTCATATAATCCCTCTAGATTAAAGGATGTTCGTAATAAATACAGAGACAGGGTACCCCAATGACACATAAACACGAAAAAAATCACATAATGCTGTCCACCACAAGATTACGAGGTCAGATTGAATAGGGGATTTACTCTTCGTTCAAGGAGTCTTCTACACTAAACTGCCGTGTCGCCTGAACATCCGATGTGTTCCAAATAATAACAATATTTGAACAGATTTCCATTTTCGTCACGCGAAATATGATTTTTGCCTAACTACGTATTTTTGCACTAACTACGAATAGACAGCGAAAGTTTAGATCAATGCTTATTGTTTTCTTCTTTAGTAACACTACTAAAGTTGTATGTACTATCTTGTATAAACAATAATAAAACAACCTTGGCAACCACCACTCCTGAAAAGCCATATTCCATCCATTGATGAAACTAAATTAGACACACATGAGTCGTCTTTAACGAAAGCGGAAATATTGTCTTTTAAAGAAAGACTGTTGGTGGCAAGAGTATTTTGAACAGGACTGACTGCATGTTTCATGCTCAATTGTGACCAAGACTGTGTTACTTTATATTTTGCCTTACAACACCCAGTTCGACGTTCATCATTATTATTATCATATACAGTAAGATCTCTCGTAACCGGCACTTTTGTATTCTTTGTCAATTAGCCTCTAGCAGCCAGTCCAAAACGAACGCTTCACACAATAGCTTATTCTAAGTGGCTCATTAGCTGAGGGAGATCACATGGATTTTTTTGTGTTTCGCGACCGAACTCGTGCCAACATATTCCACTCTCAAATAGTTCAACGTATGACAACTATACAGAGTTTACAAAAGGGCATTTTAAAATCTTTCTTCATGTGGTGATCTCGTTCAAAATCTTCGGGGCTACTCCCGCAAAACAAAAGAAAAATGTTCTCACGCTTAAATTAAATCTAAAATTGCTGCAGGAATATCAAATTGGAAGTTGTTGGAAGTATATACAATAAACTCCGGTGCTGTATATAGTGTATATCCAATTATCCGGCAAAATCTTGCATCCGGTACATGACAAGTCCCGTTGTTTTCGGTTATAAGAGAACTTAATGTATTCTTAAAACAATCGGAACCAATCACGATTAAGCACAACGGACGAGAAACAAATCCTAAGATTTCCCGTAACAAAAAAGCAGTCATAGTTAATACACTTCTATACACACTTTTTTTCGCCCTCTATATGTGATTCTATTACAACAAACCTGATAGAAAAAATAAAAATTGGAAATTAACACTTAACTACAAAACATCTACTTCTTGACTACATTATCAAATTTGTCTTATTCTCACACAGTTGAATTTTCCCAAACCAAAGGGATACTATGTGAACACAAGAACTGCTATTGAAAAGCAAGCAGAGAGGAATCTGATAGAAAACGTGGTACTGAAGACAGTGCTTCTATGTTTCTAATACGAAATAATGAAGTTATTTCTTTTTCATTATATATATATATATATATATATATATATATATATATATTAAAACAAGACATGTATTAATATAAAACCATGTTTGTTGAAGTTGGACTGTAAAACTGTAAAATAAACATCATTGCTCACATAAAGAAATTAACTCACATGATTCTGTTTCCAGTGAGACAAATTTGAGTAGGTTTGCGTTCAATGAAATACTGATCCTTAGCCTTGATAAGAGCTTTACAAATTCCAGGCATTTGTTTGATTAATTCGTCCAATGTTTTCAAGCTATGCGACTCCAGTAGCTCTGAAGAGACCTCTGAATACTTTCAGTATTCATTGGCATCTGCTTATGGGTTGTCCTGTCAAACTCATCGTACAAGAGCTTAAAAAAGCTCAATAGATAACAAATCCGGTCATTGTGGCGACTACTCCATTTGTTGGTAATGTTAGAGTCTTATTTGTATCGCAGATAATTACTGCATAGCTTGGAAGAATGTTTGGGGTGATAATCATGTTGCAGCACAAAGTGACTGTCACAAATCCGCGTTCCTAATGGAATTCTATACTTCACTTAAAACATTGTAAAATACGTTTTTGCCCATTATTCCATTAATTCAAACTTAAATTATCAACTTGATAGTCTGTAGTGGCACTACCTTCTCCGTGCCTTGCTGTAAGTACTTCACGGTCAGAATGAAGTGCTCTTCGGGACGACGACGCACAAACTTCTAGTGTTGGAAGGCGAAAAGTTGGAATTTAGGTTGGTCCAGAATGCTCTCTTCCTCTGTTTATCGTTCCAGTCTTTATTTTTATTTTATCTTTTTATTTTTATTTTTATTTTTATTTTTTTTTTCGGCCCAACAGTATCATTTTGTAATGTTTCCTGCTTGAAGGAATGGTTTCTTTACCGCAATCCTACCACAAAGACCATAGATCTGAGGCGCTGGGCCACGGTCCTATTTGAAAGCGATTGGAAATGGCTCTTTTAGAGTTCTATTGGTTCTTCCGGATCGATAATATCTATTCCGTTTACTTGTTCTTCTAGTGAACTTGTCCTCAACAGAAGTTATTTTTGTACGATCAGTGCGCTTCCGTATAATATTCACACAATTTTGTGACTATCTTTCAAGAGTCCGACGCATTGCTCCGCCCGATCACTGAATGATTTTTCGCAGACTCTCTTCTATCAAGATAATCGCTTGAGCACGTGCTTCGACTCTTAGTTAACAGTTTCTCTTCCGCATTTTATAATATTTGTATGTTCTTCACACTATTTAACTGGTTCACGCGAATGAATTGCATGTCACAGATTTGCATCCAATTTTGCCCATATTATGACAAGATTTAATAGTGCATACACAACTGTTCGTTGAAGTAAAGAGACAACAACTGACATGGGTTCATATAACACCACAAGACTACACAAATTTGAGTGATTTGAGATGACCAAGACCATAACTAATTAACCCAACTGTGCCCAGGGGTCATGAAATAAAAAGTAATTTCTAGTACACATATTTTACTTTTTGTTATAATTGTAGTTTTCCACATATTTTGTAGGGTCTAATTGAATAACTGAATCTGCCACATGAACCGGGAGTTCATAAGTCCTCATATAAATAACACGGTTTTCTTGCAGTAATATAATCGTCCCTACAGTCGTAAAATAATTTATGTATTTTTCAGTAATAAATACAATGATTTTTGTTCTGTGGTTTGAGTGTTACATTAGAGAGTGTAATCTGTCACGTAAAACAATAAATATTTGGACATTAATATTATATACTCCGTGTTACTGCATGTAATCGTTAACTACCTCTTGGGCAAATATTTCGAGACGAGTTGTATGATTCATCATATCAATTGTTCCTTCTAAACATATCCAAATGGACAAATGGAAAAATCATATTTTTAAACAAAAATATAAATATTTCTAACTCTGCCTGTATAGTTTAAGTTTGCCTTAAGTTTAATTATATTTTAAGTACGTTTTCTAACATGTTATTTGTTGAGAGTTCAGATTTATGAAAAGAAAAATGAAATGAAATTTCTGAGTTTTAAGTCCCATGGTTATACCTGCTAGGCTAGAGACGGTGATGATGAGAAATGAATGAAATGGTGGAATGAAGAAAGTGAGAGGAAACGGAAGAACCCCGAGGAAACCCACGCACACGGAGATTTACGAAAAGAAGAATAAGCATATCTATCTTAAACATGGTATTTTACTGTCCGTATATCATTCGTGTAACTGATATAAGGCCATTCAAGAAATTAGTTTTTAAAAATTAGGTACTATTCTGAATGTTTGTTATCGCTATAAACAGTTCATGAATTTTGGCAAGAGCTCATGGAATTACATTGGACAATTTGGCCTCTAGCCAGGAAACTGTACACACTCTTTGTTATATATGGTACTGAAATATTAGTTCCTGGAGCAACTCGGTTTTCAAACACAGGTAGAAATGTTCCAAATTTAGTGCGAGCATCAAATGTTGGGTATATAGTAATTATAGGGCAAAGCAGAAGAAGAGGCTCAGTGTGTATTAACAAAACACGGATATTTACAAGAAATGTGGAGTGGCTTTACATGATAAGGCTTCATTTCATAGATGTGTGCAGATTTATAAACATTCAAACAGTTAGACAGACGACGAAATTATACCTGTATACAATGAAATACAATAAATTATTGATTGCATATGAACATAGTTTCACTTAACGATATTGTAGATAATTACAAAATCTAAAAACATACCTATTACAGTTTTTTTTAAGTGCATTTATGCGAACAAGTTGTTTTACAAGTTCGTATTGATGAAAAAAGTAATAATAAAACTCGCATTCTTAAGAGTTTATGTAATGTATTATTTGGAATGGTACGGAATTTGCCCAAAGGCCATTAATGACCCACTCACTTTTACGAGGTGAAAACTTGATAAAAACACCTGGTACTGAAATTTCACCACATTACAACCTAAAAGGAGTAGCATGTATAAAACTGAACAAAATTGGAGAAAAAAAAGTTATGGCACAAATGATCAAAGATCTAAACTGAAGTATGACTACAAATAATAACTAAATCTTTTGTGTACATCGATAATCATGAGTCAGTTTAGTACCTTAAATAGTTAGATTGCAAACTAAAGTAACTTTTAACCCTAGGAAGTCCAAGGGGAAGGGGGGAGGAAGCTTCTCGAACCAACTCGTTTGTATTTCTTGAAAAAGCACCGTCGTAAGTCTTGATTAAAGTACTGAGAATTTTATTTGGTGTCTATTATTACTTCTTTGATAAATCAACATCATTAATGGGCATTTTTATTTAGTAACTTGTAAGTTAAAAATTATTTCAAAGTAGTGGGCTCATCGAACCTTCTTCTTGGACTTCCATGTGACATTTTTTTACAAGTATATTTCCTGAAGTTAGATTTTTTTCGTTTGTATTTAAAAAGGATTGTGTTCTTATGTTGGGAAACAGCATATCAGCCACGAGTAAGTTCTGAATGCTTATTCTATATTCATTTCTTGTTAGATGACGTTATGTCAGTTATAGTATGTTGGTAAATCTACCAGAAAGCAATGTTGGTACGCCTGCATACACGTAACTTTGGAGGGAAAGTGTGTTCTAATGAAGGGAAGCTGTCTGAATTGAGTTGTTTAGTAAGCAATGAATTCGAACGAAACTGATAAAAGTGATACTGTAAGTGAACTATCAGAAAGTGACAGTGAAAATGAAGAAGTAGATCAATTGGACATTATAGTTTCTAGCAGTGAGGATACAGGTGGTGAAGAAGATCTACTCGATCAACGTGAACATGATAGTACTACCGGAACAAGATCAAATGTGTTCACAGCAAAATCAGGGAGAACATATCTGAAGGAACCACCAAAAATAACTCGTAGGAGAAGACCAAATATATACCGTGGTCACCAAGAGCAAACGTTTTGCCTCCTGGTTTGTCATCGTCTCCAATGGACGCATTTTGTAAGTTTTTTACATCTGATGTATTTCACATCATTTTATCACACACAAATGAAGAAGATAATGCGAGAGGCATAAATGAATTTACTTTATCTGAACTTTATGCTTATATAGGACTTCTGCTAACAATGGGTGCAACGTCGGACACTCGCATTGGAATAAACGATCTGTGGTCTTCACTCTACAGTAGAGATATTTACATTGTAACATTTCCTCGTAATATAATGAAAGAGTTTAATCAGTGTTTACGGTTCGATGACAAATCAACCAGAAGTGAACGAAGGAAGACTGACAAACTAGCACCTTTTCGCATTGTATTTGAAAAAGTAAATAGTAATTTCAAAACCTATGTTGAGCCTGGTCCACATACAACTATTGACGAAATGTTATCACTATTTCGTGGCCGCTGTTCATTCAAAGCATTCATTAACGAAAAACCGGGAAAATACGGAATACTCATTCGTATTCTGAGTGACGCTACCTCAAGATATGTTTCGAGTTCGGAAGTTTACTGTGGTAAGAATGACTCTAGTGATGTTGTAACAATAGGCCCCACAGAGGCTTGTGGAACTAATACAGCATACAGGTAGGAATGTAACTACCGATCTCTACTATACCTCTGTTGATTTGGCTGAAACCCTTTACACTGATTTTGGTTTGACTATGGTTGGGACAATGCAACATAACAGGAAACATATTCCAGCTGAGCTAAAGGAAACACGAGGACGAAAGTTATATTCTTCTATGTTTTGCTTTAGTGACCCTAAAAGTGGCAAACCACCAGTTACAATCGTGTCCTATATTACGAAGTAAAAAAACAAGCAAAAATCTGCTTTTACTTTCTACCCAGCATGAAGATAATGCCGTTGACAACAGCAGTGACAAAAAGAAAACCCACGTAAATTTATACTACAACTCCATCAAAGGTGGAGTCGATACAATAGACCAAATGGTCCGCAAGTACTCTACAAAGAGAGGTACACGGCGATGGCCTTTATTAGTGTTCTACACGTTGTTAGAGATAGCAGCTCTCAATTCATACACCTTGTTTTCGCTTTGCAACCCTTCGTGGAACAAAAGCAAAGAAACAGAAGAATGTTATTTTTGCTTGCTCTAGGAGAGGCCCTTGTACAGGACCATGTGAACGAGAGAGCTAATAATCTAGTTGGTTTACATAAGAAGACCATTCTGGCAATGGAAAGTATTACTGGAAGAACACTAAAGCAGGAACAACAAAAACCTAACGATCCGTCGGCAGAAAGAGGCCGTTGTCATGTGTGTGTAAAGGAAGTGAAAAACAAGAAAGCCAAGTATTCTTCACTTTCTAAACCAAAGCAACGTTGTGCTAAATACAATAAGCATGTTTGTACAAAGCATAGCAGCAAAACAGTTGTTTGTGCAAAATGCATGAGCGAATCATCTGACTCGGAATCAGATTTTGAATACGGAATATAATTTCCAAGTGTAATAATATAATTTTGTTTAGGAACTGAAATCTTTTTTGTACAAGACAAAATTAGAATACTTGGATTATGTACAAGGATTATGATATTTGGAGTCATTTATATTATATTGTAGTAAGTAAAATAAACGTACTTGTAAAAGACATATCTCGAAATCAATTTTGAGCACAACATTCTATTATGTTTATGTAAGTGAAAAAGAGAATTTATGTACAAGGGTTTTGCTATTTGAGTATTATAAATTGGGATTTATTATGCTACGTGCAGATAGCGTTTCTGTACAAACTGAAGGTACAAAGCAAATTGGTGTAAATAACGAAATATCAGCTAATTTCCGTAAGAAATAGAAAATGGTTCTATCGGCTTTCTGGGGTCAAAACTAAATGAAAAAAACATATTGATTACAGGAATACTGAATTCATATTATGAAAGGGTAATTGATATATGCATGAGTAATTTGTGAAGTGAATTGTTCAGAACACAGTTTGGTAAGTGTAATATGGATTTAAAAACAACTTAAACAGGAAATACATACATATTTCGTAGCGAATATCGGTGTAAATGGTAAAAATGTCATTGTACTCACCTGACTTAACCTAACATAACTAACCTAGCTTAATAAAAATATTTACACTAAATTAACCTAGCCAAACGTATACTAACCTGAACAAACCTTGCTTAAACAGAATTTGGCAGTATTTTTATAAATGGAACAATTAAAAAAAAAAAAAATGCTGGCCACAAGAAAGCAGACATATGCTAGAGAACATTATGTACAAGGGTTTATATTTGGGAGTTATATGTACGAATTTCTCTTAAATGAGAGTCAAAATTTTTATTAAGGTATGACCCAACTATAATATTAAAAGTAATTTCTAAATCAGAAGATTTATTACAAGAATCTCATTTTTATACTCTGGGTTCGAGGAGCCCCCCCACCCCCCCTTCTTCCTGGACCTACTTGAGCCAAAAAAAAATTCTTGGACTTCCTAGGGACATTTGAACCAAAAAAAAAAAAGCTAAATTTCGTGACTTTTTCTTGACTTTCAAGGCCGTTTTCTGATTTCGTGACTTTTTGATGAATTTTGTGACTTTCGTGACCGATAGACACCCTAATAAATCACAAACATTCAATTGAGAATCTTCAATTAATATTCACTAACAATCTTAAGCTGCGAAACATTTAACAAATTGGTGATGTATTATACGAGAAAGTGTCAACAAGTTCGTGCAATCACTTAGAAAGGAAATGAAGTAAACCCCTCTCCTTTTAAGCATACAAAATATTGGTTCGTAGAAATAATTTCCTCTTTTTTTTTCTTTCTTCTTTTGTTTAATACAGGTAATCACTGACAAATTTAAGCAGGGCACGTTATCAATGGAATGAAAACCCATCATATGAGATGATATTCACGTGGAAATGGCAATTCCAAACTGAGTATATGACTACTTCGAATGTCCTTATATCTGGGATACTATTCACAGATGATGGCATTACGAGGGGAAAGTGACGATAATACTGGTGAATAATATTAGAAAATGTTGTGGCTGAAATAGGTGTTAGTTATGGACCTGTCTGGAATATTAATTTAAACCAGTTCCAATTTCGGAAAGTGTCAGTACGAAAGGTGCCATGGCAGCTTACCACTTTTCAGAAAATAATTCGAGGGAGAACACCAAGGGAAGTGTGAGATCTCGGTGAGCGTAATGAAGAGGACTCTATCGGCCGGTTACTCACAATCCATGCAGGCTGGGTACATTTTCATAACCCAGAAACAGGAAATGAGCGAACCTCTCTTCCCTTACTAATAAAAAAGCCTGTAGGTCCACAAGTCTGCCACCAAAATGATGCTGTCCTTGTTCTGGGACTGTGAGAGAATCATCATGACACAGACTACCTGCCGGAGGGTCAAACTCACACTAATAAATGTTATATTCAACTAGCTCAGTTTCGAGAGGAACTGAAGACCAAACGTGAGGAATGGTCAACAAAAGAGTGCGGCTGTTGGCAGACAATGCACTAGTTTATTCAGCCAATTCATCTATAACGAAGGCAATGCAATTAGGAAATGAAATTTGTCACACCCTCCATATTCACCGAATCTAGCACAAAGTGATTTATTTTCCTTTTTTATCATAAATGAGGCGTCTACTCAAAGAACGTCATTTTGGTAGTAAGAATGACGTTATTTCTGAAGTAGAAATGTGATTTCAAGTCCAAATGCAGACTTCTATAAAAACGACTTACGCAAGGTGAGGGACAGCTGGCAAAAGTGTGTCACGAAGCACGGCGACCACGTACAGGACGACTAATGTCCTCATGGTCTCAAAGTTACGCATAGCTCCTTTCTTCCAGGAGACAGTACGAACTTTTTGATACCTTCTCGTACATCGACAGAAATATTTAAAAGTAAAACATTTACATTCAAGAAATACTCCCTGAGGGATTTTTTTTTATTTACTGTTAATAGATAATATACATTCTACCGTATAAATTGGTAATTATTAGTATGACCATCACATGATACAAATTAGTTAATGAACGAACTCTGCAGTATGTTGAAATGGTATAAATAACGATATGTATACATATAATACAGGTGATTCGAAGTACTACATCAAACACAGTTATATAATACATACAATACTTATATAATACACAATACAGACAGTACTATTGTATACAATAATAGTAAATACACTGGTTGCAATTTCAAACGCAACACCAAGAAGGAGACCATCTAATGACAGGAAACTGAGTCCGGCCAGAGACAGTTCAGTGGTAGACGAAATTACAATTGATGTGACGTGAGTCAAAAGATGACTCGCCGTCGAATGCAGCAGGCATTCTAGCAGGTTTCGGTCTTTGATCGCGGACCGCTATTATCATATCGCGAGTGTGGCTTCACTGGAATGACGGAACGCACCTGTATTGGACTATACATTCGTGCCTGTATTAGATGGAATGCGGCCACGGTGCGGCGTATATGGACTCAATGGCTTTACAAAAGCACTACACAGTGACACGCCGGATCCCAACGACCGTACCATATCAATGGCCATGAGGACAGTCGGCTTGACTGTATAGCTCTGGCGGATTGGAGTCACATTCCGCACACTGGTGCATGCACTGCGAATGAATGCCCTCGCGAATAATTCTACATCGCCTGGAAAAGGATTCATATTTGCCCGGTGCATAGCTGCGTTTCCGCTGACTGCACAACATAAGTATAGGAGACCAACGGTGAGGAGAAAGTCGCGCATGGAGAAACGAATAACAAGGACAGTTTCCTTTCAGACGAATCACACTTCCATCTGCAGCATCATGATGATTGAATCTGTATCTGACGCTACCGTGGCAGTAATCTGGGCGACGCTTCTACGTAATGAAGAACGCAGACCAGCCAACGGTACATTGGATCCGATCGACAGATGTTGGATCTGACTGTAGTTCCTTTAATGTAGGTCCTGCTAGAAACTAAATTCCAACAGGATAACGCACGATCTCATGTTGAACGTACTGTCCTACACTTCCTGGTTAGACACAATGTTATTCTGCTTCCTTGGTTGAGGCGTTCCCACGATGTCTCGCAGACTGAAAGCTTCTGATCGATGACTGCATAACGCCTTTTTCACACCTGAGAGCTTCGCAGCTCCAGTTGATGAGCTGTCGCATCGTGTTGTCGAAAATGCATGGCTTCTATTCTTAGGAGTAACCCTCTCTCGACGTCTCGCCGTGTGCTGTAACAGTTCTGCTCCACTGTCGCCTCATTATCATGCTTCACACAAAGCCGAACGTTAAATCATTTGCTACTTGTACACTCATGTCCAAAATTATTGTCACATGTCTATAAATATGTAGTTGTAGGAATATAATTTGATAACGAATTCGCCCGGTATTTCTTACAATGTTAGTATGTGTATAATCGGTTAAGACATGTATGTGGCAAAGTTCATGTCAAAAGAGCAGTAAATAAGAACAATAAAACAAAAATAGTTCTTGTCCATTTAGCAACATTTTGTTTTACTCATTCTAATTTTCGTATTTATAATTCATTTCCTATGAAATTTACAACAAATATACATTTCCGGATTATACACATAGTATCAGTATTAAGAGTACCCTGCAGAATCATTGTCAAATTATATTCTTACAAGAAGACAGTTATAGATATGCAACAATCATTTTAGACATGAGTGAACCAGTAGGTCTCTGCATACCAACTTTGGTGCTGTTATTTCCTTCTTTGAATTGCATTTTTAACGGCGAACAGTATACAATAATTATAATATTCAATATAATTATTTTAAAAGCAAACGTATCCACAACATTTTTTTTCTAGTTTAACGCCCCACGATTATGCGCCAAGTCTAAGGGAGATGGTAATGATAATGAATGGAATGGTGGAAAGAAGAAAGTGGGACGAAGCGAGAGAAAAAGTCCATCTGATGCGAGCTGGGATCGAACCAGGAATTCCACATAGAAGAAGAGAGCGCTCTAACACTGAATCACCGCTGCCCCTCAACAAAAGTGAGACATACCCTGTGATATTCCATTAAGTACAAATTTTATATTTACATATTAAAAGAACGCATTTTATTATCATTTTTTTTTACTCCCATATGTTATCGCAAACATACTTTTCGCCCTCCCCTCTCTCTATGTCTTGCATACTGGATTCATAATGTAAGGCTGGATAACATAGGCGCGTTACGTAATCCCAGATAATTATGTTATATCGAAGAGGAAAGTTGTTGATTGTATTAGTATAGAATGTTTCTCTGAAAATTCTGCATTAGCAGTCAGAAAAAGGATTATGTATAATTCAAGTTAATTATTAATGAGATTGTCGGGAGGGTGATATATGATGGAGATTTAAGCTGTAAGTTGAAGGATACAGTTAAATATACTGAAGTTTAATCAATAAATTTGATGTATGATAAAACTACGTTGTATATGTTTATTCTACATTGAGTGGCGGTTTTATGAAGAATGATAAATAGTTATTTTGCTTGCGGCATTTAAATACAAGAATAGAGAAAAATATCAATTATGTTTAAAAAGACCTTTTACCATATACAAGTAAATGAGAGATTTGTATCCTCTGAATCAAAAAGCTAATATTTCGAACTTCTATGAGTTCAACGATCCAGAATAAAATTATAATAATGGTTATAATTCCCTCCTTGCCTAATCTTTGAGATTACATTTCCTAGTTATGCAAAGGAATGTCACTTTCATATTCTTTATATTAAAAAAAGAACATCATTCAACTGTTTAAAACAAAAATGTAATCAATTGTAAATTTCCCAGCATTTTGGAATGGAATTTCCTAAAATTGAGCCGACGAATGCAATATTTGCATTCAATACATTAAAATTCTACAAAATAATATCGATATATATCGAATTATTATTTTCAACGACTTTGCCCCCTTTACATATTTTTGTACTTGCACTCATAACAAAGTTGGCTTATGTAAAGAGAGAAAGTACGAAAGTATGTAAAGAAAGAAAAGTCGTTGAAAATGATAATTTTTCAATCTAAAGGTTGCAATTTTTCAAATCGAACCATCAATTTTAGCTCTACACTGGTAGTCGCCTTAATGGTAATTGAAAAGCAACACTGCCAGTCTCATAACCGAAGGGAAAGCAAACAAAAATTATGCCATTGGGAAGAAGCAAGAATACTAGAAATCTCGGTTGCAATCATTAGCATCCTCGGGTGCAGGGGAGGGCGGGGAGGAGGAACGAAATTCTTACAAGTTGAAAATTGGTACGGAAAAAGGTATCCATGATGTGGAAATCAATGCAGCTACTGCTGCGTATTACTGCAACTATTACCTTTTCTTGCTACGTACTACTACTTCTAGTAGTATCACTTTAACTAACATTAGAAGTATCGTACCCTTACTACGGGTATTACTATCTCGTACTGGATTGCTGCCAAACAAGAAATAGCGACTGACATCTAAAGTGCATATTTCTGCAACTATCATCTTACCCCTCCATTATGAGTTTATATTCTTTTAGTTAGAGGTCCCTACAACATCCAATTGCTGTTATCCTGTTTGTCACACCTCTGCTATTTTGAGAACGGGATGCGGTTTTCGACACTCCACTCCGCATCAAAACATATACCTATCAGCTAAATTTTAGACCGATGATTTCAAGGGGTTATTTCGGTCAAGAGTCGAAAATGTCATTTGTTGTTAATTTGTCTCGAAAACCCGTGAGTTTGTATCCAATACAAACTCAAACTATTAGCTTGTCATATCTTTACCACTGAAACACACTCGAGAATAAAAATGTTGTCAGCAGCGGCCTCGGTGGTCAAGGTAGTAGAGCATGTAGCTGCAACGCAAGGGTCCCGGGTTCGATTTCCGTGGTGATCAGAATCGGATAAATTTTCCGTCGTCTCCGCACCTATAGGCTCTGGAGCCCACTCAGCCTCGAGATAATGTGCGTACCAGGGGCAATCCTGGGGGAGAAAAGGTCTCGGCGTCGTGTTGTCCACCCACTTCCAATATGGACGAGGTTAAGAAAGTGTGGAGTTCTATATCTGCATCCTCTTCTACATCTCTTCATGACATGAACCTTCGCAGGAGAGACATTTTCATCCCCATCACTGGTTATTATTTTGTCTGAAAATAGTCTGATGCTCTGGAATAATTTAGTGTAATTCTGTTCAATCAGTTTCCTTTGTAACGTACGTGTTTGCAGAAAGTGAATGTATTCAATGCAGAACAACGGTGAAATGATGCTCTTTCATGAAGTTGCAAAGAGTCAACGGAAAGCAGTAGCAGGCTATTACAGCTGTTATTCACATCAGGTAGCACCGTCCCACCAACTCATTTCGATACTCATAGCACGATTCAAAGCTACAGGCAGTGTGGCAGACAGGCCCGGTAGTGGATGATCATGAAGTGAGACTTTCTGAGCCATGAGTATTCATTGCCTGATTAATGTAGTTGTGATGACAGTTGGTCCGGAACGATCAACACGAAAGGCTGCACAAGAAGGTGGTGTGAGCTATATGTTTGTCTCCAAAGTTCTGTTACGTGAACAATATCATACAAGAAATATTTGACACATCGAGATAACACAGACAAAAGAACAGAGTTCTGTGAATGGTTCCAGCAGACAACAATACAGCATCCTAATCCTGAGGCTGACATTCAATTCGGCGATGAGATTACTTACCCTCTTAACGGTACAGTCGACAGACACAACGCTATGTACTGTCTAATGATAATCCCCACATTGATGTGGAAGCTCACTATCAAACTGATCCTCAAGTGGATGTGTAGAATGGGATACACGACAATGTTTTATTAGGTCCCGTTTTCCTGCATGACACGTTAACATCAGACTAATATCTGCATAAATAATCTGGAGACCACACTGCAGTCGTATCTGAATGACATGTCCTTGGCATCGAACCGTTTATTTCCAGCACAACGGAGCATCGCCACATTACGGCCGTTCGTCAATGGCTTGGTCGCAGGGGTCCTGTGGAATGGCATCCCAGGTCATCAGGCTACTAAATTTTACTTTGTGGGGTCATATAAACAACTGTGTATCGACCCAGATCCGTGGATCACCTAAAAGAGAATATCACGCAGATGTGTCGAGAAATAATAGCTTAAACACTGCAGAGTGTGTGGTAGTGTTCGACATTGTATCCACATGTGCTACAACCGGGAAGGAAACCAATTTGAACAACTGCTGCAGTAGGAGAAGGTTCTAAAACATAGGTCCCCATATATAGATTAGTAGCTAGGTTGGTTCCTTTCTGTACTAAACTTTAATATTTAATTCACATAGTATTGCCGAGTGAGCGTGAGCGAGTGAAGGTGGGTTAGAGCCCCGCAAGGCACGTTGTTTTCTGTCTTTATTGCAGCTAAATGGGAAGGGGGACCTGTGTTCTAGAACCTTGCCCTGCAGTCAGGGTGGAAAAAAATCATGATTTTTTTTTTCAAAAAAATCATTTTTGTTGATTTTTTTTATTTAAATCAAATCTTTTTCGTCGTATAATACAAGTCGCGAACTGAAGAAAAAACATTAGTAATTAGTATTAAATGTTAATTATGTCATTTAAGTGAAAGTATTGGGTTTTAATTTTGAATTAATTCCCAATCGTTAAGCTATTTCAATCCCAAACAATGTTTCTTAAGCATTAAGGAAAAAGTACAGCAATATATATCAACATGACACTTTTCTTTTCACGAAAGTTACTGATATTTGGCAGGGGCATATTTTTAAACAATTGGAACTAGCTAGCGGCACGAAATTTCGCCTAAAATTAACTAACTCACTCTATGACCTATGGAACCCGGAGGTTCAATGCAATGTTCACAAAAGCTCTCCACTAACTTCTATCCTTAGTCAACTGGATCCAGTTTTTACTTTGTATTCCTATTTCTGCGAGATGCAACTTAATATTGTCCTCACATCTGCGCCTAGGCCTTCCTAATGGTCGTTTTCCGATTGGACTTCCAGTTAAAACTTTGAAAGCGTTCCTACTTTCTTCCATTCTCGCTACATGTCCTGCCCACCTGAGCCTCCAAGATTTGATGACCCTAACAATATTTGGTGAATGGTATAAATTATGCAGTTCCTCATCATGAAGTTTTCGCCATTCCTCATTTCTGTTACTTTTGGTTTCGAATATTCGTTTCAGGATTTTATTCTCAATTACTTTCAGTCTGCGTTCTTCCCTCAGCGTAAGCGACCATGTTTCACAACCATAAAGCACAACAGGCATAATTATCGTTTTATATATTTTAAAGCTTCAAATTCCTCCACACAATTCGCGACGATAAGAGATTTTGAACTGAATAATAACACAAATTCCCTGCAGGAATTCCAAAATAAAAAAATCAAGATGATCAGTTCCAGAACAAGAAACACTTGTGATTGTTAAAAATATGCTTTATGTGACGTGAAAAACAGTTCAAATGCGAGTTGTCCGTGCATTTAAAACATCTATAAATAGCAGGCACGTTTTTATACTTTTCTGTTGGCTATTTCATTTCCTCTGACAATTTTTCCTGCACAGGCGCGGCAAATTTTCTGCGATCACATTGCAGATCGCGGCATGTTCTGCAATGGGGTCAAGTATCCACTTTATCAAAAGTATTATTCGATATTTTAACGCATCCAAAATTTGTCGTATTACGATCCCGAGGAACTTCTATGCATTTAGTATATAAATTTCGCCCAAAATTTTAATTTTTTTTTTTTTTTTTTTGCTTCGGAGAGGGGATCGAATCCCTCTAAATACGCCCCTATTATCTGGTAACAAACAAATAGATATGAACACAAAAGAGTTTTCATCTTAAATGTCCATGGTGATTTCCCCGTCGGATTAGAAATTTTAAAACCCTGTGTTACAAAGAGAAGAAAGCAGGGTTCACCCGTAACCCGTTCAAACGGGATTTTCCCTGATCGTTCCCTACATGATACTAGTTTTCATACTGTGCTTACATACATTTGAGTCTCATTGTATTACGATTATTATCTTCCATAATCGAAATAACAGAAGAGAAACGGGATTTTACTTACTTTCACTTTAAATTAATTCATTTCGGAATTTGATTTAAATCAACGATTTTTATTTAAAAAATCAAGTGATTTAAATCTTGATTAAAATCGTGATTTAAATCAGACTGATTTAAATCAATCCACCCTGCCTGCAGTAGTGACAGGATTGTTCCGCCTGGAAGCGTGTAGCGTGCGTTGAGTTGAGTTGATTTTGAGTTTAACGTCCCTTTCAACAGCGAGGCTACATGAGACGGGATTTACTTCATAACGTGGAATCAGAACCACATGAGCTCCAGCCGGAAATCGAACCCAGGTCTCCCACGCCAAAGACGCGTACGCTAACTGCTTAGCCACGAAGGAACTCTCATGTAGCGTGCGTGTATGAGGCACGTAAATTTATTCTTAATAACATGAACAGTCTGTCCAGTAAATTTTGTAAGCAACAGTACGAGATGTAGTTTAACTGCTTTATGTATTTTGCATCTTAAATTGATGTGCACAACCAATTTTTAACTCTTACGAATTTTATCTCCCCTACCCCACCCGCCCTGTAAATTAAAATCGTTCAAACCGTCCTCAGGCGGCTTCAAAGGGCGCGGAACACCATTGAAGAAAACCACATGTTTCTTTGTTACATGAGAGGGATATTTCAACAAGTCCTTCCAGTTGAAAATGGCCCTCCAGCTGACCTGCTGAAAAAGAAAGCGATGTTGCAATTTTCGCCTCTTGCTTACTGATTCTTCAGTAGTCTTCGCAAGAAAGACAGTGCGTATATGCTTCTTGCTTTTCAAATTCGATTATATCTAATTTAGCGATGGCAATAACGTATCACCTCGACACCAGACACTTGCCGTTTATGGCAAATTTTTTGCTTGAGTACAAAGGAAGTCGGTTGGGGACTAATAGAACGTCTCGACTATACCCTACGGTGCTAATGGTTATAACCGAGATTTGTAGAATTCTTGTTTCTTCCCTACAGCACCATTTTTGAATGCTTTCAGTTTCATTATTGTGTGAATTAATGCTTCTATTGTAACACTATGACTGACAACGTTGTTTTTCAATTACCACTGGGCCAACTATCAGTGTAGAGCTGAAACTGCTGGTCTGATTTGAAAAATTTAATTTTAGATTGAAAACCTATCATTTCCAGCAACTTTGCTCTCGTAACATTTTTTCGTACCTCCATTCATAGCAAAGTTGGTCCGTGGCAAGGGACTTTAGTTACACGCTGTATGTATTCTCCACTCCTCATGCGTCGTCAATGTTGAATTCGTCTCTCATCCTTTTGGACTGGAATTTCAAACACGTATCCAAATGCATGAGATAATCATATTATGTGTATAGAAAACCCAATGTGTATCTCCATCTGTGTATATGTTTGCATCAGCTCATAAGAATCCTGTAATAATAATTCTTTTTCCTCACCTCTTCGTGGTGGATTGTTTTGTTTTTTCTTCTTTTTTCTCTTTTTACTGCATTTTCTCAATAAAGAGTCAATATGAAGAGACATTCGTATTCTGTTAACAAAAATGGCACAATGTATCAAAGTTGTGCCTTTATTTGTACACGACACAAAAGAAATATGAGATAATAAGTGTGAAAAAATGCACTACTGGACCTGACTGTACCTTTATCCTTTAAGCTACTCAGTCTGCTCTCTGAACAGCCATACATTCTATTACTTTTTTTTTAAAGTTAGTGTTCGGCCACTCAAACTACATAGATTATACCACAATTCCTGTTATGTTTAAACAACCCAGTGCCTACATTCAGAACAGCTCTGACGGTTCAATTACATATGAAAATAAAATTAAGTATGACAGGTTATCGTACCACAATTACGCCTGTTAGGCTAAGGGAGACAGACGATTAAGGCAAGTGAATGATGTTGGAAGAATTGGCAGAATGAGAATGTGGGAGGAAACGGAGTGCCCCGAGAAAACCCATGAACACGACTGAATTACATATTACTTGTGTATTAATAAATGGAGACTCCACTTGTCCCTCATGGGTATTTCATTTTACCACTGTGTATCCAAAAAAACCTAACATAACAAACACAACAAACAAAGACTAAAAGGAATCTTTATCCTACCCGTTTGGAGTAGAAGTTGCAAATCTCGTGCATGTGAAATGAATGAGATATTCGTATTATGTCTATTAAAAGTCCGCCATATACCCTATTCTAGTGTAGCACATTGTGTTGTACGAAACTGTGTTTTCCAAATGAGAAAGTGCAGTATATTGCCAGGTTCATCGAAACAAAATAATATACAAAAGCAGAAATTTACAGAACTAGGTTTGGTAAAATCCCGCCATCTCATTCTACTATTCGAAAATTACACCAGTAATTCATAGACTGGATCTGTGCTGGAAAGATCATAATGGCCACTCAAGACACGAAGATCGAATGAGTTTGGGATGTATATCCACGAAGCACGAATCCATTCGTTCGGCTGCCAAAGAAGTAGAAAATGCCATAATTCACGGTACGCAAGGTTATATATACATACACACATTTTTTGCCAATGGGCATACCAAGTAAAACTTTAAGGTATTTGTACCGGGTGATAGATGATAATGATAATTCGCAGTATTAATACCAGATAAGCTGGCTAATGACCCCGAGCTTCTCACATTATTATTATTATTATTATTATTATTATTATTATTATTATTAGGCAACTATTCGTATCTCTGGGCAGTTAATAATATCAGGGTCTTGGAGTCTCATAATCCCCATGTATATACAGAACTTAAGAAAGAGAGAATTTCCTAAAGTGAATGGGTGGTGCGATGTTATGCGTAACAGAATCTTTTAAGAAAGAACATAGTGACAGATGTATTATCTGGATGGTTTACATATATTGTGCAAAAGTTTTTCTATCATGTTCAGTGGTGGATATTTTTAAGACAAGGTGTCCATGGCCTCTACACTTGCAGATATTAGAACCTCGAGATAAATACTTTCAATGGGATACAAGAATCATTCGTGATAATACCAGTAACAAGAAACAAGGTGAGCTCGCTACAGAAGATCGGGTGTTAGATATCATACTCTCTTTTAAGTAGTGAAGAAACAAACGCGTATACACATGCCTTATTACACTTGGCCGTACTTCATTAAAAGTTATTTGAAAAAAATGTGCCCCGTTCGAAGATTTAAAAGGCCAGTCTATTGGAACTCAAAACTGTAAAAAATCTTGAAAGGTTCAACTGTTTCATGATAAAACCATTAACTATTAACTCGACACAGACATGTACATAAATAAGAATTGTGTAGTTTCGCGTTTATAATTTATCTAATTTAAAATTTGTTGTTTAATTATTTTGTAGCAGATTCTGCATCGTGTTAGGATTAATCCTTTAAGGGAGAGAATATATATATAATTATATAATTTTTACCGTTTAAGCCTGCAAACTGTTACGGACCAATTTCTCTTGTCTAAATTGGTTGAATTGTAACTTCTACACACTTTGACAACTCTCTGAATAACTACATATCAAAAATTTGTTTTCTTTAATTTTCTGAAACAGTTTATTTATATCAAGATGGGAAGTTACTTCTGTTGTACATGAGCGGTCCTGGGTTCGATTCCTGGTGGGAGCACTTGGTCGAAAAAGTGTAAAACGCTTTTTCAGGCCAGCCACCCTGAATGAAGTCTTCCTCATTCACACCAGGCAAATGCCGGAGTGGTACCTAACTTATAGATCCCAGGCCGCTCCTCCCTTACCTGATCATTTCTTCCTTCCCTTTCTCCGGATAGTGTGCTCGCCGAGGGACGTCATCCCTCAAACGTGACGAGCTAAATGGCCATAGATGAAGAAAGTCCAGAAACTTAAATTCCTTTTGTTCTAGACTGTAGGAATTAATGAAATTTATTCATTTTATTTCAATGATATTTTGATTATTAATCTGATAGAAATGAAAATTTTATATTAACTTATTGCAAACTATTTAATACATGTGTTGAAGCGTTTGTTCTAAAACAACATTTATATAATTTGGAATTTCAACGCCGGAAGGCAGAGAGAGGGATACAGAGTGACTTGAGAAGAAAATCTATTATGCATATACAAAATTTTTAGATGAATGTCAACTAATTTTACTGACTTCAATTAATGGAAGTAATTGTTGAGAATGTGCCAATTGGAATTACGAAATAATTCAATTATATTACAGTTCTGTACTCATCAAAGATAAAATTATTAATACGTACGAGTAATTGATACGTGTTTCCCAAATATCTTCTTGCTGATCAATGTGATATCTATAGCTTTTTCAACGCTATAAATTTGTAATGTATATAAATAATTACGTACTATGAATCATGGCTAAGTTTCAGTAAATACCAAACCAAAGCCTCATATATCAGTATAATTCCTTTAAAAAAAAAAAAAAAACGTACCGACTAATCGCTGTGTGTTATATATTGCTAGAAGGTTATACGTTACACCGTTACCAGTATTCAAATCTGACAGGATGTTAGGAAAGTGGTCGACGATATTCTGAATAAAGGAAATATATATCAAATAACGTGTCATCCAGTATCTGTCTATAGAGCATAGTTATTTTAATCGTGGTATATGCACGTAGAGATGTATTTTCCATGCAAATCAATATTTCACGCCTATAGTATTTATAGATACGACTGTAAACTACTAGTATGGTACGATATATTATAACGCATTTGTTTTTCTTCAGAGCGCAGGTAATCTTTATTCATACTAATTTGCTTGCAGATAAAGGTGATTAGTCAAGTTGAAACGAGACTATTCTCTCATGGTAATTTAATTAGTATTCCATTGCGTCATACTACCTGAATCACTAATGCTGTTTTCTTAGGGGACCGGACAGGGATATCCAGTATTAATTCATCTTAAATGTATACTAATGAAACAATTTGATTATATTCGGTCTACGTACTGTGTTTGGTCTGAATCCTGACAATGGGAGGCAACAAACATCATAAGTAGCCAGCAGACAGTAGCGTACCCAGGAATTTATTTCGGGGGGGGGTCCAAACTAAATATGAAGCTATTTTATATTAAAATTGCTAAAATTGCCCCTAAAATTAGGCTAAATTTTTAAAAAGTCGAAATTTCGGGGGGGTCCGGACCCCCGTGTCCCCCCCCCTCCGTACGTCCCTGCCAGCAGAGGCTTGCATAGCATTGAAAAAGAGCATACTTAGTGATAGTCCAAAATTTGCAGCCGTACTTAAAGAGACATCTTATGTTGGATGATCAATACTACCAAAGCAAGAATTGCATTGAGCTGGATCAAAGTTAGTCCAATAAGCTTGGAGAACGATTTTAGATAAGTGATGAAGCAAATTCGTTTGCTTTTTTTCCCATCACACTCTTTAAAAGTATGGGAGCTGTGTAGTACATAAACACGAACATGAACTGCAAGGATTTATCATTTTACACTAATGAGTTGGAAGACATTGGGCTGGGATGTGATATGATTCCTCTCGGTTGAGTACTATCATTATTATTAGTTGTTGTTAGTCCTATCCTTGCGGCTGTAGCATATATTCGAGTACGTTATATAGCCTCATTTGCCGCTATAATCTGTCTCCGGTCAGGATGTAAAAAGTATGCCACTGCAGTAATTCCTATAACCACATTAGCACCCAATGAGTACTATGTAACATATTGGTAATATGGTTGCGTCAATTTCCGACGGGAATCACTGCCGACGTGTACAGGGTGTCTACTAAAATTCCAAAATGAAATTTCGTGACCTTTTCTTTACCAAACTATAAAATTTCCTAACATTCTTAAGAGCGAATTTGGGTGCAAATTAGACCGAATTTTCATGCATACGACAGAATACTACTTTGCTTGCGATTCAGTAGCGTCTAAAGCCCATCATAAAGACATTTTTAGTGTGAATTTTGATTTTGTATAGCACAAAATTTTCCAGTCTGTGCTTATATTTGTACAGATTTAAAAAATCCGCGACCCAAAAGCTAAATTTCTTCACTTTCATGACCGTTTTCTGATTTCGTGACTTTTTCATGACTTTCGTGACCGATAGACAACCTGGTGTAAGATACACATTTACAGAGAGGTACACACACATTATTATTAACTATGCTTTGATAACATGATATCGCCCATAGTAGCTCAAAACAAGAACCACAATATGACTTAAGAAATTCTTCCCATTGCTCCATACTTCCACAAACCAGGTCATCGAGCTATTCTGTTCTGTAAAGTGCTACCATATGGAATAACAATAACATATGGAAACGTATTGGGTTGGCGAATATGTAATGTTCATAGTCAAGAAGTCAGTTCTATAAATATGACAGGAACCATCCAACAACATATAGAATATCGTTAAGTTCACTACTGAAACTAATTGTTTTGATATGAACCCCTGCTGATCACAATGTCCAGCGAAGTAATGGAAGCCCAGCAAGCTGAAGAAAACAAAGTGCGGTGTCTAAGATTATTAGAGTACGAAATGAATATCAGATACACAATTAATGGATCAAGTTTTTATTCGAGCCTTTGTGTGCAGTACACTTGTTGAATAGATTGAGCATCAACGAGATATAAAGTGTATCTTCACTGCCCTTTTCTTCTCTTACCCGTGAATATTCAACAGGCCATGAACGTTTCGGATCAGATTCCATTTTCCATCAGATGACCAAGTTATTTCCATCCTGGATCACATTCTAATCTTAGTTAATATGCCTTTTTGAGTCTAACTTTGTACAAATCTTTTCTTATTTATTTTTCTTTAGTAATTTTAATCTTTCTCGTATTATCTCTTCTGGCTCCTAAAAGTACGAGCAATTTCCCAATATTTGCTACTTTTTCTAGTTTAGTTCATATTATATACGTGATTTTCGAACTTCAAAATCACGTTGGGTGGATAGGAAACTACATTTTTGTGGGTAACCGATGAAAACTAAGGAAAATAATTCGTGGTATGATAAAAAATTGAATATGGTATTGCTTATTTAGAGTAATTGTGAAATTGTGAGTGTACAATACAACTTCATTGCAATTTTTCTATACTAGGCAAGTCACAAGTTCATATCATTTCTGTGAAATAAGTCTGTTGTTCTTGTTGTTCATAAACTTTCCGCCAATAATGCAGTTCTCTGGGGAATACAAAGTCGCAGACTTTGAAGAAAAAAAAAAAAAGAAGAAAGAAAGAAAGAAAAAACAAGATGATTCCACTTTCATCACTGCAGGAATTAAGGTTTTGTACTGGAAGTAGTAAAACATGGAATAGAACAGGCGTAAATTGAATGGTGAAAGATTAAGTCTATAGGCTGAATGTGTAATTACTACTCAATATTATCGATTTTCACTATTTTTCAGTTCACAATTGCCTGGTAACAATAACAAAGTAGGTCTATATCCGCTGTCTTTGGTCATCATACATAGAGTCCCATGGAAGTAAGTTTTATTTTCAAACCAAATATTTTTTTTTTCCCTAAAAACTCAAATATCCTTACCATAACGATCTCCGTACCACAAGTCGACAGAAAAGTAAATATTTTTCTTTAAATTTATTTTCTTAAAATCTTCGGGGAAAAAAAGCTCACCTGAGTATTATTTGTGTAGAGATATCCACAATCGTATATTTACTGAGATCGATTTCAAGGTTCTTGACAAATATATATATATATATATGAAGTATCAACTTTCAATGGTAACTGTAAATGTGCTAGATGACTAGTCCTATTTGTTGCAGAACTATGTTCCAAACATTACATCGAAGTTATTTCATATTTCTTCTGGATATCACTAATGCATTGTTTAAAAAGAAAAATGCAGACAGTTTTCAGCTTGTACATTTCTCTTCAATCCGAATTACAATCTACCCCTAGCAGTTCTGAGGACTACAAATTTCTTGGATGTTTAACACAAGTAAATTAATTTATATGTAACAGTTTTATTCTTAAGACTAAGAAAAAAAACTGCCATTCTTACTTCATTATTACTACTTATTTAACGTAAGTTTTCTTGTGGGAAATATTTTAAAAATTGACCTTTGAAGGTCAATACAATATGCTGTGTTTAATGAAGAATACTAAACAATGAGCATCGGTTAATCTCTAGAAAACCATGAATGCACAGCTCTTATTTCTGGTCCACTTCTTGAATTCCAGTATATCTTCACACAGTCTTGGAATTATCATACCATGTACAATTTATCAAGTTCTACTTTTCTAACCTAATTTCTTTATTGGATCAAACGATCCAATATATTTCAATCTTTTATTATTATTATTATTATTAATTTATTCTTTAGATTTCCTCTAAACAGTTCCATCCCAAATATCCGACTGAGTGAATATTTTATCTCCGAAATGATTTACGAATCAACAGAACATATTTTGATGATTGTTTCTTGGCAATCCTAGTTTCCGTTGTTCCTTTTTACGTGATATGGCTGTCAATCTTAAGATCATAAATGACAGAAGATCAGTGCTCGCCAAGCACCTTGGCGATCGCATCATCTGGTCTGACTTATCTGCCTGATGAAAACAATTCATGTGGCTAGTTGGGTTCATTTCCCACCTCCCTTTTAATGACTTTCTACTTATAACCGCACTTGGCTTGAACTCGAGTTCGAAATAAAGATCTCAAACATATAAGGAAAGCTTCATTTGTTTAATCTAATACCATATTTTGGATTTCAAAGCTTTCAGAGAAAAGTGTGTGGCTAATTGGCTAAATAGTATTAAAAAAAAAAAAAAAAAAAAAAGCCTCCTCGTGGTTATACGGTTAGCATAGTACCTTCGGCGCGAAAAACTTAGGTTCGATTCCAGGTATGAGCTCATGTGGTTCGATCCGTTGTGGGATGTTGCATAGTCTCGCTACTGACAGGGGTATTAAAATCAAATCAAACTTTAAAAGACATTTAAAATACCGGATGCTTATGAATCTGAACACTCGAACACAAATATAACGAACTTCATGAATCAATCGTCATGCACGCAGTTGTGTGCACAGGGGAAGGAAAAAAAAAAAAAAAAAAAACATACATTGCATCAAGTACACTTTACAAGTTCAGCAATAACGTAAAGAATTGTGAAAAAATACTGCAGTTCGTCAACATTTATACGCATCTCCAACGAGCTTCTTTTTCTTTCTTCAAATTAGTCACGAAGTTGAACAAGAAAGACACAGAGTATACACGAAACAACACAGTACAGTAGCAAAAATACTGAAGTTTTAAATTCCTAGGGTTTTGCGATAATGAGATATAAAAACTTCTCGACATGAGTCAAATGTAAAAAATTCTGTTATATTAAGTAAGTTTATGTTATGTGGTTCTACTGTCCATGGAACCCTATATGATGACCAAACGCAGCGCGTATAGTCGTACTTTGTTGTTGTCACCACGCAATTGTGAACTGAAAGATAATGAAATTCGACAGTATTGAGCGTTCTAGAAATTACACTTTCATGCTACAGACTAAACCTTTCATCATTCTGTTCTAGTGTATACCTTACTTCCTTCAGTGCAGAACGTTAACTCCTCTAGTGATGAAAATGGAATCATCAAGGGTTTTTCTTCTTTTCTTATCTCCCACTTGGAACGCCAGGAAACTGCATTATTGGCAGAAAGTTCATGAAGAACATAGACTGTACTTCACAGAACAGGCTTATCAAAATCATGTACAGGAATAATTTGAGCACTTCGAAACGAAACAAACTTAGTGCGTTCCACGAATAAGACTAAGGTCCACCTCCTGAAGAAACCAAGGCAGATAGAAACATGAAACCTTTTGGAACCTTCAAGGGACATAAAAGGCAACATTATGCTGAGAAGGAGAATCCCCCACAAAGGGGGCTAAAGGGGGTTACTGGGGGTAACTCAAAAATTTTAAATAGCAACCCCCATCGTGTGGTACCTCGTTTGAAAGGTATCACGTGTATTGACCTGTTCTGGAAAGTGCATGTTGATTGCATGTCCGTAGCCAACATGGCTGCCATCCGTAAACTATGATCGAAGAAACATTGCAAACCTGTAAGCAGAGAGTAACATAGTATGATTTGGAACATACCTCATTAATGCAGGAGATGCTCGAAGTGTGCACCGCCCACTTCCTGGCAGTAATGTAAACGTTGGACGAACTCCTCTCGAACACGGGTAAAAGTCATTACCGGTATAGAATGACAGGCTTCAACTATGCATTGGCGCGACTCCGCAATGCTGTTCGGCTGCGTGCGGAACACTATAGTCTTCAAATAGCCCCAGAGAAAAAAGTCGGGTGGAGCAAGGTCTGGCGAACGGGCTGGCCATTCAATGTTGCCGCGACGACCAATCCATCGTCGCGGAAACTCACTATCTAAATAGTCACGTACAAGGCGGTGAAAATGGGCAGGACAGCCGTCATGCTGAAAAACGGGCGGAATCTCTCCAAATTCTTGCGGATTCTCTTCCGTTGCCTCGACAATCAACGGTGCAATAAAGTCTTGCAGCAGCGCCAGGTACTTCTCACCCGTTAATATTCCATCGATGAAGAGGGGCCCGATTATGTGATTACCTAAGATATCCGCCCAGACATTCAGCGACTCTGGGTGTTGAGTGTTGCCTTCACGAAATACATGAGGGTTTGTGTCACACCAATATCGGCAGTTATGCCTGTTGACCTTGCCATTCAAGTGGAACGTACTCTCATTGCTGAAACACACGTTTGTCAGCACAATGGTCCCACGTGCCAATGCCTCACATATCTGCTCACAAAACTTGATACGCATATCGGGATCATGTTCACTTAACTCCTGGACCATATGTAGTTTGTATGGATGGAAGGTATGTTTTTTTAAGATTCTGTATGTCGTTGTGCGTGACACACCACACGTTTGAGCCACAGTTGTTATGGACTGTTGAGAATGCACATTCAGCTCCACCAACACTTGTAACTGTGTTTCTTCCGTAGCAACACTAGGGTTTCGAGGCTTTGGGGCATTGGTCACACTGCCTGTCGTAAAGAATTTCATTAATAAATGGCGTACAGAAGAAACACTAATTGGGTTGCGCACATTTTGTTCATTGAACAACCGTGCTGTTGCACTGTACGAACGATTCGTAGCAACAAAGAGTAACACAATTTCAATTCTCTGTTCAAGAGACCACATTATGTATGCAATGTAGGATGGTCAAACGCACCAGCACGAACACACGTCTACGTCCTTCAGACCTATTGTTCCGGGTTGTAATGTAGCGCACTGTTGGTCGGAAAAGCACATCTGATAGTGGTGCACGAGTAAACAGAGTAGCTTTGCTAAAGTACGTGTGTCCAACACCAAAGCGCCACCACGGGCAACTCGTCGTCATGAACTACATCTCCTCGTCCGTAAGAGTAGCAGTTCGACAGTAGCGCAATGGTAAAGTGTTGGTTCAGTACACGTGCGGTCCGGGGTTCGAGCCTCGGAGGGTTCAGATTTTTCAATAATAGTATGGTACTCTCTTTTCTATCGGTTTCAGTTCAATTTGCATGTTTTGTATTTGCAATACTGTTATAGTGTTAGTTGTGTGGTATGTATATTGTGCATTCGTTCCGAACTAGACCTACGATAGACTTTAGAGTTTGTTGTGGACACGGTCTGGTCTCTATACGCGATTACTTTTCCAGCGAGGTACCACACGATGGGGGTTGCTATTCAAAATTTTTGAGTTACCCCCAGTAATCCCCTTTAGCCCCCCTTGTGGGGGATTCTCCTTCTCAGCATATTGTTGCCTTTTATGTCCCTTGAAGGTTCCAATAGGTTTCATGTTTCTATCTGCCTTCGTTTCTTCTGGAGACGAGCTTTAGTGTTACTCGTTAAACGCACTTCGACTGTCCTTTACGGATGGCTGCCATGTTGGCTACGGACATGCTAGCGACTTACAATTTTCACAAGTGGTCTTTTAACAAAAGAGACACTGACCAAAGCTTAAAACTTTATTATAAATTATCATTTGTAACTGTTTCGGATATCTAGCATATCCTTCTTCAGACACAGTTATTCGTGGAACGCACTGTGTATAATCTATTGCAACAAGAATGAATCATACAGCCACAGTTTCACAATTACTCTACATAAGCAATAGGATATTCAATTTCCAATCATACCTACGTACTATTTTCCTTAGCTTTCCCTAACTTCCCACAAAAATGTAAAGAGATTTTTTGCTAACCACTTAATATGATTTTCAAGTTCAATAACATAAATTATACCTAGTTATATCATAAATACTGTCACAAATTTGAATGTGAATAACACAGAGAGTATTAACACCAAGGCAATTTATTTTGGTCATGTTTTACATTGATATATTGTACACCTGACACACGAATCATTTTTCGAAATGTCCCCCCTTTGGCCTTGATGCAGGCACGAAGTCTGTCCGGCCACTGGTCAATGGCATTATGCACCACGTCCATGGGAAAGTTGTTCACTGTTCGGGCCAACGATTGTTTCAGACTGTCGACAGATGGATGCCGTTTATGGCAGACCTTTGCCTGACGGACTGCCCAAAATTTGCAGTTCAACTGGTTAAGATCCAGGTTGCTAGAAGGCCAATCAGCGGTAAAATGAAGTCGGGGACGTTCCGTGCCAGCCAGTCCTGGGTTGTTTTCGCTTTGTGGCCTGGAGCGGAATCTGCTGGAAGGTCCACCTTTCTCCAGGGAACATGGTAGCAGACAGTGGTTTCACTATAGGTGTTAGCACTGTGTCCTGGTACACCTTGGCAGATGTTTTAACACCTTGTTCACAAAAATGAAGCTGGGTTGTTCCTGAATAGCTCACTCCCCAACAAATCATCACTGAGGCAGTATGATGTGCCCTCTAAACCCTTGGAGCTGCCTCAGCAGCTGCAGTAGATGACGTGGCATACACACGGTCAATTGGGTGTTGTAGGCCTGCTCAATTGTGAACACCTTTTCGTCAGTGATCATAATCTTTCTGTGTAGATTGTTGGCGTAACGCCGCAACAGTCTCTTTGATTTACGGACCCTCTGCGACATTAATGTTTGGGTCAGAAAGTGACCCGTCCGCCTCTTATACGCCCGTAGATGTAGGTCACTCCTGAGCACACGAGACATGGAATTTTTGTTGATGTTCATCTCAGCAGCCATCACACTTTCTGTTCAAACAGGATTTCTTCGAATTCTTGCTGCGACTGCTTTCTGGACCTGCGGGGTTCGTACCGTTCGTAGTCTGCCACTCCTTGCGCAGTCAGCTGCCGTTCCTGTTTCGGTGTATCGCTGCATGGCGCGATACACGAATCTCTTGCTGATTTGTAGGGGTTTCAGGAGGTTGAAAATCTCACCTGCTGTCTTCCCGACCTTGTGTAGTGCAATTACTGCTACATGATTTTCGTAATCGCCTCACTCCCTCAGAACTCAATACAATATCAACGTATGTCATGAACAGTCAAACACACACTACATGCATCTTCCGCTTTATACAAATAGCAGCACTGTGCCACCCCGGATGCCTACAGCGCCACTCCAAACTTTGTGACAGTATTTATGATATAACTAGGTACTAAACATGACCTAACTAGGAATTAATAGTTAGTGTGTGAAAGTAAGTTTGTCAGAAAATAATATCTTAAAATTATTTGTAAAGAATTAGCACAACGAAATCATTGCCTTCTGACAGCAATAATTTACCTACGGTTAAAGTAATTAATTTCAACCATTTTAATTTGAAGACATTCAGTCGAAAACTTTACTACAGCATAAGAAATCGTAATAAGAAAGATCATTACCCGATACGATAATTTTAATCTGACTATAATTTAGTTCGAATTTTTTCCATATATGCTCTCCCTGTGCAGAAAACGAGCATTTCAGCCATTTCAGAATGAAATAAGGTAGAATCTCTAAAACAAACATGGGAAGCAAGATCTACTGAAAGAAGACCTAGAAGTGGACCAAGAATGTGGGAAGAGAATGTTGAAAATAAAAGAATGGACTGAGAACCAGAAAACCATGACAGCGAAGGACAGGATATCCTAGAGGTCTCTCTGCAACACTTATATATCATACAACTTACCTGATTAATTCGACGTTAGATCGCCTTTAGCCTCCAGCACAGCATGTATTCGTTGTGAAATCTGCGTAGAGAACTTGTTTCCAAGTGAATCATGGACTATTGGTTATGGACTACAGCATTCAGACTTGTCATCAATGAAGAAAAAGAAAATCTGCAACCGGATTCACTGCTCAAACTGACTATAGATGTTCAATACTGTTTAAGGTTGATATTGACAGGTCAGGGAAAAAGTTCATTCTCATGTACCTCAAAGCAGTCTTCACATCTGGACATGAATGCAAGAAATTGTCCATGTAAAAAACTCTTTGTAAGATTTTTGTTGTTTCTGCATGCTTTTCTGAATTTTCTTCTGCATACATTTTCAGACAGTTTGTAGCGAGAAAAGATGCCGGTGCTGTGCCTTATGTGATATTCTGTAATTCATAAATACGAATCGGCTCGTTGCTAGAATTTCTCCTAGTATTCTCTGAAGCTTCTTGGCTTCTTCATCTATCAAAATTTGATGATACATCTATTCAGTATCAGCTGAAAGTGCTATTGAATGTATTCTCAAATGTAACACAATTGAATGCAGATCATCTTGAGTAACTGCACCAATAAGCAATATGCCATTCAAAGATTTTCCACTGGATGCTTTGCAGTTTGCATCAAATCCGTAGTTTGGTTGATGTGCTGCTAGGCTTAAACACAGGGTGATGTGGTAAGTAGGATGCCTTTGTCTGATTTCCTTCTTCAGGCCGTAATTTAACTTCTTTCATATGTTGCAAATTTTCATATTCACATAAGAAATCTTCATAAGCTTTATGAACATCTGGCTGTGATTGAAATGTACGATCATATGGCTCACCTAGAATAATTATATCCTCTTTCTTCGGTTGCGTCACAATGAACTTGCCGTTATCATGTCTGAGTATATTTTCACGAAAATCAAAGTTCTTCCTCCTTAGTTTTGACCTCGGGACTGAGAAGGTTTTTATAATTTTACTTTGACGGTATAATGTAGGAGACGAGGAAGATATATAAAAATAAATAAAACTTAATAACTCTTAAACCACGAGACTGATCTCGATCAAATTGGCCACGTAGATCAGGTTTGGGCCTGGGATGGTTTTTATCATTTCACTTTGACGGTGCAACTTAGTGGAGGGGGAGGGGAGAGATATTTAAAAATGAGCGAAAATGAAAGTGACTACCTTTGTGACTTAATAACTCTTGAACCACCCTACTGATCTCTCGTAATTTTTTTCGCGTCATGTACTGTCTCTTTCTTTCTGTGTATTTAAGAACGTGAGCAAGGATTTAACATAGAATTTCTTGAAAAGTTGTAAACGTAGAATTAATACAGTGAAACCTCCCGTAACGAACACTTACATAATACGGACAGTTTTTTTTTATAGTCCTTTTAAAAGTATATTTATTATTACGGAACAAGACCCTCCGTTTTACGGACAAACAATCTTCTTTTCGCCCAACTTTTTAGTAACTTCTTCATAACGGACAGAATGTATTCTCAGTACATACGTATTTAGCATAGAAAATACTTTCCACAGTTCGAAAACAAATCTGTGATGATGTATAGTGGATAGAAAATCCCTTCTCTACAAGGAGTATGTTTACTGTTTATATCGAAGAATGTGAGCTAGGTTTGAATACAGAATTAATACAGTGAAACGTCCTTTAACGGACATCACAGTACAAACAATTTTTAGTCCCGACAAATAAGGGAACAGAATCATAATAATTGAACAGAATCATCTCTAATGGACATGGATATTTTTCTTTTTGCCCCACTATTTTATTAACCTCTTCTTAACGGGCAGAATTTATTTTCAGTTCATATATATACGAGGGGAATACTGAAAGTCGTGAGCAACATTTTTTCACAACCGTATAAGTGAAACCAAATATATAATCTCCATCTATAGACCTTTCTTTCACTTTTACACGTAGTCTCTGTTTTTTTGTTTTTCCACACATTTTCCCCATCATTCTGCAAGTTTGAAAATACCATTGCGATAGAATTCCGTTGCAACTGCCCGTAGACACTGAAGCACTGCTTGCCGAATATCCTCCAGTGTCTCGTAGCGATGGCTTCACATCTGTTTCTTCACAAAACTGAAAAGATGGGAGTTGGAAGGTGCCATGTTGGGGCTGAGGGAGGATGTGGAAGTGTTTCCCACCAAAATCTCCTGATCCGTTCCATAGTGGCACATGCAGTATGCGAACGCGCATTATCCTGTTGAAGGATGATCTTCTTTCCAGGATGTTTATTACGCAAGGCACGACGGAGCTTCAAAAGTGTCTAGATGTAGTAGGCAGAATTTATGGTTTGTCCAGGCCCAAGAAAGTCAACCAGAAGGCAACCCTGTGCATCCCATAAGGCGCTCCCCTTAACGTTCCCTACCGATTGCACTACCTTCGCTTTCTTCTTCGGTGGCGAATTCAAGTGGTGCCATTCCATACTCTGTCGTTTTGTTTCAGGTTCATAATGATGGAACCAGCTTTTATCTCCAGTCACAATACTCGTCAAAAAGTCGTCACCTTCATGTCGAAATCTCTGAAGAAGGGTTTGAGCAGCGGGTAGTCTGACGTTTGTGGTCCTTGGTTAATAAAAGTGGGACCCAGCGGTCACAAACCTTCTGATAAATTAAGCTGAGCATAATTTCTTGCACCGCACTATGTCTAACACCAAGTTTAGCAGGGATTTCATTCACAGTGATACGCATATCTCCCCTAATCAGCTCATCAATCCTTGTTGCGTTCCGTGGAGGCAGTTCGAGGTTGCCTCCTGCGAAGCTCATCTTCGATACTCGTGTTTCCATCCTTAAACTGTTTCACCCACCTCCTAACACTGCTGGCATTCACTCATCTCCATAGGCACGCTGCAGTCTGCGGTGAATTTCAGAAGCAGATATGGTCCTCTTTAACAAGGAATTCAATTACAGCACGCTGTCGAAACGAAAAATAACTGCCCGCCATTTTGGAAATCCTGCCTGTGGTCACGTGTTAGCAACAAACAGCGTCAACGTCTGGAAAGAAAGAAAGAAAGGTTTGTAGATTCAGATGATGCACATGGTTTCACTTACAACTGTAGATTACGGTTGTGAAAACATGTTACTCACGACTTATAGTATTCCCTTCGTATTTAGCAAAGAAAATTCCTACTCCGTAAGATGTCTTTTTATAAGTCAACGATCTCGTGATTGTGATTCATCACACAAAACAGTTCTAAGGTAAACTTAAAATTATTCATTTCTCTTTTTACAATCCTTTTTCAGTATTTGTTAATCATGTTTCTTGTTCTTATTGCCTTACTTTTACTTCAATACAGTATGCGAAGCAAATGATTTTTATGTGTGACATATCTGAGCAAAATATTGCCACACAAACCGTATATTAGTTTTTCTCACAATTTCCTTGAAAACTAGAATGAGGTTTTGTATTGATCCCTTTCACCATCTTCAGCACGATAAAATCTATCGACTCCGAACACTTTTTTTTTTTTTTTTTTTTTTTTTCGTTAAACGACAGCAACATTGTAGAATCTGTCTGCAATGCGAAGTGTCCGTTACGAAGAAGTTTCACTAATTTAATTATTTATAGCTCATGTAGTAATGAACATCTGCTTTCTTGCCAAAAATTTTAAATAAAGGATTTCATCGCCACCGAAGAAGAAAGCGAAGATAGTGCAATCGGTAGGGAACGTTAAGGGGAGCGCCTTATGGGATGCACAGGGTTGCCTTCTGGTTGACTTTCTTGGGCCTGGACAAACCATAAATTCTGCCTACTACATCTAGACACTTTTGAAGCTCCGTCGTGCCTTGCGTAATAAACATCCTGGAAAGAAGATCATCCTTCAACAGGATAATGCGCGTTCGCATACTGCATGTGCCACTATGGAACGGATCAGGAGATTTTGGTGGGAAACACTTCCACATCCTCCCTCAGCCCCAACATGGCACCTTCCAACTCCCATCTTTTCGGTTTTATGAAGAAACAGATGTGAAGCCATCGCTACGAGACACTGGAGGATATTCGGCAAGCAGTGCTTCAGTGTCTACGGGCAGTTGCAACGGAATTCTATCGCAATGGTATTTTCAAACTTGCAGAATGATGGGGAAAATGTGTGGAAAAACAAAAAAACAGAGACTACGTGTAAAAGTGAAAGAAAGGTCTATAGATGGAGATTATATATTTGGTTTCACTTATACGGTTGTGAAAAAATGTTGCTCACGACTTTCAGTATTCCCCTCGTATATATATGAACTGAAAATAAATTCTGCCCGTTAAGAAGAGGTTAATAAAATAGTGGGGCAAAAAGAAAAATATCCATGTCCATTAGAGATGATTCTGTTCAATTATTATGATTCTGTTCCCTTATTTGTCGGGACTAAAAATTGTTTGTACTGTGATGTCCGTTAAAGGACGTTTCACTGTATTAATTCTGTATTCAAACCTAGCTCACATTCTTCGATATAAACAGTAAACATACTCCTTGTAGAGAAGGGATTTTCTATCCACTATACATCATCACAGATTTGTTTTCGAACTGTGGAAAGTATTTTCTATGCTAAATACGTATGTACTGAGAATACATTCTGTCCGTTATGAAGAAGTTACTAAAAAGTTGGGCGAAAAGAAGATTGTTTATGTCCGTAAAACGGAGGGTCTTGTTCCGTAATAATAAATATACTTTTACTAGGACTATAAAAAAAAAACTGTCCGTATTATGTAAGTGTTCGTTACGGGAGGTTTCACTGTATTAATTCTACGTTTACAACTTTTCAAGAAATTCTATGTTAAATCCTTGCTCACGTTCTTAAATACACAGAAAGAAAGAGACAGTACATGACGCGAAAAAAATTACGAGAGATCAGTAGGGTGGTTCAAGAGTTATTAAGTCACAAAGGTAGTCACTTTCATTTTCGCTCATTTTTAAATATCTCTCCCCTCTCCCTCCTCTAAGTTGCACCGTCAATCAGACATGATAACGGCAAGTTCATTGTGACGCAACCGAAGAAAGAGGATATAATTAATCTAGGTGAGCCATATGATCGTACATTTCAATCACAGCCAGATATTCATAAAGCTTATGAAGATTTCTTATGTGAATATGAAAATTTGCAACATATGAAAGAAGTTAAATTACGGCCTGAAGAAGGAAATCAGACAAAGGCATCCTACTTACCACATCACCCTGTGTTTAAGCCTAGCAGCACATCAACCAAACTACGGATTTGATGCAAACTGCAAAGCATCCAGTGGAAAATCTTTGAATGGCATATTGCTTATTGGTGCAGTTACTCAAGATGATCTGCATTCAATTGTGTTACATTTGAGAATACATTCAATAGCACTTTCAGCTGATACTGAATAGATGTATCATCAAATTTTGATAGATGAAGAAGCCAAGAAGCTTCAGAGAATACTAGGAGAAATTCTAGCAACGAGCCGATTCGTATTTATGAATTACAGAATATCACATAAGGCACAGCACCGGCATCTTTTCTCGCTACAAACTGTCTGAAAATGTATGCAGAAGAAAATTCAGAAAAGCATGCAGAAACAACAAAAATCTTACAAAGAGTTTTTTACATGGACAATTTCTTGCATTCATGTCCAGATGTGAAAACAGCATTGGAAACACAGAGAACTAATTGGAGAATTAGCTCAAGGGGGTTTCACATTACCGGATGGTTAACTAATTATTCAGCAGTGTCGTAAGATATACTATTGGAGAGAGAGTGCAGCACATTGAATTAAGAAAACATAAGTGTAAAGACATTAGAAATTTCTTGATTCACAGTACAGATAAAATATTGCTTGCTTGCAAGTTGAAACAAAACAGTTACGAAATTTCTGGCGATGAAAGTACAAAAAGATATGTTGTAAATGTAGTTGTCTCTATCTTTGACCCATTAGGTCTCATATAAGTCCTCTCTCTGGTTAATAAGTACAAGAATTTTCTGCAGAAGCTTTGGATGGTAAATTTACAATGTAACGACAAATTATTTCAAAACCTACAAGAAGAGTGGAATCAACTTGAACAACAGTTGAATCACATCAAAGATATACAAATAAACCGATGCGTAACAATTACACAAACATACACATTCATGGATTTTGTGACAGTTCCGAATCAAGCTACGATGCAATGATTTCTGTAAACTACCAACAATCAAGCAACTTTGCACTAAATAAGAGAATCACGCTTCCCAGCCTGGAATTATGTGGTGTAGTTTTACTACCTAACGTACTTAAGAAAACATTTTCCAGCGTAAATGTACAGAATAACAGTGTCTACTTGTGCACAGACTCAACCATACTGTTAGCCTGGACAGGATTATATCATAGCAGATGAAAAATTTTCGTTGTCAATACAGTGGTTCAAATCCATCAGAAATGAAACCAGTCGACATGGTTAGCAGAGGTGTAGAACCCGCACTCTTGAAGAACTCTGAATTTTAGTGGAATTGTCCAAGATTTCTTCAAACGTCATCTTGGTCAAAACAACCCAATAAGTGCAGCAGATTCCAGATGAAAGAGGTAAAATTGTATCATTGGCGAGCATTCATGATGCAGGATTTATGAAAAACATTCCACGTTGGAAAAATTATTACGTGTTAAAGGTACCGTTTACGATTCATCCATAACCTGAAACATCCACAGTCAAGAAAAACAAGTAATCTCAACGCGGAAGACAGCGGGCCGCGGTGGCTCAGTGGTAGAGCGTTCACCTCTGGTGCTTGGGGTCCCGGGTTCAATTCCAGCCCCCGCCAAGTGAACTTTGTGGTGGACAAACACCGTGTGCGTGGGTTTTCTCGGGGTTCTCCCGTTTCCTCCCACTTTCTTCATTCCACCATTTCATTCATTAATCGTCATCATCACCGTCTCCTTTAGCCTAACCGGCATAACCGTGGGACGTAAAACTCAAAGATTTCATTTTCATTTTTCAACGCGGAAGACAAAAATACTTCCATGCAGAGATGTATAAAAATAGTACAAGTAGAAGCTTATTACCAGGAAATCAGCGACACAAGAAGCAACAAAGAAATTTCCAGTAAAAGTAGGATCATTAATCCAAATCCATTCATCAATGGTCAAGGCTTATTACGAGTTGGTGGAAAATTCGACAAAGCAAACTTGGATTATGATTCTAAGCACAAAATAAACAAACATCCAATAGAACTCATCATCAAGTGGAAACATATTAGATCATTAGACGCAGGACCAGCCTCTTACAGCATTACTTCATACGAAGTATTAGATACCACGTGGAAAATCAGCAATCAAAAGACATGCTACAAGTTAAAAATGCTACAGCATATCAATTTCTAGGTCTGTTACACAGGGAAAGAGTAACAGGAACGAGAGGGTTTTTAAGTTGGTGGAATATTTCTTACAAGGAACCCCTTGAGTGCGAGGTCGCAAGTGCAATCTCTAGTAAGGATCAATTGGAAGTGTAGTGTGAACAATGATGACAGGAAAAATATAGATGCTAATGACTCAACCATGTGTATCAGGAGGGCGACAGAAAATACGTGTCCGGGAGGTGCAGAGATCAACCTTCTATGGGATGCATATATTACATTTCACAAAATGGACATCGACGAAATGTTCAAAACAAACCATTAACTTGTACCATGAACACCGAATGAAATATGACGCGCCACAGTGATCACAAACGTTCGCACCATCAAGATCGAAGGCGAGCCTCTTGGGAGTTACAAACCGTTTAGGGAGTCCAGCTAGATATCCACTCTTAAAGAATGTATTGGTTTAACGGATGCCATCATATTCCATTAGTTCTCATCTCCCCGTTATACCAATATGATTCTATATGCATTCTTTAAGAGTGGATACCTAGCTGAACGTCTTGAACAGTTTGTAACTCCCAAGAAGTTCGCCTTCGAACTTGATGGTGCGAACGTTTGTGATCACTGTGGTGCGTCATTTTTCATTCGGTGTTCACGGTGCAAGTTAGTGGTTTGTTTTGAACATTTCGTGAATGTCGACGATGTCCATTTTGTGAAGTGCAATACATACATTCCATAGAAAGTTGATCTCTCCACCTCCCGGACACGCATTTTTTGTCGCCCTCCTGATGCACATGGTAAGTCATTAGCAGCTAATATTTTTCCTATTATTATTGTTTACACTACACTTTTAAATGATCCTTACTAGAGATTGCACTTGCGACCTCGCACTAAAGGGGTTCCTTGTTAGTAAACGCAACAGCTAGAGCTAAGACTATTACAAAAGCGTACGCAGTTTTGTTCATTTGCTTGGCAACACGATCAGTACACATAGAATTAGTCAGTGATCTAACAGGTGAAGTCTTTATTGCTGCACTGAAAAGATTCACAGCAAGACGACGAAAATGCATCAGTATTCAAAGTGACAATGGTTCTAACTTTGTACATGCAAATCGAGAAGTACAAGAATTCTTCACAAATGAACAATTCTTGAAATCATTACAAGAATACGTGTTTCAAGGATTTACATGGAAGTTCATTCCTTCAAGATCACCAAACACAGGATCATGGGAAAGTCCCATTAAGTCTATGTATCGCTTTAAGAGAGTTGCAGGAGATGTTCATTTAACATTCGAAGAATTATCTACATCGTTGTGCAAATCGAAGCGTGCCTAAACTCAAAATCACTCACGCTGATTTCTAACGATCCTTCAGATCCTCAAGTATTAAGTTCAGAATATTTTAACATTGACACCACATTAACTAGTTTACCAGAACCAGACCTAAGCGACATTCCTACTAATAGATTGTTATGATCGAAAATACTACAGAAGATGCTACAACACTTTTGGACACTGACACAAAGATTACCTTAACCAACCTCAACAGTTGAAAAAGTGGACTGCCAGTCAGTCGAATTTCAGACCAGGAATGGTGGTCATCCTAAAGGAAGAAAATGTTTCTCCTCGAGTTTGGAAACTCGGTGTCATACAAGACGTACATTCAGGTAGTGATGGTTTTGTAAGAGTGGTTTTAGTTGAAATTACGACAGGACTAATGAAACGGACAGTTTATAAGATTCAGATGCCTAAGTAAATTTGATTGAAATGGTGTTAAATCAGGAAGGGGGAGAATGAAGAAGCTTATTATAGCTTTATGTAATATTATTATATTTTTTGAATTGTTCTTTTATTCTATTTTTTATTAGTTTGCAAAATTTCTGTTTCGTAATTTATTATGCTTTTGTTAATATTCATCAGGGAGTGTGGGAAAGAAGCAATGGCAGTGATAGACATTTCACATATCACATTTGTAAAGTATTTTAGTATCAATAAAATTTACAATATTTTAAGCGTATTTCAGAAGATGCATGAGTTCCATATGTACATACAGAAATTGCTGCAGTTTGGAATTAGTGTAAAACGCAGGTAAATATTCGCAACAAACTAGTGTATGGTGACTTATGTTCAATACTAAAGAAAGTAAAAGCAAAGTTATATTCAGTGTTGTATTTTATTAAGTCAGCATCAAACAATTGTAGTCATTATCTTCCGAAAGTCCTTTCAAACGAGTCAGACGTTTTTCCAACCCTGAGAACTATGAATTCGACACAAATCTGTTATTTCTTCATATTATGTTTTTCATCTCTCCCACTCCATCCTCTACAGATGGGGATGAATTTGGGACTTAAATGGCAGGCACTGGAAACGTCACTATTCATTTCAGCGTCCCCGAAAATTATGGATCGACACTAATAACGGCACTTTTCAATTATTTTTTTCGTGCCACAATTTTACCCCCAGGGTATTAATGCGGGATGAACTTTAACTTAATGGCATCTGGAATATCACTTTTATCTAATCAACCACGAAAACTATAAAACCATTGATCTGATACTAATATCGATCGTTTCTTAGCATTTTTATGTCTGCAAAGGGTCTACCTCCCCTGGAATGCTCAAAGGGTCTTCCCCCACTAGGGGGTGAACTTTGAGTTAAATGGTATCAGGATTGCCACCAGTTAACTAGCAACACTGAAAATTAATGATTCGACACTAATATCGGTCGTTTTCGATATTTTTACATGTCACCATTTCACCCCCCTCCGGGTGCTAATTAGGGCTTAAATCAGACTTAACCGGCGTCAAGAATTTATCTAAGCGATCCCGAAAACGATGGATTCGACACTAATATCGGTCGTTCTTATCATTCTTATCTGTGAACCGACCTTGGACTTAAAGGGCATCAAAACTGTCACCAATCAACTTAGGGACCTTGAAAACCATTGGATTCGACACAAATATCGGTAGTTTTCGATCATTTTTATCTTCCTCTCCCACTGCGCCTAGGTGTAAAAGAGGGGTCTCGTCCTCATTGGGGGGCTGAACTTGGACATAGAAACTGTCACCAATCAGCTCATGGACCCTGAAAACTATGAATTTCACACTAATATCGGTTGTTTACGATAATTTTTATATGTCTCTCCCTTCCCCTTCCCCTAAGTGTACTAGGGGAGTTTTACTCCGACAACACTCTTTTCCAGACTGCAAGTAATATGTACACCAAGTTTGGTAAAATTGCTCGAGGCGTTCCAGAGTTATGGTGGAACATACACAAACACATATACATCCATTTTTATATATATAAAGACAGAATTATATAATTTTTTTGTAATGACGATTTTGTTCATATTCTATTATTTTTGACTATTACTGTTCTTATATAGTCAACATGCCATGTATGAAATTAAATAAAAGCTTCAGAAACAGTACTTTGAGTGGAATTTTGATCGGTGAACTAATTAAACCGTGAATTTTGTTTTCCTTTAATACTGTGAAACCTGTTAAATTGATCACCTACTTAACTTGGTTTCATTTCTGTAAAACTTCATTTTTTCATTACATATGAATAACTTATTACTCGTTAAGTTGGAAACATATCTACCTTGGAACTTGGCAACATTAAAGCAACTTTATCGACTATAATAATGACCTCATATCTTTTGGCCTTACCATGGTGATCATCATCTTTTCTCTACACAACACACGATAAGAAGCCTGAATACACGACAAAAACAGTAATGTGATGTGATAAGTTTCACACTGCAATGATTAAAGTGAACTGGATATTCTTTATTTTTTTTTAAGACTTCTAACGAATAAAACTGACTCAAGAATGTAGAAAAAGAAATCAACTAATACAACATTCACACTACATTCTGCAATGAGTTGGATTACATTCCAGCTACTATTATTATAGGTTGCATTTAGGAAATGACCACTAACACTTGCAAAAATTATGATTTCGGTACTTTTACATTATCACTCTAGTGCTTACAACAGATGGTCTCCATAAAATCAATTCCTAATGAATTGAAAATTCTTATTCTATTTCCAAAAATCAATTTTTACTACGTATGCCCGTATAAGATTTATTTGATGAAGAAGATAAGAAGCTCTGAGGGTTAGGGAACCAAAGGTGCTGTGCTGAGTACTATTAACAGTCAATGTAACTTGAGAATAGCTTGGGAAATGTGTAGCGAGCGAAAGCAAGTATCACTTAGGTCTATTTAGCCAACATGACTTTAAAGTACTCTGAGTAGCGGATTAAGAGAAGGTGTAGATTGAGGAGCTGTAGGCATTATTATTATTATTATTATTATTATTATTATTATTATTATTATTATTATTATTATTATTATTATTATTGCTGCAAACAAAAGAGAGATATGTAAATATTAACCCATTGCTGCAAAGCGTACAATTATGCATGCTGATACATCGATCTTCTCTTTGGCTCCTTAATTAGAATCCCCAAAGTAGGATATCTTGCAACTTTCTGTGATGGCTTATGAAAAACCCAAAAACTTTCTGCAACCATTTTAGTAACAGCATAGTGAAATTATAACCTAAATTTTTCAAGTGCATAAAACTAGAAAAGTTTCTATAATTATATTTTTCTAACCAGGTCTGAAACGGTTGAGGTACTGACTACCATATTTCTGACACAGCAGGAGATCCATTTATCTGAATGTAAGCGCACATATCAATTGTATCGATCTCTTCAAACGAAAAATTACTGGCTGCAGGGTGCTTAGTCATAATATTACTAATTAGAGATCCCCAGCTCACACAAACTGCTTCAGGCTCTGGTGTTATGCAACCACTTCAGCAATTTGATTCCAAGAGGGTATTACTATTAAAGGTCCATTACTGCTTGCTTGAATAAATATTAATAATCTTAGTATGTCTGCACCTGCTCTTGTAGAGTTAAATTCTTCAAACATCCAGAGCAGCACTTGCTTGTAATCAAAAAATAGTTTCACTTTATCAACAATTATCAAAAACGAATATGAGCAAACGCTGATCGTAAAAGGCATCAAAAGAATCGACACTTTTGTCTGCTTTGTCATTAGCTACATTATTTCTTGGAAATATCAGGTAGTCCCAAGTTTTATATATATTCTGATGAGGCACTCATTGCGAAGGTGGAGGGCTAGTTTGCACAGAAGGACAAGACCTTCTATTTGCAAGGTTAAAAATGTTGCAACATCATTGTGAAAAGTGTATTGAGCTTCGTGGGGAATACGTTGAATAGTGTATTAAAATGGTTCTTCCATGTAAATTTCTTCTTGATGATTTCATGAACTTTCCAGCCTCCCCTCGTATTGCCCATCGAATGCCATTCTAACTAAATTATTTCTTTAAAATGATGCATCAAAGCCAAACTTTTCACATGTACTCAAAATGCTTGTTGTCCATCCTTTTCCGATATAATCATGAGAGCAGCGCTCTCTGTTCAGATGAAATGTCAAAAATGGGGACTCGTATACCAAGAATGTGCCTAGATCTGTGGTTTATTATTTTGTCAGCTAAAATACCAATAGGAAGGTCATATCATTTATGTAGGTTGCAATTTCCTTTGTCAACTCAAAACAGAATGCACACATTGGGAAGAAACAACTTGCAACACGTTTTAGAATGATAACTGAATCCCACTGACCTTCCACTGTTATAAAGGGTTGTAACTATGGAATTATTAGAAAGAGGTTTCAACTTGTAGGTTAAATATTCAGCGCTCGCACAGTTACTTGCAATCTATTTTCCTTCTTTACGTATAACTCTCACTTAGTTTCTCATTGCAGAATCATTAAAACAATGACCATAACTGTAGTCATACTGCAATGTAGTCATACTGCAAAAGTATTCCACATGTTGAACACAAAATACTGAAGTCGGAACTGACAAAGTAATGAGCCCATTTCAGCAAAGTTTCAACAGACCGTACAGATGTGATGAGTTCATCTAGTGAGTAGCCAATCTTTCTGCAGCCTGCATTTTCTTTCTGTGATACTATCGCACGTCGCATAGTAGAGTGTTTGGCCTTGAAACCCGGTCAAAAATATTTACCAGTTAGTATCATAAAATAATCGATTAAATTAATTTGTGTTTACTTACAGTTTTAAAGGTACATTATAGCCAAAACCTGGTCCTGCGTTATTGAACAGTCAGGGAAATCAGGGAAATTACATTATCTTATGTATTAATTATATTTCTTATTGCTTTAAATTGTCTATAGTAAATACTTTGAAATATTTTAAGAGACAATTCTTAGTTTTGCTATTAATTAACATTTACTACATCAAATAATGAATTAAAAAGTAACATAAACATAAAATAGAAAAGGCAATACACTTTTTTAGATATATTGTACAGTGTGTGCTCAAAAGTCTGGACTGGGCTAAGTATTTGAGAAACTGTAAATGCAGTCGATCCAAAGTCAATTGGGATCATTGTTGGTGGTAGGAAGAAACATTATGACGTGGTTAAGGTTGTCGTCCGCCATCTTGGAATCAACTTGTTTATTTTAAATGGCAATATGGTCATGTGACATATTAAACAACATTCTCGTTCAGAGAGAAATCCAACGAAAAAGTTATTTTTTCCAGAATCTGCAACGGTTTTGAAGTTGTGAATGGATTTAGAATAGGTTATGCTATTTTTTAAATGTTGTTATGTGTGAGGCATTGTATGGACGGAAACTGTCTATTTAATATTTCTTTTTTTCTAGTAGCTAGGACGGGATCTTACCTCGAGAGGAAAGAATAGAAATTATCGTTTTGGCTGGAGGAAGCAATTAGGATGTCGCTCATTGAAGACGGCTGCTACAAGGGTCGTTCAAGGTTGACTGGGACTTTTTATTTCTTCAGAGGAAACAGATAGCACAAGAAGCACCAAACTATGTCAGCTTCTCAAAGTATTCTCCGTGCGCGTCGAGACACCGTTGCCGTCGTTGTGGCAGCTCCATGATTCCTTTGGCATAGAAAGAACTTGGTTGTTGTTGTAGCCACTGGAGGGCATCGTTTCGCAGTGCTTCATCTGTCGTGAATTTCTTCCCTCCCAGATGGTCTTTAAGGGGTGTAAACAAATGATAATCACTGGGGACTAAATCTGGACTGTAGGGGGATAGGCCAGCGTGGTCTTTAAGACCATCATGCGTATCCTCTTCTGATCAAATATCAGCCGGCGGGGAACCCACCTTGCACAGATTTTGCGGAAGCGTAAGTGGTCGTGAATGATTGTCTCAACACTCCCAACAGTGATATTCACCTCGGCAGCAATATGCCGCACTGTTACTCGCCGGTTCTCAAGAATCATTTGCTCAACACGTGCGATATTCACTGATGTGACTGCAGTCGGGCGAATGCGTCCATGCGCTTCATTTGTCACTAGCTCCCGTCCTTCGGAAAGCTGTTCAGACCATTCGTACACTCTTGTCCGTGATATCGTTTGTTCACCATCCTGTGCTTGCAATCTTCTGAAAATCTCAGCTGGTTTAACTTTCTTCTTCACAAGAAATTTGATTACACACCGCTGCTCCACAGACACAAACACACCGCTTGCCGCCATGTTTGCTACAACTGCTGCGCATGCGCCAAATACGTCATGTCGGGTGCTAGTTACTCGAGAAGGAATACATTACGTCACCCGCAAGTCCCATCATGATCCGGCTATTCATCGATTATTTACGTACGAAAATCCGTCTACCTTGAACGACCTTTGTATTACTGCTGAACTGCGTCCTCTGAGTCGAAAATGTTTGTTTTTAGCCTCAGCTGCCTCCTTTGAGAGTTGCTATATAAGTAAAAGAGCATGTTTTATGATTGCTGGGCCACGAATTAAAACTTTATGTAGAGCTGGAGTCATCGGGTACCAATTATATAGTTTCACATAAAGTTCTGCAGTGGCAGTAACGAAGTACTGAAATTTCTCCACGTCTATTTCATGGAGACTAGAAATTGCCTCCAGAATAATCCTGATTTTTTTTTTTTCTATCAAGTTCAAATATACATCAGTTATTCGGGCAGCAGTTTCGTGGTCAGTAAAAACCTCCTTGAAGTGTTCTCATGTTCATATTGCCATGGCCTTGCTTAGGGACGTGCACTAACACACCTATCGCTTCTTCTGATTTAGCTTGCTATTGTTTAAAAAGGATTTTGAAGGCTAAGTGTAATATTCATTCCAAAAACCTAATTCTTGTATGAAGGACAGGCACTCCAAACAAGGACAGACAACAAATTTCATGCGTCATAATTCATGATGCAGTTTATGAACTTAAAACTTTTCAGTACATGTAATTTATTATAGAATTAATTGCATGAAACTCTACTTGAGAAATTAATTCTACTTTTCTGTATAAACTTAATCAACTCATAGGTTTATGTCAGTAAACTGCTGTAAGGCCTTCTGAACTCACGTAAAAAACAAATTTTATATATATATAATTTCGTTTTATTATTATTATTATTATTATTATTTTAATGGGGCAATTTCGGGCAAAATTTTATTCTTGGACTAAGTTAACAAAAGATTGAACTTTCAAATGCAAAAGGAGTCATTGATCAACTAAACTCAGAACATAAACCAAAACACTTCCTAACTTGTAAACTTTATATTTTTTCTTACAAAAAGTTCTTGACATTTCATTACATATTAAACCACCAAGACTTAGAGCTAAAATGTTCACATATCAGAAATTAAAACCTCTATCAATGCCCTTTAGAACAATATATTTTTGTTGATAATTATTTTAATACAATTACTGAAATTAATACCTCAAAAACTGTACTCGCGCTCTCACCAACTTAAAATCGCTTGGCCAGAAAAATTGACACTTCAGCAATTATTATTTACGTTACTTTTATATTTCATTGAATTTATGTTTACAAGATCCGTCAGTTATCGAAGAACAAGAAATAAACTTTATTTCATTTATTTTTTAAATTTTATTTTTTCGACTTTTGGCCACGTTTTAGAGTCAAATACTCCACTGTGCGTCGTCTGTTGTTCTGCTTTGGGGATTGGAATTTTGAGTTTTTTCCCATTTCAGTAGAACAAATTTGTGGTGTGTACTGGGAACAATCTGTACATTAACAGAAGAAGGAAAAGAAGAATTCGAAATGGATCATCAACTTATTATTATTATTATTATTACTCGCACAAAATAAGTACTTTTTGTTTTATATCACCATGCAAAGGGATATTTGTATTTTAACTACTGCTCTTACGAGTACAGCATATTGCATGCTGTACACCAGCGTTTCCCAACCGGTGTGCCGCGGCACACTGGTGTGCCGCGAATGGGCCGCTAGTGTGCCGCGAGGAAATCGAAACAAATTATTAATTCTATAGGAACCAAATTGCAAGATATAGGGGAAAATGTATATTTGTATTTCACATTACTATGAACCTCTACTATAAATCTACAATTTTAAGTTTCATACTGTGTTACTTTTCTGTACATTTTTAATGTTGAAAAACGTATTTATCATTGTCATGACCATTATTGCTTCTTTATTGTTGCAGACTATTTCGTAACTTGAAATTTTAGCATATCATTCAATAAATTCAACAGAGCAAACATGCATACAAATTACCTACATTTGGTTTTTTAAAAGTATAGGAGATTTGTTTATTTATTCGTTATTTACTGATCTTCCCTTTTAGTTAAAGGTTAGATACAGTGTTCGAAAGAGAAAGTGGATTTTTAAAAACCTGAGTCGTATATTTCATTGCAATTGTTTTCTATTTTAAAATTAGAATGAAAAATAAGCATAATGAATTACCACGGGGGAAAATAAGTGATCGAGTTTTCTTCTCTGTAAGAAGGAAATCAGTAATCACATAAAAATACCACGGTATTTTATATTTACAAATAATATAATATGGGTGTGCCGCGAGAATTCAAGTTACACATGTAGTGTGCCGCAAGTTGAAAAAGGTTGGGAAACGCTGCTGTACACAATCAACTCTTTCCGCGTATTTGTGTATGTTGAAATGTTTGAGTATGTACTTGTTTTCCTTATTACTAGCTTTTGTATTTGCTCTATTTTGTTCAAGTTTCAATTACCACAATTTCGTGTGTTTGTTTTTGGAATCTTAGGAATAACTAGTTTGCGGATCATATCAGATTTTTATCTTTGTTTCACTTTGACTGTAAATGTAATTCTAGCATTTTGCAATTAGAAAGTGAACAAGAGCGTTTTTTGTATTCCCGCTGATTGATGGAGAGAACGCACACGAGGACAGTCACAAATGCAAGATTACAAATTAAACTTGAATTACCTTGGAAGATGTTAACAAGCACCTGTAAAATGCAAACTGTGTATGGTAATAGTTCAACAGGATATGACACTCGCGCTTATATGTAAACTCTCAAGATGCTCCTGATAATAGTTCAAGCCCTTCGCCTTCAAGTGAAAACAATGGAGATTATTCTTATGTCAGCAGTAGTGTTCCATTTGAGAGAGAGACAGAGAAAAAAAAAAGATATGTGCAACAAAATGTAGTAAAATCCATTTTAAAAAATCAACTCTATGCTTTCTTGGTATTTTACTCTTGCTGAATGGTATTTTACTCAACCTTCTGGTAAAACTATGAAGTTTGTATCTTTGTTACACTTCTCTTTTATTAGCTGCTGGAACTCATACGCGACCAATGCAACTTGTATGCATCTCAGGAAACGTAATAATTAGTTTTATCAAAGACCAAATGTTCGTGGTAATAGGAGCTATGCTATTCTCCGGATATTCGAAGTATCGAAGTAATATGTTTTAAAATAAGAAAATATATGCTCCCAATATTCTGGCTAATAACTTCCTATAATGGATTTGAACAAACTCTGCGTCACTTGCATCTGAATGATAACAAGGAAAATGTTGGATGAGACCGGCTACCAAATTAAGACTTTGCTAAACAAGCTGCAACGATCACTTATATTGTACGTGGTGGTCTGGAAGAGAACCTGTCCATTGATAAAAGCATAACCGGGTTGGTGATCGTGCAACAAACTACGACGAGCTTGAAATTGGCAGGTTTGCGCGTGGCGCAGGAAGTTTGTGCGCGTCTTTCTGTTGTGTTTCGTGATTGTCACAATGCCTCGAGATTGTGTTAATCACCCTGATAATTTTTGTTATGAGGGAGTTTGTGCGCGTCTTTCTGTCGTGTGTTTTGTGATCGTCAAAATGCCTCAAGATTGTGTTAATTTTTGTTGTGTCTGTGGAGAATACATAGTTAAGACTAAGAGGAACACCTTTGGTGAAGAGGACCTATGAACTATACTTCGACATCAAAGTTGATGAAGATTGGCGGTGGGTAGCTAGTACAATATGTAATAACTGTGCTTCGCGTCTCCGGTCGTGGTTGAAAAACAAACGTCAAGCTAAAATGCCATTTGGTGTTTCGATGATATGACGCGGGCCAGCCGACCACGTAAGTGACTGCTACTTCTGTGCTGTAAACATTCAAGGCATAAAAGGGAAGAACGGGAAAAAATCAACTATCCTGACAATATTTCGTCTGCAACAAGACCTGTCAAATACAGTGATAACGTTCCGGTTCCTGTACCTCCAGCAACATGGTCTCTGAAAGAAGACAAAACAAACATATCTTCTTCAGAATCGGAGAACTCAGCATTAGATTTTGATTTGAAGAGAGAAACAAGCCACATTTTGTAACACAAAGTGATTTAAATGACCTTGTGCGAATTTGAAACTAACCAAATTGCAGGCTGAAATTCTTGGATCCAGACTTAAACAATGGAATTCACTTGACGTAAGTGTCACCGTTTGTTCATACAGGAAACGACATGCAGCATTCAGTGTTTTATATATATCGGTTAAATACATATCAAGTGTTCGGTTAAATATATATATATATATATATATATATATATATATATATATATATATATATATATATATATTTAAACATTTTGTTTTTGTTCTGATGTCTTTTTTTTTCTGCTGCTCTTGGTATGACATATGTGGAACAGAAGTGGAGACATTTTATCGACTCCTCAAAGAGCAGCCTTAAGGCTGTTTTAATACACAATGGCAACATCCACCCAACTGTAACAATTGCTAATGCCACACAAGTGAAAGAAACATATGATATCATGAAACTTATATTAGAAAAAGTTCAATACAACGTTCATAAGTAGCACATTGTTGCCGATATCAAAGATATAGGCATACTTACGGGACTACAAAGGGGATACACGAAACATTCTGTTTCTTATGCGAATGGGACTCTTGAGCCCGAGATAGTCACTATCAGAGGAAAGAATGGCCACGACGAAGTACAATGCAAGTAGGTGTGAAGAATGTTGTAAACTCCCCTCTAATTACATCTGAAGACGTATATCTCCCTCCACTCCATACAAAACTTGGCCTTATGAAATCTTTTGTTGCTGCAATGGACAAGAGCGGAGCTGGATTTCAATATTTGAGACGTAAATTTCCGAATCTTAGCGCAAACAAAGTGAAGGCTGGTGTGTTCGTCGGCCCTCAAATAAGAGATCTAATGCGGGACCATGACTTTGATGCAGCGCTTAGCTCTCTTGAACTGCAGTGTTGGGTACCATTCAAGAGTTTGTGTTCCGGTTTCTTAGGCAAGAAAATGGCTGTGAACTACAAGTACAAAACACTCGTAGACAATTTGTTGAATAGTTACGAAAAGCATGGATGCACAACATGTCGCTGAAAACTCACTTTCTACACAGTCATCTAGACTTCTTTCCACCGAATCTCCGCGATGTAAGTGATGAGCATGGCGAAAAGTTTCACCAAACAATAGCAGCAATGAAGAGACGTTACCAAAGTGGATGGAAACCGAGCATGCTTACGGACTATTGTTGGGGATTAGTTAGGGACACCGAAGACACCCACAGGAAGAAGGTCAAACGCGAAACAATGAACTAGGTGAATCATATGCAGAGGTCTTTGGTCACATACATACTTCTACAGATGGTGATCAGAAAAATGGAAACACCTGAACGAAATTGCAACTTACCAGACTAATAGTGTCGGGCCACCTTTCGAATTCAGAACAGCCTTGATGCGACGTGGGATGGAGCCATAGAGGTCGTGAATGATAGCAAGTGGAATTTTACACCATTCCTCATGCAGGGCATCGGCCAGTTCTGTGAGAGAGGATGGAGGTGGAAATCGTCCCCGGAGTTGTGTTTCCAAGACGGACCACAGATGTTCAATTATGTTGAGATCTGGGGATTGGGCGGGCCAGGGGAGGTGTTGAACTTCATCCCGATGTTCCTCAAACCACGCTGCAACAACGCCAGCTGTGTGAATGGGTGCATTATCATCCTGGAAGATGGTGTCATTGTTCGGGAACAACATCCGGACCATAGGATGCAAGTGGTCTCCTAAAATTGCGACATAATCGTTGGCAGTGATTCGTCCGCTAAGTGTGACCACAGGACCCAATGAAAACCATGATATGGCGGCCCACAGCATCATCGAGCCGCCGCCATGTTTCATAGTTGGGCGGAGACACTGCAGATCATAAGCTTCTTTGGGCGTTCTCCACACATAAACACGGCCCGTGGTTGGGAATAGGGTGAAGGATGACTCATCCGACCATATCACACGTTTCCAGTCCTCAACGGTCCAAGTTGCATGGTCGTGGCACCATTTGCGGCGTGCGAAAGCGTTATGGTCCCTGATGAGCGGTTTGGCCCGTGCAACACGACCCCGTAAGTTCATGTCATGTAATTCGCGGTGGACTGTGATTGTCGAAACAGGGTGGAGGAGGAGGTGCTGATTGAGTTCCTCCGTCACTTGCTCCGCAGTGGCACGACGGTTCTGCGTGACAATACGCTTTAATACCCGGCGTGACCTGTCACTCATGATTTTCTTCTGCCCACTGTTCCGCTTCCCCGATGTGGTTTTCCCGTGTGTTGTGTAGGCCATCATCACCTTCGACACTGTCCCACGCGACACACCTAACACAGTAGCCACTGCCGTCACACTCACTTCACATAACCGCGCACCAACAATTTGCCCTCTTTGAAAATCTGAGAGGCCTCCCATTTTACACTACCTCCGTCTGCTGCAGCCACTGGACACTGCTGTTCCACTGCGCCTGACGTAGTATGGAGACCGACCTAACACACCACCAGCAGCGGTCCGGCGCTGCAGGCGCCACGACACCACTGCCAACCCATACATCTGACGTGTTGCCAACTACAGGTGTTTCCATTTATCTGATCACCATCTGTATATTGCAATGTGAATATTCGTATTATACATATATGTCTTTGTTTACTCGAGTTAACCAACATTTTCTCACCTAGTAAACAGCAATCTCTATGAACCCTTTAATATAATGAATGTATTGGATGTGTATTGCTGAGCTTATGTATGAGTATCGCAAGTATAAGTATTGCAAACTTTTCTTAATTTCTCCAAATATTAAAATTTGCCGTTTTTTTTAAAAAATCACTTCCACACTCTTTTATTCCCTTTGTGTTTGAGCTATCTCTGATTTTTTTAATATAGTACACATGAATGTATAGGGTATGAGTAACTGAGCTTATGTTTGCGTAGCATGACTGTCAGGGGTGGAAACATTTTTTCCGTTTTTAAAATATTTTTCTTCTACAAATTGAGCGCGATGGGTCCTAAATTTTACGAGGATTTACGTAATTTTACGAAAATTTACCTTTCCAACGAGGTATTATTTGTTATTCTGGGATAGTTAGGAAAGGATCACAGAGGCTTCAAACCTGCAGTTCTGTGATTTCCTTAAAATTTTAACCAAAATCTAATATAACTGACATTATTTCAAAATCTGAGGGTGCAGGACCAAAATTAAATTCAGATCGTTTCCAGCAGCTCGAAAACTATAAAGGACATCTGCTTTCATGAACAAAGAAACAAAAAAAAAAATTAAGTTGAATTTTGTCGAACAGTATTATCTGATAATATACGCGAAAGTGACACAACGAGGGATGTGTTTTGATACCGAAAGTTGATGCCAGATGAGGTACCCATGCCAGATGAGGTACCGAAAGTTGTTCTGAAAGAGCAAAATTTATCTGCAGTAAGTGTAACACTGCACTTCATCCCAAGTGTTTTATGGATTACTGAATAGTGTAGTGATATGAGCAATGAAATGGAATATATTTTCACTGAAACTATATAAAATTTACTATATCCGTATAAGTACATAGTGCGAAAAATATTGTATTATGCCTGTTCATTGTAGTAAATACTTTATCAATAAACAAAATATGATTAGAAAATATAATTATCAATATACATATAGCATTGTACACGAATTATATGTAACGAAACAGCGAAAAATTAGTTTCGAACACTGAATACTTATAGAATGCAGAACAAAAATTGAACTGATAAATTCACGTTCACCCGTTCATCGGTGAGTACAAACATTATTAATAGTCGATATGGACCCTATTAGTTCATTAAGTAGTGAAAATTCAACGCATTTTGGCCACGATAGAGAAGAGAAAAATTATATTACTGGTCATCCCATCCCCAATCAGAATGAGCTAAGTTGGCGAGGAAAGAGTACGCGTAACATTCGCAAGCAAAAGAACTGGATTAAATATAAAATAAAATCCTTTCGTGTAGTTCACCAGATTTTGAGTTAAGAAGATACGTTAAATGTGATTCTGCAAACAGAAAAACAATTTAGTCTTTCTACATTCTTTGTTAGAAATTGTTTTAAAAAAATGAGGTTATTCTTTTCCTCCTTACATATTTTGTACCTATATATATAATGGAAGTCTGACACTGGGCTCATGCTTGCTTAAATTCATTATTTTATAAAACAATAAAAGTAAAAGAATTGTTTGTTCTTTTTTAAAGAATTAATTAGTTTTGACACCAGTTTCCAATTTGTCCGCCATTAGTCAGTTTCACATGGAATGATAAATATTGGCGGTGCAACAAATCTACTTTGGTAGCTTAATTATTACACCTTTTGGTGAAAAATGTTTACAAATTTAAAGTTATCTTCGAATTTATTTATATTCTTTATCATGTCGCTCCAAAAATAATCGGCAATGAAGAGTATATAAAAATTATCACTTAAAGGGAATCTTTTCATTGTTCATGCTTTCCTTTGGAGTACGACGATCGATCAGGTTATGTTACAGAATTCTATCAAAGCAAGGATCAAAACCTAAATTTCTAAATTTCATTACTGACCACAGAACGAGGTTCGCTCAGTTGCCATGTAAATATACAGCAGGAGTCATGATTTTCATACCATTGAGGACTTGGTACAATTACAATATCGCGCAATTACTTAATGAACTGAGGATGCATACTTAACAATAAAATATTAATATTGAACTCACTTAAGCATCGTATTATTAACTTATTTATATACATTTCGACAACTCCTTTCGTCCTCCTCAATACGTGTCTTTTTATTACTATTTGGTCTAGGAATTAATTCGTGCGGATGGACAAGAGATGGCGCAACGAACGGAGCGTCCCACAGTTCCGTGTATCCACACATGTGTTGCAAACCCCTGTCATCGCGTATCGTTCGTAGTATAGGGCAGTGGATTAAAGCGTCAACAACACCAGTTTGTAGTTAAGTGAACATGGCGCAATTTGTGCCTGATAAAGTGTTTTTGCGGGGTGTCCTGCTGCATTACTTTAACATGCAGAAAAGTGCGACTGAAAGTCATCGTATTTTGGTGGAAGTGTATGGTGACCATGCTCTAGCTGAGCGAACGTGTCAGAAGTGGTTTGCACGGTTTAGAAGTGGTGATTTCGGCTTGGCAGACCAAGAGCGAGCTGGACAGCCAAAAAAAATTCAAGACGAAGAATTGACAGCATTGCTCGAGCAGGATTCGTGTCAAACGCAGGAACAACTTGCAGCAGCATTAGACGTTGATCAAACAACAGTCTCCAAACGCTTGAAAGCCATGGGAATGATTCAAAAGATGTCACATTGGGTTCCACATGAATTGAAAGACAGAGACGCTGAAAGACGAAAAACAATTTGCGAATTGCTGCTTCAACGACAGAGCAGAAAGGGGTTTCTGCATCGAATTATTACGGGTGATGAGAAGTGGATCCATTACGAGAACCCTAAACGAAAAAAGGCCTGGGTGAAACCAGGTGAACCAGGTCCATCACAACCAAAACGAGATATTCACTGTGCAAAGGTTATGCTGTGCATATGGTGGGATATGAAAGGTGTGGTGTACTATGAGCTGCTGCAACCGGGTGAAACTATGAATGGAGAACGTTATCGACGACAATTAATGCGTTTGAAGCAAGCTCTGGCCAGAACACGACCAGAATGGGAGAACAGACATGATAAACTTATTGTTCAACATGATAACGCTCGCCCACATGTCGCAAAACCGGTCAAAACCTATTTAGAAAATGTCGGATGGGAAGTTTTACCCCACTTGCCGTATTCACCAGGCGTTGCTCCTTCGGACTACTACTTGTTCGATTGCATGAACAACGATTTGATTGGACAGCGGTTTACTTCTTCAGAAGATATCGAAACATGGGTCTCTGACTGGATCGCTTCCAAGGATGAGGACTTCTTTCGCCACGGAATCCGTACATTGCCTGACAGATGGGCGAAAGTGGTGGCTAGCGATGGACAATATTTTTCTTAAGGTATTTATGTATTTTGTGTTTGTACTACAGCTTCAATGTGTGCGTACCAACCGCACGAATTAATTCCTAGACCAAATATTATTTTATTACGTTTGAATCATGAGTTTATCTTAACGGTAACATATTGTACGTAGAAAAATCATTACCATACTTCGTTGACACCAAACACAACTCCCCGGAAACACTTGAAAGGATTATGTACTTCAGTATCACACAATGGTACGTCTTTGGTTACAAAATTCGAGAATAAGAAACTAACTTAATTTAAATTTGCGCTCGTAATCCCTTGGTTACCCACAGTTTATCTGAGCCAGAGTTTCCGAAACAACAGACTACTACAAACTACTTTCTGTTGTATATCCTTTCATCTTCATTGTCCAATTGCAGATTATCTGAACTTCTATGTCCAAAATATATATCCATCTATATACAAAGTATATTTAGAGTATATTGTTTTTTTTTATTATTAAAATTCTTTTTTTTGATGTGAATAAGATGATTTTCATATATATTTCAATATACAGGGTGATCCATTAAGTCATAGTACAGTGCATAATTTTGGAAACAAACATGATTAAAGCAAATCTGACTAGCGGAGGGCGGACTTGGGTAAAGGAGCTACCGATTGATGCATGCGTGGTGAATGGCAGCTATCTTGGATCCAGGTTTTCAAATAGGAAGGTAGGCATGTGAAACATCAATTAATACTGTTTTTTGCAGGGGATTCAGCATAATGTTATACCAAGTTGTAGTACCTGATACAAGAAGCGCCTGACTTCCACATAGCAAGAAATATTGCTAAATTAAACCTGACTAAAGGTTCATGTAAATCATGTGAAATTGTCACGGTAACATTTGTTTGAATTTCAGATAAGTTTTGAGAATGCAAGGGAGTTTATTTTATTTTATTTTTAACGATTATTCGTGTCGTGTTTCACTTCTAATTAATTTGAACTTTTTTGGAAAATAATCAAACACCAACACACGAATGTTTCATATTGCTTTTGCTCTTGTTCCGCCCCTTCATTTTCCTTGAATGAAGTTTCGTTACTAGTTGAATTCATTCATTTTGAATGTCACGTTCTACTTATTTTAACCCTTTTAAAATCGAATGGGTTACCTCGATTACCTTAATTACTTTAGATTTACGGTTCGTATTTTACGTTCTTCAGAATGAAACAGGCTTTTGAATTATACCATATTCATGTCACGATCCATAAATTCACGAGAAATTGGGAAACATATTTTCATCTCATTCTATTCCATCTCAATCTCTCCGCAGGATAACTAACAAGGAAAATTCATGTCATGTGACTCATGTGGCAGCAAGTTTTCTTTTAGTGCGCCAAGGATGAAATGTTCCGAAACTGTAGGCAAAAGTTAATTTCTACCTGGTGCTTTAGACAGAATTCTTTTTGTTGTTAAACACGTAAATACCAGTTACAGGACAACACTTGTCCTAACTTATTAAAGGATTTTACAAGAATTAATCCTTCTCTTTCTTATATTACGAAATCTAAAAGCTGGGACTTACGAACAGGACTAAATACTTTTGTTTATTTTTAATACGTATTACGGATTTAAGTTTCTTTGTAGTCATTTTAGTGTTACAGCATTGCTTTTACTTAAACAATTCGTTTTGTAATCGTATTTGTATCACGTCGGTGACATGAAATTGTGTGGTTGAACGTGCGTCGAGAAATGCTGCCAGGTTGAGAAAGCACCAGTAGGCCCATTGGATTGCTATTACAGAGCTGAAGATAAAAATAAAAGCGCAGAAGAACAGGATGACAGTGTGAGCCAAAATCAGAACTGAAGGGAAAACGGGACTATTTCCTGTCGCCAACATTAGTATATTACAAAATTAAAATACATCAAAAATGATTTAAAAAAAAGAAATCAAGAATAAATTTCACATTAAAATAATACGAACTTTGTCCCCTTCTACTTATGAGAATTATACAGACGCAAATCGTTATAAAGAATCAACTCCCATTGTTTCAATCTCGATATCCAGAAAATCTCGATATTCAGTTTGTTATACCTTTCACTTCTACTGTACCTGAAAGATAATTACCAAACAAAAAATGAAAATATTTCGATAACAAATAATACTGAATTCATGTTAATTGTATCTGTATAACATATTAACAAATATGTCAAAAGCTCGATTTTTGTTAAAGAGAACTACCAAGTCTTATGAGTAACAGAGCGTACTGCATACTAATCGCAAATGCTAGTCATGTAATATGTGAGGAAGTACTGTCATTTACATGAGACAAGACCTTCAATGTCATTTATATTGTGCTGATGCAAAAGTAATGACCTGATATTTTAGTGAGCCGCCTAAGCATGGGAATTGTGACGCAAATTTAAAATGTACCATTTAAAAAAGTGATATCTTGTTCTTTTTTAAAAAAAAAAATGAAAAAGTACTACAGTTGATCAATCTATAAAATAGAACAGGATCCAAATGAATAAACAATAATTGAAAAATGTTCTGTGCTGAAGAAATAGTGAACTGAAATAGTAGTAGAAGTATTGTGAGAAAAATGAGTAACTGTTAGTCAAATAGTGGAAACGACTTATACATATACTGGAAATATTCAAAAACTATCCACGACCATCAAAATTTTCGACACGAATCCCTGAGATATGTTTCCAGACAACTGATTCTTAAAATAAGAAGAGTTTGAATATCTTCCAAACTATTAACAAAAAGGGAAACATAATCTGAGAAAACAAGCGCGCAACAGAAAAAAGCTCTATCATAAAATCAATTTATAATGTGGATGTTCTAGTAATTCAGATATCAGGCCGTATTTTATTTTATTTATTTAAGTTTAACGTCCAAATTCATGTTTTAAAACCTAAGGCAGATAGAGATGATAATGAATGAAATGATAGAATGAAGAAAATGGGAGGGAAAAAAGGAAAATCTCACGTAACAAAACAAATACTGTTTGTCCACCACAAAGCCAATTTGGTATGACGTAGGATCGAACCAGGGACCCCATGCACCAGAAATGAGCGCTCTAATGATAGACCACCACAGTCCAAACTCTTTCTATTCTGTTGGTATGAACGAATTGGTATTTCAATGACAAAAATGCTGCGATCTAAATGCAAATTTCACTGACTTTTTTCTTTTTCTTATTGGTTAAAAAAAATACTAAACAAAAACTACTTAAAAAAATGGTTAAACAGTTTGCATTATAGAATCGCACATAAGCAATAAGTTCCATTAAGTTATCAAAAGGTAACAAAACAAGACACAGCCGGTCAATATAGCTCAGAAGTTGTTCTAAGATTACAGTGTTGCTACGCTTATATATTTTAACAAAACTCACGTAATATGCGTTGAATTACGAGTCAAAACTTATGTATTTTCTTCTGTATAAAACTTGTAAAAGACTTCGTGACACTAACAGGCTAATACACGTGACATTTAAAATGTTACCACCTTCTGAATTTAAGCGGTAAAGACATTATGATAGATGAAAACTTACCACGAATGAAGAGCTCCTCAGAATATTTCAAAGTGCAAATATTATCTTAAATCCCCCTCTCACTCTTCAGTTAAGTAGTTTACTAACGCATTATACCTATTTAATTGACAGAGGACTAGAATTGAGAAAACAATATAAAAGGTCTGCTTGGATTGTTGCTACAATGAAAGCGAAAGGGACGTCACTGTTTTTGATTCTTGCTATTATGTAATAATGAAAGCTAACACCGAATGAACATACAATCATTACTTACAAACAAACAAACAAACAAAAAAAAAAAATCAGAAAAATGAAACCACAAACTTATAGGAATTTTTATACTCATTCCTTCATACATGTATGTCTAATGACAAGCTTCAAAACATTTTTTTTTCTTTCTTTCTTTTTCACTGTTATTATTTCACTATTTCCAATTATATTACTATCTCACTTATATCGTTAATTTAATCAAGGGTCCGATTAGGTCTGGACAATGATTATGGAAGAAAGATGTCTAAATAAATTTACAAGACAATCACAGAAAACAAGATATCAAATTCCATAACTTAAAAAAAAAAAATGAACCTAACGTACTTATAGTTCTGCATAGTAAGACTGACTGAAATACTGCACTCGCCTCTGGATAAAGTAAGCTCACACCATATGATGAATTGACTTCGTGTAAAGAATGTCTGACCAGTAAGCCATGGCGCGAAAATTCTAACTTGAAGCAAAGAATAATATAAATAGATGTTTTTTCATAACTTCGAAAAAACAATGATCTCGAGTTCTACTATAACCCTATTCTTGGCTGATATATTCATTACCGATGTAGCCGATTCTTTATACTGAGCCCAAATGTGAATAATAAGCCACTTTTAGTGACGAAAAAGAACAGTCTAAGGTTCTTAAAGCCACTGAGTTCTACAACTGAATGAAAAATATCTCATAAGTGACAAATATTCCCCTTAACGCACATCTCCATAATACAGATAGATTTTTCTGACCCAGCAAACTTCTCTTCCTTAACGAATTCACTCTTCTTTGTCTTGGAGCTTATATCTTTCCATGTAACTTCAAAGTTAAAGGATCGTTCTTTTACGATAACATTTCAATGAGAAAATATTTCTTCTCTTACCCTGTTTGAAAATAACCCCCAATAATACAAACAACGAATACAGTACTTCAATATTAGGCTATATTTATTGGCTGTATACCGTAAACAATTACTGCATGAGCTGTGAGTAAACTGAATTCATTTAATATTCCTGTAAAGGACACATGTTATTCACGGATAAATAACCATGTTCGTTATTCAGAGGTTTCACTGTCTAAGCTTAATTATTATTTAGGGCTATTTACTATACATTCTAAGGCAACAATGCAACTGACAGTTACTGTTTCCTATTAAGTAGGTGAGAATTTCTGTTGACAACAATAGAATCTTCCTTTTTAAAATAAAATGAAATGAACCTTGTCGCCAATAGTAAGAAAAAACGAAGACTGCATTTGAAGTTGAAGACACTCAATTTTGGCACCCCTGGACTTTTTTAACAGCTTCATATATATCCTTTAAACTGAATTTTATTTTACGAAGGTTTTCTTGAAAGTAATGAAATGAAATTTATAAAAAATGAAATAAAATCGTTCAGTTTTACGTCCCACAATTATGCCCTTTACGCTAAGAAAGACCGACGATGATTAAGGCAAGTGATTGATGACAGAAGAACTAGTGGAATGAAGTGTGGGAAGATACGGAAGTACCCCGAGAAAATCCACGAACACGATGTTGTCCACCATAAATAACTTGGCCGAAGATCGAACCAGCCGCCCCACGCACCAGAGGTGGGCTCTACCACTGAGCCACAGTCCCTGCACACTTGAAAGTAATGGTTACGCTCTACAGCATAAAGAAGCTAAGTAATTGAAGTATGAATTATGAAATACGGGTAAACATATCTCATCTGGGATCTGTACGTACCACTGAAACATCGTATGCTTGTCTGCTTAGAACCTCACATTCATTTGCTATGCCAGCCGGTTTGTAAATTTCTAAATACATACACTTTCACGATGAGAATGATAAAACGCTATTCTTTAATCGCCAAGAAAATATTTTTAAATACATTTTATGAGGCAATGAATGCTCTAAACAGCTACTGATACTTTCGAAAGTATTTTTTATTTCATTGAAGTAGTAGATTATTTTATTTACAATGGTAAAGTGGTAATTTAGTTCTATGTTTACGATAAAGCCAAGATAATTCTAAACGCTCTCGGATATAAATCAGTTTCAAACTATCGAAATGAAAACTATAATCAATTAATAATTATACGTAAGTTTATTGGATCTGTACACAGTTCGAAGCTATACGTCATTTATTAAAAAGGCAAATCCGAACGTTATTTTCAGTGCTGTTAGTTTATACACTTTCAAATCTTTGAAACTTGAATCAATATGAAACAGAAGAACCTCCCTCCCCCCTTCCAAAAAAGACTACATGTTTTTTCTCTATTACTCAATCACATTTTACACTTCTCCATGACAATAGGAAAGCAAATTATTTTTGCCACACGCAGCGTGCATTCATAGCATCTACTAGCTCTGATTTAGTACAATGTAACTTGAACTGTTTAATGTTCAAACATAATTGAATAGATACAACTTACTTTCTCATTCAGTAATTAAATAAGTTTTCTCACATTATTGAATATACACAGTTGAAAAACTTACTCTTTGAAAAACCAATACTAAAATCACATTAATTAAAAACTACACTTTCTAAACCATTTATGGCTGCTATTGTACATGTTACCACATATAAATGAAAACGTTATTATACTATGTAACGATTACTACATAATATTACTACGCGAAGATTTATTGAAATTTATCTGTGTCCAATTGCGGGCGGACTTGAGTTCGCCAACGCCTCTTGTTTTCTCTTTCCTAGAAAACTTGGCAACAAACATAATGCTGTTCTTCCAGTAGCAATTAGTTGTGTTTAAATATGGAAGTATGGTGTTTATTGCTTTTCCTTCAGTACGGTTTTCATGTAAGGTGCGTTGCAAAATGAGGGATGTGCACTAGATTGGATAGTTGGTGCAACACTGACAATAAATCACAGGAAATCAAGCAAGTAGTACATATATTGTATGGCACAGGGTGTAGAAATACAGGAAACGATGGGTATACAGAGAAATGTACTGTTGCAAAATGATACGACCACTGCACTTAATACCCTATGTATGAACCCTTGTTCACTGCTAGTTGAAACACGCGGTCAAATATGGTATTCACTAGGTTCTGTAATGTGGAAATGTCAAGTGCATCCCATGCAGCAATAATAGCATCTTTCAAAGACTCGATACTATCGTATTGTCGACCTCCGAGGAGATTGCAGGTCAATCCATTACGCGCACGTTTTTGTAATCAAACCATTCTTTTGTGAAATTGGCCACATGTATAGGGGCATTATCTTGTTGAAAGACCCACAAAGGTTCACCAATTACAGCAGCGAAGGGAAGCAGATTATTTTCGAGCACATTTTGATAATCAGTGGCCTTTTTTGCGGCAAGAAAGGAAGGCGAGATTGTTTTTTCCATAAGCACCAAAACCCACCCCAGACCATTATAGACTTGCCACCTTGCTGCCGTTTGGAAAATATATTTTCTTCTTTCCTCAAATCATGCCAATAATATGCCCATCTAAATTAAATTTCTTTTCATCACTAAAGATTACCCGCTTCCATTCTTCTTTCCAGTGCACATGCTCTTTCGCCCATTGCAGTCTCTTGCGCTTGTGATCGGCGGTGAGTCGAGGTTGAACTTTCTTTTTCTTGTATTGCAACACATTGCACTGCTGCACAGCGCAGCACAAGTTTGATTTGTGGACGTTTATGGTAGGATCACCGGACAGGTTGCCTAGACTTGTATTGCCACCACTAAGCTTACGCACTACATTTCTTATTTGTCTCGGTGTTAGTTTCCGTGGTCTTCCGGTCGACTTCTTTACACCATACTTTGCTCCAAGTTTCAAATAATTATTCACCACACACGCGGTGCGCCCAATTTTCTTACCTATAGCTCTGGAAGACATTCCTTCAGCTTTATAAGCCGTAATTTGGCCCTTTTCATACTCAGAGAGAGCACTCCTTCCACCCATTTTCCTAATCTTCCGTCATACACACTACGAGCGCGTTCCAAACACAATACTGTGTGTTCTTCAATCACATGAAATATAGTTTCCTGCTTGGAAACGCTTCGAGCGCCAATAACCTTCACCAACCTACAGTATCGCCCTCTATCACATAGTGATCGTATCATTTTGCAACAGCTGATATCCACCTTTTGGTTTGTTGCTTTCCTGGCTGCTCGTTATCCGAACAAACACCTGAGTTCTCCTTTTTTTTTTTTTTTTTCGTTGTCATTTTCTCTTGGGTTTTGAGTTACGTTGAATAACTCTGGTGGTCGTATCATTTTGCAACGCACCTTAATTTCTCTCACAGAAAATTCAATTGTTACTAATATGTCATGTTCCTCGCATCCCATTTATAAAACCATACATTCCCACAGTTTCAGCTCACAGTTCTTTGCAGAAAAGCATCATAGTTGCCAATATTTTGATTTAAGAACTTCCTGCTAACTCAGGAACCATAGTTGTACTCTACTGATCTCATATATTATACTTTAAGCCAACAAGAGATAATAAGCGATATTTCGATTTTAGAAACCAATCACTTCCCACCTGTCAAAAAGTTGTTTTATACACTTCTTAATCAGGCATATGTGGAATACGCAAAATTTCAATTCCAATCAATTCACAAAAAAGTATTTAAAGTGATGGCTGAAAATAATCCTTGCCGATAGAAACAAAAACATGCGATTTATTCTAAAAACTAGCCTAGTTTATACTATACCTTCACACCGTCTTACACAGGCTTTCCTATAGGAGGCCTTGCAGACTCACTCTTGGTATGTAAAAATCTGAAAATGGATAAGAAGGCAGGCAAAATTACAGGCTTTCATTTAAACAGCTAATCAACATACATGGCTGAAGTTTGATGCTTCTACAGCCCCAGAAATTTTTAACACGGGAAAATAATATTTCATTTAAGCATGTCATTACGAAGCATAAGATGGTGCAAAATTTCAAAATTCTACGCAAGTTGAGCCATGTATGTTGAATAGCTTGGGAGACTGGTACATAAATATGCACAAAATGAACACAGATTCTACAGCCCAAACAGAGTTTAGTCGCAAATCTCTGCACCATAAGAGCAGTAGGTACATAATATAAATGATATCGCACACATGTGTGAACCAATGTACTCAACCACACATTCATACATGCACTCACATTCAAATATAAAATATCGTAAGTAAAAATGTATCTACTCAAAAATACACAACTACAAGATCACATTAACACGAATGAATCTTTTGCTGCAAAACAGCGATTTTCGAGCTGTAAATTTTAAACAAGTAACCTTTCCATTATGCAGATCTCAAGGATTGAGAATTGTTATGAGTTTTAAAAATTAGGAGAGTAGAACTATGAAATACCTGAACAAAAATACATAACAGTTTTGAATGTATCAAAAACAAACTTTAAAATAAAAAAAAATCAGCTGGTTAAATAAGCATAGGGTATATCAGCCATAATATCACAAATACTTTATTCTTGTTAAGTATCTGGCTTCTTGACTGTTCATGTCAGAACCTTGTATCGGAGGGATGTATGAATGGAATTTACAGGTCTTCACTACACTCAGCCATACTTTCTAAATTCTGATGAATAACCGAGAGTGGAGACCTTAAAAAATTTAGAAAGTGAGCCAACAGTCTCTGTACAATGCTATTAACTACTAACAGCTGTTGCCAGACCTATTCATGCGTAGTTTATAACGTCACAATTGGAAGATACTCAACTTCCTTCACTATACAAAAGATCTTAACAACTAATAGTTTCTTAATAGAATTTTGCAGATATTAGCTAGCTCGTTTCCTAAATGTTAATGCTCTTCATTCTCTTCACAACTCAAGAATATAGGGTTGAGTGTAACTAGTGGGATTTTTTATCTTAAGTAAGTATACCAGCAGGATCAAATCCAGGACCATGCACAGGGAAACTGCGCCATTTAGGGGTCGCGCACTGAGATGTGCAAGTGAATATAAATGGGCAATGTACCCACTATTACTTCCTACTTGCAAACTTGGTATCCTGATTGTAATTCTTAATTTATCCTTTCACCGTTACTCCCGTATTTCCTTGATGATGTTAATTCGCTCGTCGCCCTATTGAAAATAAAATAATGAATTTAAACAGATAAATCCAAGCAGAATATAATTTCCACCAACGTTTATACAAACAGGAACCTTTAAAAATATAGTGAAAACATTTTAACAACTTTTTAACGTATTTTTTCAAGAAGCCAAATCCAACACAGTCTGAGAAGTGAGGATTTCATTTACTTTTTCTGCTCAGAAGAGTTCCACAGGACGGCAAGAACCTATCCATATGTCCCAGAAGTCATTACTAAAGATGTCAGTGAGCATTAAAATAGATTGGAGGAATCTTTAACTCTCCGGACACAAAATCTTCTCTGTTCGAGTTAATTAATATATGATGATAATGAATAAAATAGCGAAATGAAGAAAGTGGGAGGAAACTAGAAAATCCACGCACATGGGTTTGTCCACCACAAAGTCCACCTGGCGAGAGCTGGATGCTCTGTTGACTTAACGGTCTCGATGGAATAGAACCTGCCTTCGGGCAAGATATTCGCACATACATTGGTATACAGTTTAACAAATACTAATGATTATTCTCAGTAAAAAGCAAATATACAAGAATAGACAAAAAAGCTATTGTTAGGTATTAGAGGAAGATAAACTTATTGTTTGTGCTGATTAATTATCTAAATCTTGGCTATACAGTTTGATATCTTATCCAACACAAAAAGTTCTGCACATTTGTTGCAACTATTAGTTGTAATTTGACTGTTTATGGCTAGTCTATAACGTTAACCTGGCATCTTAAAGACAAGCAAAATCTGGAACATTTGTCACGAAAACTGGAAATATCACTGGAAGTCAATGTACTGACTAGTTTAAATGCATCACCTAAATGAACGCGCACTGCCTAGGCAGAGAACTTCACAAGCTATACGGGAACAGTATTTAATATTATTATCTCCTTTCAATACTTACAAAATAATTTGGGTAACACTTCTAGTAGAATTCGTACGCCTATTTTAAACAACCATACGTCTGAATTTATTACAAAATTTACATGAAAATAAATTCTTTATTGAGATAACACTTATGCAAAGGTCATCGAGAAAGCAATGACTCCTCTGCAGTACAAGTATTATGTGAAGTAGAAAGAACTGGAAAGTTTGTGTGAAAAAAATATCATGTTTGGTACCTGTTAATGTTAAAAAAATACTGTCCTTTGTTTTTGATGCTACAGCACAACCCAATGCTGAAATGTGCTCTAGGAAAATTTCGGAGGTAGTTTTTTGATCCATGCATTCACAGCAATTTTAATCTCTTTCATGATCTGGAAATGCTGTCTACGATGCTTGTTTTTGAAAAAGACAAACAAAATGTGACTCAAATGAGGCAAAATCTGGACTGTAAAGGGGTCTCGGGAATTACTGAACACCCTACTTTGGCAAGGCCTGTTACGTTCCACGGAGCGTTACCGTGGAGTAGAACAATACTGTTCAGTAAAATTGGTTTATTTTTCGTCGAATAGCTTCCTCCATTTTTAAGGACTGCCTATACCGAGTACAGTTCATTGTTTCACTATGTTCAAAGAGATCCACGCAGATGATACTCTCTCCCCCAGAACATAGTCACCATTACCTTCGGTGCAAATTGCGTGATTTTCACCTTTCTGTATTTCGATGCCGTCTCATTGGCGTATGTTTGAACTTTGGACTACAGAAGACGACTCAGATTTCTTCCCTACAACTACATTCCCGAAAAACGAGTTCCCGTTCCTCTCCAAACATTTCAGTAGATTTTTCGCATGTCCATTCTCTGCTCAAATTGTTCAGGAGTTACATGCCTTGACAAGGCATCTACTTTACATGCATTTTTGTATACACCAATTCATGAACTGTTTCCATTGTATTGTGTCTTCAATTACTTACCATAACTATTGTATGGTCACACAACAGTTCTTTCTAATCGCGTACTCACCCTTTCTCGGTTTTCAGCCGTCACTGTGGTTGTAGATATGCTACTACGATGTTTATCGGCTATCAAGGTTTCCCCCTTTCAGAACTTCTTTTAACATTGGTACTGTAAATTGCGTTCTCTCTGTATGCCGTCTGCAATCTGCTATGGATCTCCGGAGCCTGGCAACTATCTTTTGCGAACAACAAGCCTGATAGAACTGCCTTATAAAGTAGTGCCAAATATTCAAACGTAGGCCTAAATCGATGGACTCGTAGAGGAATTTCAAACGAATTTAGTGTACGTATAAACTACCATCTGAAAAATATAGTATTGTGGGTGAGACTGAAACCATTCCTAGGAAGAGGTGTCGAATTCATAGTCTTCGGGTTCCAAGATATGACAAGATATGAATAGTGGCACTCCAGTGAGCGATTTTCTTTAAGCCATTTCCCATGCATAAATGGGAAATGGTTCGAAAATTATATATTTCCTTTCAAGTATGATTTGTTAAAAAAACTTGTCCTTCAACTTTATTTTTAAATTATTTTCTACTTCTTAGATATAATTACACATATTTTCTATTCATATTTTATTCTATGTTATACATTTATTATTTAATGAATGTATAAGCTTGTACATTCATTGAGCTTATACATCTGATGTGTCTGATGAAGGCAAAGTTAATTTGCCGAAACTGTAACGCTATTATTTATTAGTTAATATATGCTTTGGTCAGAATTTGTCTGTTATTTTATAATATCTTTAGTACGGTATTCTATTACTTTTACATGTTACCCCTTCTCCTCCTAGGAATAGTTTCAGTTCGTTATCCTCCCCCCCCCCCCTATATATTTTTCACATAGTAATTTATATGTATGTACTAAATTCATTTGAAATTCCTTCAGTAGTCCATGCTGCATCGTACGGTCAACTGTTCGTTTTTTCTGAGTCAAAAATTTCTAGATATATAAGTACAGGGTGGCCCAAAAGTAGGTATACAGTCCCGTACTGATCAACTCATTACTTTTTATATCATTTCTTATTGTTATCCATCAGGTAGATCTAGTTTTTTTATTATTCGTTCTTAATGGCTTTTTACTTATGTCTTAAGCTCAGAACAGCTGAAGCAAATAAACCTATAAGCCAGAATGTTATACTTGATATATGCAGGGGTGTATACCTACTTTTGGGCCACCCTGTATATTACAGTAACAATGGAATATTGTATTATCTTCCGACTGTCGTCGTTGTGCAAAACTTCATCACGATATGACGTAGGGAAATGAGTTAAATTAAGGTTGTAATATTTAATATCAAAGTTGAAACATCACAAGTTAAAGAAAAGTATGTAATAATAAATCTTATATTTGAAAATAATTACGGCTTAAACTAGCTGCGACTACATTTAATTCACAATTGAACTTCTGGAATGCATAGTATGAGCGTAGCTAAAAAAAACGGTCGGGATTAGAACCTAGGACCATCCACGTAGAAGTCCCTTACACTAACCATTCATCTAACACATAATGACATAAACGTGTTGTTTTTTAAAGTTATAGGTTCGCACCCAAGTGACACTCTTATGTGCATTTCCACTGCTGTTTTTCTTTTGAAAAGTCTAACATGTTGACGACAATTTGTTTCATTTTCCACTAGAACTTCGCAAAGGGTGATCTATGTCTGAGTATTTAGCACTACTTTATCAGAGGGTTCTATCAAATATAACGTAATTAACAAAGTAGTAAAAATTTTATTGCCTTAAAGTGTTCCTAAACAAGGGAAATTGATTATGCACTCTGCATCTTACCTACAAGGGGTGTACGTTCAATGTCAACGGCGCACCCACCGAGTCAACTTTTGAAATACTTCATTCTATTAGTTTCCCAAAGTAGCTAAAGGAAATGTATATGAATGACTGCGTAGTTCTCCGTGGCTGAAGGATAAAGCCATGGTTCGATAGCTAAGAGATTTGTGGTTCGAAACCCGTCTCGGAAGCTGCAGATTTTTTAAATTCTTAATTCCCCATATCTTAAGATCTTTCTTTCCCTTCGCAATCATCTGATGCTCTAAAAAGAGTCCTTAATTCGACAACTGCCTGATATAATCCTCACAGTCCCGAAACTTTCCTTCTGTTTCACATCATCACAAAATTCGTCATAATATGGATCCTGTCTGATCATTTTTTCTTTAATTCTAAACGTGCATATGTAAATCATCCCTATCTGTCTTCATATTTGAATCTCTATCTCTCTCAATGTCGTCTACTATGCACGTACATGCCTTGCGATCAAACCTTCGACTCTTGAAACCACATGTAAGCGCTCTAGCAATGTGCTATCGTAAGTCAATAAGTTTGTTGCTAAAAGCAGCGTAATTTTATATTTTGTTTGGGGAGGAGATTCTCCGCCGACATAAGAGTTTCACTTTTTATACCTTTTTCATGTTTTACTATACATTTGATCAAATAATATGTGTTCATCACACTCAAGGGAGGGGGGAATTATACCTTCCTGTTCTGCCCAATGACTCTTCTGGAACATTTGCTTGCAATTACTGAAAAGAAATGAACTTAATTACTGAATAACACTCATTTCTGCCGATAGTTTTTAGAGCCCGCATTACAGACTTTGGGAAACACAAAACCTATTGCCGTAGGCTTCACAACGAATATTTTCTAGCTTGATATGATAGCCTATGCAGTCTTTGAAGAAGAGAAAGAATGCAAATAACGGCGTTTATGAAGCTATGGAAATATTTTGTGACTTTTTTTTTATTCAGGCTCTAAAAAGACATTTCAGAACAAAGGAATGAAAGAGAGAGTTTTAGAGCTATAAAGCTTGTAAACATGGTTCTTGTTTTTCTTCCGTCTGAATGGAAAGGGTATATTATGTAATACAGACTGTTTTAGACAAGGAGAGGAGAACGTGTTGGACTGAATACCAGGAGTAGTAGTTGATCGAGACGTGTGTTTCTGAATGCATAAGTACATGGCGCAAGGGTTTTTTAGTAATTTGCACTTTTTGTACCATTTTCAATGCCACGAACTGTACCCTAGCGTCATAGAAATGGCACTGATAAGTGTTGTATTAAGTAACACATCATACAATAGATTTGCACATTCATTCAAGAGCGATACGTCACAAGTCGTCGCTAACTTTGATCAACAGATCGCTGACTTTTGCTTCTTGTCGTGGGTAACTTTAATGGCGTATGAATGAATTGTAATGCTAAGTTTTCAGATTATACTGATTTACTAATCGATCAGCTGCAACTGGTACCTCTTCTTTTGCATAATCACCGCATTATTACTTCCATATCTCGTTGATTGTTTATTTAAATACTACAGTCTATTATTATTTATGGCTCACACCATTTTATTCGTTTAATTTACACTTCCTTTTGCATTCAAAGAGTTCCCGTTCTATTGTTTATAAGTTCCTTTATCGTATAGACATTAATTTTTTTTTTAGTTAAATTCCAAAGTTAGTTGTCCGTTTCTAGCAAAATTCTGAAAATTTACCGGGAAGAAATGGATAATTTGCTCGTTTGTGTGTTTGGTAACATGTAAGAAGAGCGAAAGTTCCGTGCATTTTCTTTTATAAGTGGTTATAAATATGGAACTATTTGCCAAGCGGAGGTAACTTGGTGAAGATTACCGCATGGTTGGATCTTGGAAAGTAACTATCATTTATATTCTGCACATGGCTGCAAATGTACAGAGCTGTAGACAGGGGAGCTATAAAAACCGAAGTACTAAGATAAGTGGAAAGTGAACCGAGAAAACCTAACTTGTATAGTGAATATGTGACAGGGCGCAAGATTTCCGTCACCAGTTCGCCATTGGCGACAAGAAATTTAGAGCTGGTGATCAGTGTTCAGTAGGAATGGTTTCTGCCTTAACTCTCACAGCTGCGCAGTTTCTGTTTCTCATGAAAATAATTGTAATAAGTGAAACAAAACACGAAATGTGAAATCTTTACATAGGGCATACAAAGTAAAGTATTCACAACGTTGTAATTCGCCTCTTCTTTCCCACCCTCAATCGAAATGGTTTGCCTTCTAGCGTGCCAACGCGAGAAATCGTTCCCTCCGCTGTTTGAAGCTAGAACAATGGGGGGACAGCCCAGTGCTTAGAATAGATCAACCAATCACATCACAATGTCAATGATAAATAAATAAATAACAAAATAAGTAAATACATAAAAAAAATTTAAAAATAAATATTTGCATGAGATACAGTTATCACGGGTCACTTAACTGCTTTCTCTTTTTAGCTAATCAATCAGTCAATAAATAAATGAAGATGTAGGGAGAAATTACTTTCACCTGGTCCTAGCCGTGAAATTCAACAACAACAGTGCCTCTATGCAAATAATAAAGAACCAATTAAACAAACCCTAATCGAAATAGTAATTCGTGCAAGGACTGGAGAAGCATGCCATTTTTTGTCATTGTGTCAACGTGATAATCTCCTGGTGCCAGTCTGCTTGCAACGTGAACCTACAAAGAATGTAATATTAATCTTAGTGCTTCCAAGATAAAATCCTGTGTGTGACTTATGTGAATTTGTTTAGTTTCCTGTGAATAATCCGTTCTAATCATGCAAAAGAGACAGACTAATATCAAGTCCTTTTTTGCTAAAACTACTAGATCTGGCGGGAAGACTGAGGATAAAGATGTGTGTGACAAAGATAACCTCGTGCCTCAGTAAGTGAAAAGTGTTATTAGTGACTTATATGTTGAATATAAGTGCAACCGTGTATTGCTTAACTCGCTTTGCTGCTCTGCAAAGAGGAAATATGACAATGATGTTTCGCCAGTTGGGAATAAAAGAAAATTTATTACAGACTGGATAAGTCAGTTGGAGTTGTTGTTATACGACGATGCAACTAATGTTACATCTTGTAAATTTTGTATACAAGCATCTGCCAGTAACATTGATCAAAAATAGAGCAAAGGCTTCTTCGCACCTTTCAAAAGAGAGACATTTGCTATACATGATCAAAGTAACGTGCACCGTGAAAATGTTTCCACTGTAAGAGCTAAAGAATGTCCAATGGTAAAATGCGTAAGAAAACGTACCACGAAATTTTCTCATCTTACGAACTTGTTTAATGTTGCGTACTACGTAGCTAAGCATAAGAAACCATTCAAAGACTTTGTGAACCTCCTTTGTTTGGCTGGGAAGTTAAATGTGAATATTTTAAAACAATATGGCAATGAAATCCAATGTAAATACCGTATTTTATTCATTTTAAAGCTGAAACTTTGAGACAGGACATAGTGAAAAACTTGAAACCTGTAGATACATAAGCATTCTAGTTGATGGTTCAACAGATAGGTTAGCAGTTGAAGTTGCAAATGTTTACGTCAGGTTCATGTATTCAAATGATGGCCACATTAAGGAAGATTTATTGGGTGTGAACTACCGAACTCAACTTCCGATAGTTACTTTATAGGGTCAACCAGTCTTTAGGACATAGTTCATACAGGGAGAAGTGTTACATTATCGCTTTGGGTACAAATGGTGCCACGAATATTGTCGGACATAAATCTGGTTTGACTGTGCAAATGAAAGCTCTATGTATCAAAATGATATCAATACATTGTCTTGCACACTGCTTGTAATTAGCTGTGTTAGATGTGTGTCTGAAGTCGAATATGTAAAAACGTTCGACTCCGCAGTGAAATTATTTTTAATTTTTACCATGGCTCTGCAGAAAGACTTCATACATTGTAAAACACAGCAGACGTTCTTGAAGAAGAATTTTTTAACCTTTTTAATATCCACATTGTGTGGTGGTTAGCCAGCAAAGAAAGTTCTCTGAAAGCTCTTATTAAGTCGAGGAAAACTGTTGTTATTCATCTTGAACAAATGTCCATGGTAAGTACAGTGATGCTGCTAAAGCTAAGAGTTTGTTGAAGGGCTTGAAGCAATTTAAGTTCGTTAAACTTCTATCATTCTTCAGGAAATGGAACCTTTGAGCGTAGCATGAAGAATAAAAAACTTCTACTTTCATCTCTAAAAATGAGAATTGAACACAACATCTCAGGACTAGAAGAGCTAGAAAACAGACTTGCTCAAAGTGAACAAGATTCTTGGACTTAGTATCTGTTTCAGGTAAATTGAAGGACGTGCAGCTCACAAATGTTCAATCTGGATAGCAAGAGTTTTAGAGTATAAGACGAAAGTTAATCAAGAATGCGAAAATGTACATAACAGAAACAGTTGCAATCTATATCACCAGACGTAGTTCTGTTCCTTCATATATTTGACATTTTGGGTTGGCCTTCTAAAGGAAAAGTCTTTGAATTTGGTGTGGAAGAAATAAAACTGCTTTTTAAGTACTTGCAACCAGATTTATACAGAGAAAAAGTGGACTTGGTCTTAGCAGAATATAAACTTCTGCTTTCTTCATTGACGTTGAATCGGGCATTGAAAAAGACTTACAGTGAAAACTTCATTACGATTCAGAAACCTGCTTCCAATTGTCACATATTGAGTAGTTTTACCTTAAGTACTGCTTCCTGTGAGAGAGCCTTCAGCAGTCTTAACTTAGCAGAGTTAAGATTGACACACTGGATGATTTGCTGACAATTTCCACCAATGGCCCTTCACTTAAGGGCTTTGATCCGAAAACTGCAATCGAAAACTTGTACTTCAGTGCAGAGAGAGAGCGTTACACAAACATGAAGTCTTAAGGTAAGATATTTTTTAACGTGTATATGAATTGTACAATTCAAAATTAATTATCCTGAATCTAACTGTTTGGTTTTGAAATTTTATGCCCTATACGACCTCTCTGTCAAACCAAAGGCAGGGTCTGGTGGGCAACCTCTCATAATTTGTACGTGAGAGATCCTGGCGATCATCATCTTAGGATTGGCGAGTGCGTCTGACTTCGAAATTTTGCGCCCTGTGTGATATATTTTATTATTTTTATTATCTGTTTACTGTTTACCTAACATCCAGAAAGAAGAAAACTAACCTAAGAGCAGGGTTGGCTGGTTTAAACAAAAAAACAAAACAACAACAAACAAAAATAAATAAATAAAAGGCTTTAAATCGTATGAACTTCATAGTGATGTTTCCACATATCAAAGCATCTGCATAAGTTTTATCTCCTTTTCACCTATTAATCGAAGCGTCCCATGTTCAATTCTCGATCGAACCACAATCCCTCTTTCAAGTGTAAACCAAGTAGCGGTTCGGATGTCACTTTAAGCGAAAATCTTCGTACCTCGGTATTACATAAGAATGCTAAGCCTAAACATACGAAACGAAACCAAATTGTATGCCTAAATGCCTGTTGTTTTACAAAGAATCCAAGGTTGCTTAACTATATTGATAGAAATTGGCAAAATTTATCGACTGCCTATGTAGCTTCCAACATTAGCTTGGATTGGACTTTTAATTTAATTGAATGATATCTACATACTAAATTTGTAATTTAAAACCTCAGTTTTAGCGTACTGATTATGATACGTTGACCATAAAATTTTACATGTTAAGCAATAAAGGAATTTTTCCGTTATTGCTTTTCATTTAAAGTAATAACAGGATTTTCCCAATAGATAAGGCGGGAGTTCCCGATTTATATATAATTTTGTGTAATGGTTTCATTTGTGCAACTGTTTATCTTTTTGTCCTTCTGAAATGACTATTGGCAATCATATTAACAAGTATGTAAAGATCAGTACAACGTATTTTTATCAGGAGTCCTTTGTGAGTGGGTCGGCAGACTCATTGCATTTGTGGCCAATTAGTCCCGGTTTCGAGTCCAAATGGAGAACAATTTCTCTCGTATGTAAGTCGAGAAGCAGTTTGGATTCCGCTTTAAGCTTATGTGACCCCTTCCAGCATAACCCCGTTGTTGCATAATAACACCAAGGTGAAAAAAAAATTATTTCTGTCCACATGTAATATAAACCCACTGAGCAAATTATTTAAACAAAAAAAAAGTTTTCTTCGTTGTTTTTTTTTTTTTTTTCAATAAAAAACCTTGTTTTTGCCAACCCTGCCTAAGAGGTAACAAAACGTAACAGAAAATCAGTGAACTTAAGGTAAAAATCGAGCTTTTATCACGCTTTCGGTTGAAAACTAGGCGGACGACCAACTTCGAAATGAATGCCGTTACCGATTTTTTAAGTATTAGCTTTCAATATTAAAATTACAGTTAGGTTTAAGTTTGTTTAATTTGTTTTCCATATAAGGTGTTCCAAAAATGAAAGAATATGCATATTTTATGAATTTACCGGCTAGTCTATCTGTAATGTTGTTCCCATTCACTGTTTTCATTACCGTTATTTCTTTACGTACTCCAATCACTTGTAATCGAGGCAGTGAAACAGTACATGGAATCGTGTACGCCATAAACTAAAATTGTTCTAAATACCGCACACGTATTACTCAAAAATGTAAAGCATTGAGTGGCATTATTCGAGCAGACGGCTCTATCAAATTTTGACACATTTCTTACATTTTCAGGTTAGGTTAGAGCTTTGTATTTCTTTCAGCAGAGCATGCACTAAATGAGGAGCTCCATTACTACTTGCGATCGGAAAGGCTCAAGATGAATACAATGTGGACATATGGCATAAAAACTACAGCGCATAAAACACGAAACAACCTGTGCTACGTACCTACTAAAAAGCGCAAATGCTACCTAAGCCACTTAAGGCAGAAGCGGAGCAGGAAGGCAAGAGCTTTAGCAAGGGAATGTGTCCGTAGGAAGCAGGCGCATCAGCGACGGGAGGTATACGCATAAACGAAGACAGTGAAAGATCACACACATACCACATAAAGTGTGGTATGTGTGTGATCTTTCACTATCATTCAAAATTCATTTCAATATGCTATGCACTGACAGTAATTACTTATATTCATACTCTCATTCCTTCACGAAAACTGTTTCATATTGTACAAATTTTCTATTAAGTAGAACCGTCTGCTCGAGTGAACCTCATTGAGTTCTACCTGCAAATTTTTATGAACTTTCATGAACATCCCATTCTTTCTTTCGCAAATGATAACGGAGTACGAAATATTAGCCGTTAATCCTATTAAAAGGAATTATTCTCTGTTGCATCCTCGCACTCTACCAGAAAGTCTCAATACTTTTGCAAGCTGGTATGCGCAAAGAAAATTTCGCCGTTCTAGATGGAGAAACATCACACAAAAGTCATAAGGTGCTCCCGATTTCTTAATCTGCACGGGACAATTTACCATTTCTTGCGTCGAGGTACTTACCTTTGGAATGTGTATAGTTTTACCGTATATTTTCTGCTGCTGGACAACTATTGATCAGTATTATTCTTCCTCAAAACAAAACAAAAAAAAAAAAAATACAAATAACAGGCCCTTTACTTAAATTCAAATCTTTAGGAGATATTTACACTTACCTTCAGCTTCTGGGCTATCGTATTTCTCTTCCACACTATATACATCCTCACTGCGGTCCCTTGACGACTTTTCCCTCTTCTTCTCTTTGTGGTGTTTCTTGTGATGACGACGTTTCTCCTTCTTTTCTTTGTCTGGAGAATGGGATTTACTTCGGTGTTTCTTTTTCTTATAATCTCGAGATTTATCTTTATGTTTCTTAGATGAACCCATGATTATTTACACCAAATACACAACACAGACGCAAAATGGCTGTAAAGAGAGAACAAGTTTCAATGTTCTAGTTTTTAGTTGTGTACTTCCCTAGTTAGTATTTATTTCTACACACTTTACTTAACTAAGGACAAGGAAACGTGTTCAGGACAGAAGTAAATCAAGTTTTGATTCACGTATGTGATTTCCCTAAGATCCGTTAAACAACTCAAATGATTATTTAACGGCAAGTTTTTTTTTTTTTAATTTTAAAGAAATATTTAGCTAAATGATTACCTCATTATAATCAGCTATAATATATCGGATTAAAATTCTCGTAACAAGTCGTGCTATGCACTACGAGATCAATCCTAGGAAATATCTTAGGATTTATCTTCGGAAAAATGTTATGACATATCTTGTAGGAAATCCTATCCTTTTTGTGCCATACACGTTAAGAGTTTTCCTGTCTGACCGAATGACGTTTATCAACCATGTGAAATAGTTCTATTTAATGAAAGTACAAAGTTGAAGGATTACTTTGCTAACCATACTGCACATCCCACTGATATTAATATCAGGCGCTATATTGTTAAATTGGACACCTCTTTTTAAAAAATAAATAAATAAATAAATGTCAGAAGGGTGGTGGTATACTTTTGGCGCACCACATTTTAGAAGATTTACAAATAAAATTTAATACTTTGCATGACAAGACATATTTATAACGACCAAATTTCTGCAAACAACAGAAATAAATGCAAAGTAATACAGCTGTACTTTATATTTACAGTTGTAGGGTTACTATTGTAAAATCATTAGGCCGCGCCTCTATTGCATCCGAATGCGACTGCGAACGCGAATGCGAATGCGAACTGCGAATTCATGTGCCTCTAATACATCCGAAGTTTTGTGAATGCGAATCAAGTTGTAATATCTCTTTCAAACCTTCAATGTGAAATATTTTTGCTTGAAAATTCATATCTTAAAGTTTTCAGAGCAATAATAATAATAATAATAATAATAATAATAATAATAATAATAATAATAATAATAATAATAATGTATTAATTCCCTTTATGTGCAAAATAGAGTGAATGTCGCAAATGTCGCTCCTGTTATTATTATGCTTCTGTGGTAACCGCTATGTTCACTTTAAAATAAATAAACTAAATAAAATTTGAGATTGCAAAATCAACCAACTTTCTAAGAAAATTTTCTCCATGAGTAAAAATCCCGTTTTTGCTATTTCAAACATATTAGTCAATAATTATATGTATTCGTAAAATCATTATTTGAGGAACAAAGAGGAAATATAAATTGAATAAAAAGTTGCGGATCGTGTATTAATTAGATCTTCATATTTTAAAGAGAAAACAAATAAAATTATAAATATCTTCCACTCCAAGTTCTTTACTTACATCTGCCCATAATTTGTTCACGACGTGTCGTTTGTGGTAATCTGGATGACCTTGGATCCACAATGGAACTTTATAAAAAACACAAATTATTAAAACATCAACATATATTTCCATTATTATTTTCATTTTTATCTCCGCACCTCTCACCATCGACTACTTCACGCAAAAAGAACTTTCTTCTCTCACGTAGCGCTCAATTTCTCTGCAGACGACGCTCCATTCGCATCAATTCGGACGAACAATCCCAGCATGTTGGGATCGTTCGCATTCGCATCTTTTCGTCGGTTTTCGCAATTCGCAGGTCGGAACTAGTCGAGGCACTCCAATTCATTTACACGTGCTGGGAAATTCGCATTCGCAATCGCATTCGGATGCAATGGAGGCGCGGCCTTATAAAGGTTTTAACGACGGATAAAATAGGTGAGAGACAATGTTTGGCAGAAAGGGTCCAGCTAATTTTTCTAAGAAATGTTACAATTTCGGTAGTTTCTATTTACATTAGTTTGGTTTAGGCTGGTTCAGGTTAGTTACGGTTATGTTACGTTAAATTATATTAGTATATGGCTCCAGCTAATTTTCAAAAAGTGATAGAATTTCGCTTACTTCTATTAATATTAGGTTAGTTTAAGTTAGTTAATTTCATTAGGTTAGATTTGGTTAGGTTGTATTAGGTCTCAGTACTTGCATCTTCCATTTCTCCTGTAAATTTTGTATGTTTTGCCTACTTTCGACCCCTTCTGCGAAACATTTACCTAAGTGAGTGCATATGAAAGATGACTGGTGATACTATGTTCCACCACCGGTTTATTTCTGTATAGTTTACAGAAGCTATAGTTTATGTTTACAAGTGGAACGCTACTACCACGATTCCATGACAATTGCTGTTCAAACTCGTATCATTGCCGAAACCCACTCGTTTTCACTACATTCACTGACGCGCCTGCTTCCTTCACTCGTACCCCCTGACTGACGCTAGGACCCCAGCTTCGCCCTGCCCCTTACTCGTTTAGATAGCATTCGTACTTTCCAGAGGCCACCTAGCGCAACTTGGTTTGAGTTTTTTGCACTATAGTTTTTATACTATATATCCGGACCCTGTATTTGTACGCAAATCGTAAAATAATTGTAGTTTATCAACAATTGCTTTTGATGGTCCCCTTGAGGGAATTTATCTATATTATGTGAATAATTTTCATGTCGGACAACGCAAATCATTTGGGAAACCGTGATAAATTATAATTTTTCAACTATTATTTCGAATAGTACACCTAGAGTAAGCCTGTACGATCAGCAGATACCTCATCAGTTGTGTTTTTACTTGTTTTGTTTTCACTTTTTCTCACCTGATGTCGCTTAAATCGAAATCTTACGAATTTTCTTTCCGAAATAGAGCGTGCTCTAAACAAGAGAAATCTCATAGGATCGTTCAGAATACAGGAAATAACATGCGATCTGATGTCATACATGTTGAGATTTTGACTCTAGGACAAATCGTAAGAGATTTCCTAGGATCTATCCTATAGTGTATAGCACGCCTTTGTCCTTTGATACCGTAAGCCATTATATTGTCGTATGCAGAATGCCCGATGTGACATGCGACTGGCCGGTTGGGAAACGGAGTTTTTGGTTCGTTTGGGTGTCGAATATCTCTTCACACATAGTAATAAAAATTTATACTAATAATATTAATAGCATTAGTATTAGTATTATTACTATTAGTATTAGTAATAATAATACTAATAATAAAAGAATTATAACAATACTATTTCGTCCTAACACCTAAAGCAAACAGATTTCGCATTGGGAAAGTTGTAGCTACATTTCAAATAAAATTATTTACAATCCAAATTGAAAATAGGGGTGTTTTGGGGGTGATTCCCCCCAAAATTTACCCTTTTTTCTAGAATTTTCGTCTTTTGCCTCCGTGTTCCCCCTGAATTTGAAAAAAATATCATGAATGCCACAAAAAATTAAACTAGAGACCCTAGACAACAAAATACTTTTTACTTCATGTCTCTATGCACATTAGAAGTGATGCTATACGCTTTTGTTTCATACACTATAGACTATTAAAAATCATTTAAATGGCCCGCGGAATCGCGAAGCATACTGGGTGTTGGCGGTGGTATCAGGAGGTTTTAAAACCAAATTCGACGGATGCAACGCTGGCACTGGTGGGCAATTTTTTTTATAGCCTTAAATACGAAAAACATAATGAAAAGGAAAAATAAACTGTAATTAATCAGAATATCAAAAATCTGATTATAATACGGTTATGTTTTGAGAACATGTTGATATCATATATTTGAGTCCAATGGTGATCACAACATGGCTGGACAATACATAGGGAGTGGCAAGCAGGTACTGACCCCTCAACGATGAAGTATCATAAACGAAGAAAAAATCTGCTACAATATCATTACAGAAAAAACTGCTGTTGTAAACTATATTTTGATGCTGTGGAAGATAATCATCTGCGCCCCTAAACAAATATAAATACATTTCAGAACAAAGGTTGTAAAGTGTGTGGTGTCCCACCCCTTTAAGAAATCCTGGGTATGGCCCTGCGACAGGGTTGAGTGGTAAATGTTTAATCACTTTCAGCACCATCATCAGCGTTTGGATCAAGGATGTTATAAATAGAGGATCTGCCCATCTTCATCCTATTAAATCGATGAAGGCAAAAAACAACCGAGCATCGACCCGTCTGATTGGCTACTCTCGTTTCTGCCATTGTTTGATTGGATACTTTCGTTTCCGCCATGATTGTTGGCTCAAAACATTGTGATCCTATTGGGCGGAGTGGGCAGAGTAGGGGTGGCGAAACTGTGACGTATGGCTTCAATATTTTGTTGTAAGGGCAGATCCTCTATTTTATAAGATCCCTGGTTTAGATCGTCTGGAGTCTCAGTGGAGTTCGATATATTTGTGTGCATGTTTGTACAGGTGCTATCACCACCACAACCACAAAACATTGAACAATTACGCTTTTCCACAGCACAACTGCACCGTAGCATTGAGCATAGAGGCTCCTCGAAACATTTACATCTAATGATCAGAAGAATATCGTGCGGAGCTACAGGGACATTGTCGGGTAGTGTCACTGGAACGAGTTTTGCACGCTTCGTCACAACTCCACCCGTATTGCAGAGGATCCAGAAGGGGTGGTTGTTGGTCCATTGCAGACTTCCAAATTGCACATTGTAGATGAATTCGTTTAACTTGCTCATAGAAGGTTTCATTCGCTAATGGCAGCGATTTCAAAGCGGGAGCGGATGACATTCTTTGTTCTGCCATTTTTGTACTCCAAACGATAAATCGCAATATCGGACATATTCTCTTTAACTAAAGCACGCTGCAATTATCTCTGTCGCCTGTTTGACGATGTATGATATGTGTGACATTAGGTTACCCAATGATGTAGTGTACCCCTGCTTCAACTTCTGAATTATTTTCTTCTTCCCGATTCCATACAACCTCTCAACAGTGTCACATCCAGATAGAACATGTGCTGCAAGGATATCAGCGTGCTTCAATGCTGTTCCTCCAACATCGATGGACGTCTCCCTCTGGCTGGTTGGTTCCATAGTGATCTTGTTTGTTATTCCCCTTTCAGCATAATAATGAAGCAGAACTGAAACATCAGTGTCATCGGATATCACCTTATTGTGAACGCTTACGTTCTCCGATGCCAACCGTAATGTCTGTTCTACGATGATAACACCTGCTTCCTCGTGTTCGATGTACAAGTCTGTTCTTGGCTTTGATGCTCCGTCTGACGCTTCAACGGACACGTATTCTTCACTGGACAAAACGAGTGTGTTTGCTTCTCTGGTAGAAAGACATCAATCAACCAGAGGTTTGGATAGCATGTCAATCACTTGCGATTTGTTGTAGATCACAGTTACTACTACTTGCTGTGGTGGGAGAGGTGTATGAAGAGTGAGTTGATATTTACTCGTTATATGTGAACCCACGCGTATTCACCTTCTTTTGCTTTTGATACTGTATGAATGTATCGATCAAAGATGAGGTATATGTCAGAATCTTTGTGCTTACGTACCACGAAATGAGTAACCTTTTGCACAGAGTCAGAGATTATCCAAATTGTAGGCTAAGCGACTGTCCACAGTACAGCACATTGACTGTACCATTGACAACTGCATTTGGAAACGATTGAAGACTCTCGGATATTTCAATGAACAGAGACAGGCAGTTCCTTTAGATTTTATTCGGGGGTAAATCTCATCTGGCCATCATCTCTGAAGAGGGAGGTAGGGAATGGTGCCAGTTCGTGCTTCAACATGCCTATAACGTCAATTGATTTGGACAAAATAAATCCAATTGTCCTAGCGTGATTTCAACGATGTATCAAATAAGAACTCTGTACCGACCTTCACTTTCTTCTTTATGACTGATAGTGGTACAACCTGTTTCGAGATGGAGTTATAGAACCCTCCGGCCGTTCTGTATGTCCATATCCATCCGGGCCATGTCTCTTCGAATACCTGCATCTGCTAACTGACGATGGTTACTGCCTGGTCCACGTTAACTGTAGAAGATGCAACACGAACACTCATTATGTTTATTATTTCAGCAAATGTTGCTGAAGATCTAGGAGATCAATGCTTTCAGTTAATACCTTACATAACTTTTCCCGATTAGAACGATCAGATTTTATCCTGGCTGCAGATCTTCCCGGTGATGCATGACGGACCTGGTTGCATGATCATTCTCGCTTATATTGTCAATGTATTTGACTAGTTAACTGCAGATGTGCAAACTGTGGGCCCATGTCTTCACGATACGCGGATTAAGCGTTTACCCCACAATGACACCTTGACTCTTCCCATATCACATGAATGTAGTTTCGATAAACATATTGCTAAAAATTAAAACACTACCCCTACTATACTCTACTAGCTGAGGGCTCCCCTCCCAGACCCCCGCGTTTGCTCGGCCTACGGTTTTGCATCTCTTATACCAGGTGTATCAGCCTTTGCATCAACAGTGAATTTCGTACATTATTTTGCTCTTCATATTTCCTGAATTTGCCCACCCACGCTTTTGCTCAGCCTATGGCCTCGCACCTTTTAAACCCAAAATTCTACCGAATTTCAAATTTCTTTTCTTATGTCAACTATCTAAAATATAATATTTTGTATGCCAAGAAAACGCCTATATAAATAACATGCCCCCTTCTTCATTCTCCTTTAGAGCCCTTAAAAATTAAAAATATTCACTTTTGGCAATTTTTCAGTCGGTTAGTCCCAGAAGGTTACAATCATGCCAAATTTCATCATTCTAATCCTGCCCGAAGTGCCTAAACATTTTGGGATGTAGAAGGCGTCCAATATAAATAACATAGGAAAGATTTTTCAGTTTCAAAAAAAAAAAAAAATCACTCTAAAATTGGAAATTTTTATTTTTACTGATTTACTTAGGTAACGCTAATGAAAATATATAAGCATACAGAATGTCAAATTTGTATTCCAAGTACTCAAAATATGAGATTACAGGTTAAAAAAAAAATTTTAAAAAAGCCCATTTAAATAATATGGGGAATTTCTTCGTCTCTCCTTTAGACTTCCTAAAAATTAAAAATATTCACTTTTGGCAATTTTTCTGTCGGTTAGTCCTGAAAAGTTACAATCATGTCAAATTTAATCATTGTAGCCCTACAGGAAGCGCCAACTAATTTTGGGGTGTAAAAGGAATCCCTTATAAATAACTTGGGAAAGATTTTTCAGTTTCCCTTAAAACCACTCTAAAGTTGGAAATTCTTATTTTTACTGATTTACTTAGGCAACGCTAACGAAAACGTACAAGCATATCGAATTTCAAATTTTTATTATAATTCCAAGTACGTAAAACATGAAATTATATGTCAAAAAGGCCCTTTTAAATAACAGGGGAAATTTTTCCATCCCCCCATTTAGACCCCTAAAAATTAAAAATATTCACTTTTGTCAATTTTCCTGTCGGTTAGTCTCGGAAGGGTACAATCATGCCAAATTTCAACTTTCTACGTCAACTGGAAGTACTCCTTTAATTTATGTCAGTTTATTTAGTTTTATATAGAGTTAGGATTAGGATACTTACGATTGCCCAACAGTGCTAAACTTGCACCCCCTAGATTTTGTTTAGTTGCTTATTCCTTGAGCGAATTCTGATAAAACTTTGCGTGTAACTAATTTCCACGGGCAATGACTCGGCCACCGGACTCTGGCGTATTTACATTTATGTTTTGAAGTTTCACACATTACAGCAATGTTACACAAACACGTGTCCAGAAATATTGGGCCTTATGCAGAGACGTTTTGACGCGTGCTTAGTGCAATACTAACGAGTCCGACTAACATATGTCTGCTGCAGTAGTCAGGCCTTTAGCATGACGCTAATCATACGCATGGGCGGAGTTATGTGGGGGTATGGGGGCATTACCCCCAACTTTTTGACAAAAAATAAACATACCACCTATAAGATGGCCACCTACCAAGACATCAGAGACCGGCAAAAACGTCTGCCCCACTGCCCCCCCCCTCAGCAGACAATTCCTAGCTCCGCCTATGATCATACGTCAAAATGACTCTGCATAAGGCGGAACAAAGAGACTACAACTAGAAGAAACTTCCTGTTTTTCAAATGCACGTAAATTAAAAGTAAAACATATGAAACATGAATATATACATATGAAACATATATATCATAGGCGGAGATCGGAATTGTCTGCTGGGGGGAGCAGTAGGGGCAGACCTTTTTGTCGGTCTCTATTGTCTTAGTAGGTGGCCATCTTTTATATATAGTGGCGTATTTACGATTTTGTTTCGGGTGGCTTTGTTTCCGGCAACTTTGTTCCTGAAAATGTGAAAATTCTGTGCAAGATATTTCATTTGCTTTAATATAGTAAATAAAACTTCGGGGGGGTTAAGCCCGGAAGACCGTTAAATACGCCACTATATATATAAGATTTAGTATTGTTTTCACAATGCTCATTGTTATTTTCCGAGAAATTCCTTAAAGCAGTCTTTCGTTATGGTGAACCTTAAAAACACCTTGCACTTTTCACACTTCACTTTGCAATTCCATTCTGGTACCTCCCTTGTGCATCTACAAATTCAGGCCAATGGCGTACACCATCTTTTCATATATCGGAAGCACGGTCACTGGTCCCTTCTTTTCCTTTGCTTCAGTTTGACCCTCAGTGTTTAAACTTCGGCACCCTTGTTTCCTTCCCTGAAATTGCTCTACTATATATACAATCTCTCTGCAATCTATGGTTTAATCCAAGGATGTTGTAAAATAGATGATCTGCATATACTACACAATAGTGAAGCCGTACGTCACAGTTTCGCCACCTGCACTCTGCCCGCCCCGCCCAATACGATCGCAATATTTTGAGCGAACATTCATGGTGGAAGCGAGAGTACCTTTTTTTTTTTCTTCATTGAGTTAATAGGATGAAGACACGCATGGGCAGATTCTCTATTTTATAACATCCTTGGTTTAAACGGTTGGAGAACATGTTGATCCAATTGCTGGCAGGGTTTTCTATAAAGTAGCCATCCATCGATGCAGCGAAGGTCCAATATATCAGTATCACAAACAGCCAAACATTGGAGGCCTCTGCAAGAATAATAATGCAGGTGAGACGGATAGGATAATGTATATCCAAAGTACCTTAGCCTTTTGATCATGATAAATACGAAACAGATTTTTGAATAAAAAGGGAAAAGTTTCCAGGATTGAAAGTCCTTTGATCATTTTTTTAAATCGAAAAACTGCTTAGGTAAGTATCACATCCAATCACTTAGATGGTTTCCAATAGATGTAAAGATCACAGTGCTATTTACAGCAATGAACATCTCAAACTTGTCTGGGGATATGAAAATATCCATAGAATTTGCTATACTTCATAAAATGACGTATTTATGGTGAAATTTTAAAACCATTGTTGTTTCTTCAGCTTTTATGACATTACAAAGATAAGTTTTGTGGGTTCTACGAGTAATTACAAGTTCTTGCAAGTACGAGACGTATGTCAAAAAAGGCAGATATTTTTACGCCAGGTTGGCAACGCTGATGGAGTTGAGCATGCCCTAATATTCTGTGCTTGCAAAAGAAATAGAATTGTCCGACTGCACTTGTGTAGGTGCGAGTAGCAGTAAGGTGAAATGGTTGCCATAATACAAAATCCCGCCAAATATGAGGTAGGACCTGACATACGATTTCTGAACACCAACGGACAAAATGTAGCTCACATCCATTGGGATTTGTGTGCCATTTAGGTCTACAGACCGACAGTACTAAGTGAAGGCTGAAGGAAGGTCAGACTATGGTGCAGAGATTTTGGAAAGGGCATTCATATATATATATAATTATAAGTGTAGCGGAAAATCTAGTATTCAGGTGAACGACCTGATATCTTAATGCGTTAAGGAGAAAGTGCTATCCAATTCCCGGTTCACAATAACCGTACTCACCAAAGAATTTTCGGAAGTGTTTGCGAAAACAGTGCATTGAATTGTGACTGATAAATTGGACTGTGACAGAATGTGTGGGAGGTGGGTACTAAAATGTTTACAAACGCCCATAAAATCGAAGAATGACAGTTGCACGTGATATTGGAGGAGATAAAACTTGGATATCGTACTCAACTGGATATCGAAGCAGTAGACAATGCAATGGGGACACTGGTCCTTCTAAATCAAACAATTTTAAACAAACACCATCAATTTACAAAAGCATAGCAACCGTGTTTCGGGACCAAAAGTGTGTGATTCTTGTGGAAAGCTTGGAACTAGGACCAACAATTACAGAAAATGTGTATTGCCAAACACTGATAATCTACAACATTTCTTCCAAAATCGATGAAGAGGAATACCACGCTCTTGTATTCTTCTGAGCTGTGATAACGCCCGCCCACATACAGCTGCTCACACTGTTGAGACAATTCAAGGATTTTGATGGGGACTATTCAATCATTCCCCTTACAGCCTCGACCTTGCCCCAGCGATTTTCTTCGTTTACTTCACCTGAAAAAGTGGTTGCATCGAAGTGTTTCAACGACAGTGAAGTGCTCAAGACATTAGTTCTGGACTGGCTGCACTCTCAGGTGGCAAATTTTTACACAGAGGATATACCGGAAACTTATGCCGGTACTTAAAAAGGAAAAACTGGTCATGTGGCAACTGAGCCTTTGCAGGAACGTAGAACGGTCAACTCTGAATGGTACACAACAATTTGTTTGTCGGAGGTCTTCGGTCAAATACGGAAAACAAACAAGCGCCATCGGATCATTCTTCATCAAGGCAATGCGAGCTCTCACACCTCTCGTCTAACAAACAACTATTTGAACATTCAAAAAATCGAACTGGTGGGTCATCCGCCGTTCAGTCCTGATTTGACACCCAATCACGACTTCTTGTTCCCGAATGTCATGAATAAATTGCGTGAACAACGATTTTCGCGTTGATGCGTTTCAAAACCATATTAAGGTGTCTCAAGAGGATTGGAAAAAATGTTTTGACAAATGGTTCGAACAAATGCAAAAGTGTATCGATCATAAAGGAGATTTTTTCGAAAAACAATAAATCAATTTTCAATGGCAAATTACTGTTTTTTCATTGTTAGGCTCAAAATTTAAATTGTGGCCCTCGTACAATGTTGTATTACCATTTCCCTACTTTTCGAAACTTTCCCTATAAAACCAGTGCTCAAAATGAGAAATATCAAACGCTAACGCTGGTAATCTATACATTTTAAGACTAGATCATTCTATGTTCGAGAAAGGTAAACAAAACCGGTAAATTAATTTTAAAAATAATATACCAAAGTAAAAATAAATAAATAAATAAATAAATAATAGGAAGCGAGTCATTGGAAATATGTATATCAAATAATCCTTTGTCTGTTTCATTTCACAAATATACAAAACAAATATCATGTATCTTTTCTTAAGTAGTGTTCAGTAATAGAATTATCATCTATGCAGAGAAAAATGGTCGCAATATGTAATTCAAACTTCAGCAGAAGCTTTGGAAGATAATGCATCATACAGCATGTAAGATATCCAACTAAAGTAACGTCTGGAGTGCTATTTTGACATAAGAACCAAATTTTTTTCATGTTGTAGAAGAAAACAGTGAAAAACATAATCGAAGTCTGCGTAGGGTCAATAATAAATGAGTAATTTCTATCTAGTGATGAAATATTTATTTAAAATGGCGAAGCCTTGTCATCTATCAAAAATTATTAATGGGAAACTTGTTTCGAGGGACATTTCTGTGTTTAATAACCGGACAATGGCCTAGATATTAATACTAAAAGTCGGGAAATAGTAAAGACATGAACCCTATCGAGTAGTTGTGGCATGTGAAGGCATCAAAATCATAGCTAAATGGCCAACGACAAAAGACTAATTGTAATAGCACATGTCCTTACTATTTAGATGGAGGGAGTTCAAATTTCAAATTTATGCAAAACATTGATTGGAAATATGCTTAAAAAAAACATTTGCAGCCTTAATTGGAGACAAAAAATGGGTTGGAGACAAAAAAGTACTAATGCATAATATAGTATTAATAATTAGTCTAATATGTACTTAAATTTAGAGAAATAGAACTTTGTTCCTAAAAATATGTCTTAGTTGCTCACTTAATTGCTAATAATTTGTCTATGTCTGTACTACGTTTACTAGAACTCCAATAGATTTCAGAGTGATCAAAGTAGCTCTGTAGCAGAGGAAGTGTTTAACGAAATAAAACATGAAATTTTCAGTTCTCTCTTTGTCGTAATATTACTTTAAAAAAAGTAACAGGTATAGCAACTTTGAACACTGCTACAGCTGGAAAAATGATTTCCATCGTTCTTAGATGTTACTGGAAATTCGTTCAGCCGCAGTATTGGCCGAGCATATATAAAAATAAACTGAAGTCTTTAACGTCCTACGATTATGTCGTTTAGGTTAAAGAAGACGGATGGTTATGAAGTAATTTGTGGAAAGATGATGTGGAAGGAAACGGGTGAATTCCGAGAAGACCTATGAACATAATATTTCCCATGTTAAACACATGCTACATTACCTTGTATTTTACATGACCTGTTCCCCGCTCTGAAACAGCAAAACACGCCACTCTTATTTAGGCAAATTTCAAAAGTTCTATTTCAAGAAATGGGTAAATGGGAGAATTTAAGAATTATTGTATGATTGACCATCATCTAAGATGTAAAAATGAAACTGATATTGTGGATGATCGAATCACGGGAAAAAGACTGAAGCACTTGAAATGAATTTTGGAATATAGGTATCACCTACGGCAAACTATTATTTTATCATGTCAATTTGATTAAAATGCTCATACTAAGGGGAAAGCGGAGGGTCATAATTTATGCGAAAATTTGAATATCTCACAAGTCCATCAAATTAGTAAGATGAAACTCGGCATATAAATTAATCATTACGAAACAAAAAGTACATGTGTCCCAGTTTTTTTGAAAATTTCCTTTTAAGGGGGAAAGGGGAGAATTTCCCATAAGTTTTTCGCTACATTGATAGCGACATTGTCTGTTGTTCGTGATTGCATCACGAGAAAATGACTGATCCGTTCCAAATCATTTTTTGAAACATCATTTTCACCTACTTCAAGTTCGTGTTTTCTTATATCACTTTGAGTGTATCCTATTCGAAGGGAGGGGATAGTGGGGTATAAAATTTATTCCAAAACCAGAACATTTTTTTTTTTAATCATTGAAACGAAACTTCTTTTGACTCGATATAGGCGTTTGTTTGTCCGGGTATCCCTTCGAGATGGTTTATCTGTTCTTAACTAAATTTGAGATGGTGATTCGAGAGCGCGCGCTGTGTCGTAAGGGGTCGCAGTTTCCGATTGGACATACCATTGAGGAATAATCACCGAAAAATGGGATGCCCATAGACTTAACATTAAAAAAGCATTTGGAAACAATGGAAGCATGTTAACAATGGAAAATGGAATTTTCAGCATTAGAAATAGGGCGAAGTACTTTTTGTTTTGTTCTGCGATGTCATTTTTTTTTATAAAGCCATTATGCTTTTCGCTGATATGTCAAATTCAACTATTTGCATGTCGTGTTCGTTCACGAAAACATGGATGCATTAAAAAATTTCTATAAATAATCAATAAAGATTGTTCGTTTTGCTCGAAATTTGCAATTGTTGCATACCTAGATACACTTTTATTGAAATGTGTATCCTAAAGGGGAGTGAGGTTTAAATGAAATGAAATGAAATCTTTTAAGTTTTACGTCCCACAGTTATGCCGTTTAGGCTAAAGGAGACGGTGATGATGAGCAGGGCCCGGATCTTGTTGACATAAAATTTTCTAAAAAGTGACCTATAATATGACACTAAAATTCCTGTTAAATGACCCTAAAATTCCCAAAAATTGACCCTAAAACTTGCGTTTTCTTAAACATTGACAGTTTTTTTTTTTTAAAACACCAATTGGATTTTAATTAACATTTCTCACTCATATTCAGAAAGTTTTGTTTCAGTTAGTTGCAGTCCATTGATCATTTATATCTATTGATCAGTCCATTGTACGGCATTGTAGGTACTGAAAACGTCAATTCACACCGAGTTGAAACTAGGAAGCACTCTTAAACAATAAAAATTCGTAAGTGTAGACTACATGAGAACAATAGATAAAAACCTGTTTAAAATCTTTGTACGCCTTCTAATCCATTTTTAGTTATTCACGTGACCACATCCTTTAAATATTTTTCATAAATATATTCTCTTCGATCGAGAAACAAGTACTTGAGCTAGTCGTATATAAAGATGCGAAGATATTATTTAGTGGTATTTTGCATCAGAGAATACATAACTGTCATCTACTTATAAGAATTTAATATGGAAGATACACAAGAAATGACGTAAGATGAGAAGGATACACAAAACCCAGAGGGCAGTCCATTTTCTCTTATTTTGAATTTTACACTATATTTTTCTCTTACTGCAACGAATTGAAGTATGATACCTACCTACTCTGTTGAAACCGTATAATAGTGTGTCTGTCTTTTCATGGCACAGTAACACATCTCTGGTTTATCTTTCGGTGTCCGCCCACCAGACTGAAATACTGCAGTCGCTCGTTTCTATGAGTTCCAAACATGTATTGGACGTCTGTATTGATATTTGGTATTGGTAAGTTAGTTTCTCTGATTTATTGTTAAATTATCTTAACAGGTATTCTTCTATCATCTTAATATTGCAAACAGAAAATAAACAAGGCAGGACGATAGGTTTTAAATTAAAAATTATTTTTGTTTAAGAAGTTAGTTTTCGTTCATCGTTGTTCTTCAATTGATGTTTTCTTCTTTTTTTAAAGTCTACCACGAGGACAGTACATATCATATTCGATCTGCATATCTCATTTGTCTGTTTGATCTTGACCAAACTCTAAACATGGATGTAGACCTTGAGTTGTTTAATATGCTTAGTACGCATGTAAAATATTTTCTTATAGAAACATTTAGCTCCTAAGATATAGACTACTAAAACTATGTTTAAACGTAGTCAATTTTCACCAAATAAATACTAATTGCTTGTTTTAGTTTAACATCTGTTCCCAGCATTGAGGTAAATGAAAGGTGAAACTACAGTTTAACGTTAGATTTAATCCATACATATTCCTACCGTTGATCGAATCCAGGATTCCTATATCAAAAGCGAGAACACTGACCATATAACTACAAGAATTTTCACTAGAAATCTGAAACTTGCTAGTCTATTACTTAACATAAATAATGTTCAGTTGAATTATTACCTTGGAACCATCATAAATGATATCGAATAAAATCTTTATTCTAACTTCTTATGCTTATGCCCTAAAATATAATAGCTGTAAGGTGGTTTGGAGTTGAATGTCTCTTTGAACACCAAGACTAAAACTTTATAAGACGTTAATTGACAGTTTAAAGCAGGATCCGAACCACAAGAGCCCTCATCGAGAATCGAACCTAAGTGTTCAGCGAAAGTCACGATGAAGTTCAACTTGAGAATGATAGTAGACGTATTGGTGGAATTATAAAGTTTAATTAAATGAGAGAGCCCCGAAAAAATATACGGGTACCTTGATATTCACGAGAAACTCACGTGGTTTGAGATCGAATGAGAAACCACTTGCACGGGAAGTGAGCGCTCTACCACTGAGTTGGTCCTTGTCCTTAAATGGTGTTTTTTTTTCTTTTTTTCTTTCTCTATTGGCTATCACTGTTTGCTTTCGCACGGGGTTTCGTTGCATTTGGGTGCGCATATTTCTGGTAGCTTGAGGAGCCCATACGATACGTCGTCGATTACCTGCTGGTATCTGCCGATAGTCCGGTAGGCGAGTACACTAATAATCCCGAGTGTCTGTAGAAAGTTGAATATCTCAGTTGTAGTCTTACTTGTCTTAAGTAGATACAAAATGATTGTCCTTCTCTCGTTTGTACCCCATTCAATCTTAACCAAACAAACAGGAAATGTTAAAACCTTATGATCTTAAATCATAATACTCAGTGTGTGGATTAGATAATTTACCTTGGGGGGGGGGATAAAATTAGGCTAATTAGGCCAACAGGACGTAGAGTCTGAAGGTACAATAGTTTAAAAGAAGACAATAATGCCTTATCCCCCACACATAAATATGACATCTGTAATAAATAAGGGATTTATTGATTCAAAAAATCTACTGACAATAACTATGTTTATAGCACCTTTGTGGCTAAGCGGTTAGCGTTCGCGCCTTTGATGTAGGAGACGTGAGTTCGATTCCTAGCGGGAGCTCATGTGGTTCGGATTCCACGTTAATCAGTAGGTCCTGTTTCATATAGCTTCGCTGCTGAAAGGGACTTTAAACTTAAAGTCAACTCAACTCAATAACTATTTACATATTGTTTGACATTCACACACTACATCTAACTTTTCTGAACGTGTTTAAATGTTGTACTCACTCTAGAGGTCTGCACGGGCTCGGGCCTACAAGTCATATATCACTTCGGGCCCTCGGGCCTAACTTTGTAAATATACTGTACAACGATATATATTACACCGTTCTATCTGGAGAAATTTTAAAGCACAACTGCAAAATTAAACCTCTAATTGCTGAAAATGAAAATACAATTTTGCTTAATTATTAAGTTTCTGTAATTCGGGCTCATTTGATTATCACACGAGCTCGGGCCGGGCTCGGGCCTAAATGCTAAAACATATTTCGGACTCGGGTCGGGCCTCACATTGTAAATTCATGTGTCGAGCTGAGCCCGGGCAAAAAATTCCCGCCCATGCAGACCCCTAACTCTCTCGTGCTCATAGTTTTCTAAGGTTTATTTACTTAAAATTCAGACCGAGTGGTAGTCATGATTACAAGCATATGTTAATTTTTCCGCTCATATTGAAATCTACACACAGTCTTGCGAAAGAAAACCTACTTCAGTTTATGAAAACCACTAAAATTGTCAACTAAACCTGACTTATTTCTCGCTAATGCTGCACTCTCTCTCTCTCTTTTTTTTTTCAATTATCGATTCCGTGACAGAGCTCAGGAAATCAACACTTACAATTATCCACGGGCGTCTCTGGTGGGGGAACGAGGGGGACGCTTCCCCCAGTATTTTGAAGTACAAAATATTCAATATTTTATTCTAAATTAATTTATTTACTAACAACAGAATATCATATAAATAATAATATTTATATTTATTTGGAATATAATATTCAGGCTGTGAAACGATTGTAATCGAGTTGTTGATATACCTTAGGGGGTCCGTGAAGGTAAGAAGAAAGGTAACAAATGATATCGAAGTTAATAAACAGGTTGGGCTAGGTAGTACCATTCAAATCACTTTCTTTGATGTCCCCCCCCCCTCAAAAAAAAATTTACGTACCAGAGACGCCAGTGCAATTATCTTACTGTTAGGTTACAGCTGAGTTGACTCACTGTGTGCTACGTTATGAAATGAAGTATAAACATTACATTGAAGTTTTCCAGGCAGCATTATTGACGTGGACAGCAAACTGTAGAGCGAAAAGAAAGATGGAAATTGAAGGGTTACCTTTAAACGGCCCGCTCCAGTTGAAGTGCTTATACAGACACGGACAATGAATGACACGGAGAATCAGTCGTATTAGCAATTGCTAAAACAAACCTTATGCGCTTACACATCTTCACTAACGTGTTTGCTCACTACGGACGCATCCTGAGCATGTACGTTAATATATAACATCGAGAGGGTTGAGTTGATTTTAGTTTAGCGTCCCTTTCAGCAGCGAGGCTATATGAGACGTGGACCTACTGATTAACGTGGAATCCGAACTACATGAGCTCCCAGCAACGAGAGGATATATAACTCAGATTTTGAGTACAGTTTCAACAAAACTGGTTGTTTCCGAGGCTGCACGAAGACAACTTCATTTTTCAAGAAGACGGGGCACCCTCTCACTGGAGTCGCCAAGTGCGTGAATATCTGAATGAAACTCTACCGAATCGTTGGATTGGTCAAGGAGCTGGCGACTTAGCATGTCTCAGCTGGCCTCCATGGTCACCGGATTTACATCCTGTGACTTCTTCCTGTGGGTTTTTGTTAAAGACAACGTTTATGTACCACCACTCCCACAGAACCTGGAAGATTTGAAGAACCGGATCCGTACTGCCATAACATCAGTGACGCAGGACATGCTTGCCCGAGTATGGGAGGAATTTGAGTATCGATGTGATATTGTTCGTGTCGCTGATGGAGGACATATTGAATAAGGGTAATTTGAACTTTGAACTGTAATTTGAACATGAGAGGTTCGTAAAATTTCATATGTATGCAAAATTTCATATTCGTATGTCTTAAAGAGGGGCCGCGGTGGCTCAGTGGTAGAGCGTTCACCTCTGGTGCTTGAGGTCCCGGGTTCAAACCCTGCTCTCGCCAAGTGAACTTTGTGGTGGACAAACACCGTGTGCGTGGGTTTTCTCGGGGTTCTCCCGTTTCCTCCCACTTTCTTCATTCCACCATTTCATTCATCTCTCATTATCACCGTCTCCTTTAGCCTAACCGGCATAACCGTGGGACGTAAAACTCAAAGATTTCATTTCATTTTCATTTTTTCGTATGTCTTAAAGTTTAATAAATATATGCATTCGAAATACGTATATGCTTTTGAAACAGGGTGTACTTTCAAGTGATATTGACCTGTACCTGTTTATGTCATGCTAGTCTCACAATGTGCTGTCGTACGTCACTTAGAACAGTCGAGTATGACTATTTCACCCACGATAAAGTAACTGTCGACCAAATGTAGCCTATCTCTTTCTTGCAGACGTAATATTAATTTCCAGCAGGTAAAAATATATGTTTATTGCGAGATGCCTCCCTCACCCTTCATAGACGTAAATGAAGATGACATTGAATGAAATCTTTCTTTACGTCCTGTGAGTATACGCTCTCGTTAAAAGGAAATAGAGATATGAAAGACACATGGAATTACATTCAGATGATCGAAACGGCGTATGACCAAAACAGCATACGACTGAAAGCATGTAAATTATTCATTGCAGCTTTGGAAAATTCAATCTTGCTAATACAACTTCAACTGACCAAGGCAGTATATATATATATATATATATATATATATATATATATATATATATATATATATATATATGTATATTTGTTACAGTTTCGTGTTACAGGTGTGTCTGAGGAAGGCTATGTTACATAGCCAAAACTGTAACATAAATATATAATCTTAAAAACATATATATTAAAAACATATATAATCTTAAAAACATAAACATTATTATTTCCTTCGTATGCAAGTAAGTGCTTTCAGTCTTGCTAATAAAACTTCAACTGACCAAGTATATATATATATATATATATATATATATATATATATATATATATATATATATATATATATATATATATATATATATACTTGATATATACTTGGTCAGTTGAAGTTTTATTAGCAAGACTGAAAGCACTTACTTGCATACGAAGGAAATAATAATAATAATAATAATAATAATAATAATCTTATATTCACACAATATTAAGTAATAATCAGTTTTTTTTAAAAGATACTAGGAGATATATAAGGGATAACCGTCAGACAATCGAAATAGCATAGGACCGAAACAGATTTCTGAGCTGGTTTTCGGCCTTTGCTGGGTGAGAGGCTTTCACTAAGATGTTTTGGACCTACGCCACATTCCCTTTGCATGTGAATGATAATGGAAGAATTGGTGAAATGGTAAAATGAGAAGAAAGGAAGGACCTCAATAGAACCTATGAGCTTGAGCGGTGGGAGCTCATCTGGTTCGGATTCCACGTTAATTTGTAGATTCACGTATCATACAACCTCGCTAGACTCCAATGCAATGCAATCAGTTCTCTTTATGTAACTATCTTATTATTATTATTATTATTATTATTATTATTATTATTATTATTATTATTATTATTATTATTATTATTATTATTATTATTATTATTATTATTATTAGGTGCAACGTGTGTGACTGCTATTATACAAACGAAGACATGGCTCCGAAATACTAATTTCAGTAACGCCAACAACTGGAACAAGAAGCGGATACCATGCTCAGGAGACAGAGTTGTCCTTCCCTCAGATGCTAATGTTGCTGTGCTGATGCCAAGTGGTGTTACTTCTTTACGGGATATAGTATTACCCTATAATGGAGATATATTATTACCTCGTACAGGCGAACTTCTGATAACAGGTCAACAATCATCCACTCCAGGGTGTAATGGAGAAGGTAAGTCCCAAATTTGAAATAGTTGATGCATCACAGAAGCATGTGTATATCACCGTTAGAAGAAGACGAACATTAATAGATGCAATCTGGAGGTTAACAGGGTATTATTGTTATATATAAAATACATAAACTAATAAACAATCTGCTCCAGCATAATAAAAGCAATCACCTGTCATTATGGCAACGAAGGGATATTTTTTACCATCATAACAATTAAGAGCCCTCTCGATTTTCTCGAAAATTACGCATAAGGTTATTTACCTTGAAAAATATCACTTTATTTAAATCAATGTGATCTATTGACTTATATTGCATAATATTATGGTTAAACAAAAGTTAAAATTTTAAAGTTAATCATAATTTTGAGCTAGCCCTATATCTCATTAATCATACTGTGTACTGTCATCTTTGCTAGTTTCTTAATGAAAATATTGACGAGGATTTACTTTAGCACCAGTTTCATCTTAACAGATTGCGTTGTTTGTAATACAGCATCAATTTTAAAAGTTTACGAAAAAATTTCGAAAACTATGCATGTCGATTTACGTTCACTCGTATTAATTTGTTGAGCTCAATAAGATATTATTATTATTATTATTATTATTATTATTATTATTATTATTATTATTATTATTATTATTATTATTATTATTATTATTATTATTATTATTATTATTAAGTATTCTACTTTTCGGCACATCCTGGGACTAATGAGGATGATTTTTTTTTTCAATTTTAGATTTGGGCCTGGAAATGTTTCTTCCACTTTTCTCGATCTTCAGCTTCCTCTTTTAACTCCCAATATTTTCTCCTATCTTTCAAATCATCGATCAGCTGTGTTCTTCCTATTCCTCGCTTTCCTTCCATCTTTCCTTCTATGCCGGTGTGAAGAAGACAATTTCTTCGTAAGATGTGTCCAATCCAATTGGTCTTTCTACGAAGGATGGTGGCTAGAAGTGCCCTCTTTTCTTTTATCCGTTTTAAAACATCTTCGTTTGTTGCACTTTCTGTTCATTTTATCTTCTCCATCTTCCTCCAACACCACATTTCCAAGCTCTCCAAATATTTCTTCTCTAACTTCCGTAATGTCCAAGTCTCTGAACCACACAGATGCTCCATACATAGCACGAACCTGCTAGTTAAGAGTAATCTTTTCTTGTTGAATACTTCTTTAGCTATGGCAATTCTTGACCTGATCTCTTTGGTGCAGTAAGTGTCTCTTGTCAAAATACTTCCCAGATACTTGAAATTATCGACCTCTTCAAGTTGTCTTTGTTCTACCCTGATCCGTAAGGGCGTGTTTCCACGGGATATTCTTATGACTTTCGACTTTTCGATGTTAATTTCCATTCCATACAGTTTTCCAGTGTCAATTATTTTGTCAATCATCTTATGTACTCCTCTTTCGGTTTTAGCTATTATAACCGTATCATCTACATACCTGATCTTGTTAATGATCTGCCTCCAATCTTGAAATCTCCAATTCCCATTAATGTTTCGTTCATTAAACGTTCACTGTAAATGTTGAATAATTGGGACGACAAACTACATTCTTGTCTGACTCCTCTCCCAATCTCCACACTATTGGTTTCGCCTTCATTCAAGCGCAACTTCACTCGTTGTCCTATGTACAGGTTTTGAATGAGTCGTCGATCTCTCCAGTTGACTCCGATTTCTTTAAGTATTTTCAGAAGTTTCATCCAATCGACTCGGTCGAAAGCTTTTTGCCAGTCAGTGAAGCACAAACACAACTCTTCCTTTACATCAAGAATTCTTTCTGATATAATTCTCATCAATCCAATAGCATCTCTGGTGCCTTTTCCTTTCCGAAATCCAAATTGATCTAACCTCTCTTCTTACTTTCTAGCCGCCTATTCAGTATGCGTGCAATGATCTTTCCAGTGTGGGAACTCAGGCTAATGGTTCTGTGATCGCTGTACTTCTTTGCTTGCCTTTTCTTGGGCAATGCAATCATTGTAACATCAAGAAAATCTTTTGGTCATTCTCCACTCAGGTAGATCTTGTTAATAAGTGAAGTCAGTACTTTCATTGCGTTGTCTCCTAACCCCTTGAGCAAATCTACTGATATGTCGTCGTCTCCTGTGGTCTTTCTCCTTCACATGTCTTTGATTGCTTGTACTACTTCACTTTTCAATGTACTGGGTCCTTTTTCATCATCATCCACCTCTTCCTCTGCTTCGATCGCAATATCTTTGGGGCGGTTCTTCTGATCATACAGATCTTTTATGTATTCCACCCAAATTCTAAGGATTCTTTGATGTACAGTGGTTACATTACGTTGTTGATCTTCGATGCCGAACTTTCGTATACTTTTGTTAGCTTTCGCTCCTAATTCTTGTGCTTTCTGGTACATCAGATCATATCTGCCGCCTCGTTGATGTTCCATTATTTCTTCACATATTTGCTCCATGTACTTTTCTTCGGATTTGTTCGTTTCTCTTCTCAGTTCATTATTCAGCCTTCTGTATTCATTGATGTCCGTGTGTTTGCCCTTCTGCATTCCTCCATCTTCTTAAGCATCGCTTCAATTATCCATGGTTTTCTCGGTGCTCTTTCCATCCTGCCAATGTTATTGTGGAGTGTGTCAAGTAGAATCTGTTTAACTTTTTTCCAACTATTCTCTATATTGTCAACCACATCGCCCATTGCACAGAATTTTTCTTCAATCTCTTCTTTCATATCATCGCCGATATTTCTTAGTCGCTCTCAGTTTCATTTTCGATTTCTCTATCCATTTTTCTTGATCGACTTTAACCAGTTTGCACTTCTTCCACCAGGAGATTGTGATCCGAATCAATGTATGTTCCTGGCAGTGTATATCGATTGGTATTTGCAGTAAAGTAGCTAGGGGACATTTTTAGGAGAGAACTTGGACGGCAGAGCTTAGTTTTTTCAATTTTATAATTCTAGCCTATGGTATCTTTTTCTAAGTGGGCCACGGTGACTCTGTGATAGAGCCTCACCTTTGGTGTAAGGGGGCTCTGGTTCGATCCCGTTCATGCCTAGTGAACTTTATGGTGGACAAACACCGTGTTTGTGTGTTTTATCGCGGATCTCTCGTTTCCTCCCACTTTCTTCATTCCGCCATTTCATTGATTTCTCATCTTCACCGTCTCTTTAGCCTGCACGGCAAAGCTGTGGGACGTAAAACTGAAAGTTTTGATTTCATTTTTTCTGTTTTTAAAGTTAGGTCGGGCTCATATTGACTAGAGAAAAACCAGCCAAGCCGATGCAGAGGGAGGATAGATTGAATGTATTGACTGTATGTTTCAGTCACAGTGTTGAAGATGACTTTGCCTAGCACGTGGTTGAATCGATACGCGGTTGCGGTACGAAGATTTGTTCCACTGCTCACAGTACTGAATCTCGCCTCGACTATCCTGTCGTCTAGTCAATATTGACCGGCCTTGCATAGAAATATGCCAAACCAACAGTATGGATGTTTATAACGGACAAAGATGTAAACATACATTCAGCTCTATAAATAGAGAAAAAATAAACAATACTAACATGTAAGTATATCTAGATTTAGTTTATTTAAATCAATTAATGACATAGAAAACACTATTTTTATTGTTAATATTTTTTTCTTATTCAGATATTGAATTCACGGAAATAACTGAGTATGCGTGGTTAGATTCAATAAACTGGTTACGTAATGATGAGAGTCAAGAACCTTCACCAGTGCCTCATGTCGAGAGGGTGCCTTGCAATCACGACAAAGTTATATTTCCCTCGAGAAATAGTTTCAAGGTGAAATTACCAGATGTCTCTGTAACAATTGGAGATTTGGTCATTGATGGACAGGTTAGTTAATTCCTAATATTTATATTGCTTTTCTATCGTAGTATAGTAGAAAATTAAGGGTGCTCTTCTGTAACCAAATTATTAAAGTGTGTCTTCAGTGTACTTTATCTCTGGTTCATTAATTCCTTTCATAATCATCTGTTTCCTTTAGACTACAGGGTATAGTCGTGAGACGTAAAACTGGAATGTTTAATTTTTCATTTACAATTGGACACTTTCTTTTGTTTATTCATAATTTTTATAGGAGGTCGATTCGATAAATAATAGACATTATTATTTACTTACGTGTTTAATTTTTATGTCTCTTTACAAGCCTTTAATGTAATATCCCTGTTTCTTAATAACCGAGTCTCAAATCCGGAAGCTTCAGTATTCCATCGAATATGCCATTTTTGGTCGACTGTCGAATGGCGTTTATAACGGAGGCAGAACGCTCTTCTAGAGATTGAAAACGATAGCCACGCATAGGTTGTTTCAAATTTGGGAATAGGTCGAAGTCTGGTAGACTCATGTCCAGACTGTAAGGAGCATGAGGTAAGATGTCCCAACCGTAGGGTTTTTCATATGACATTCGTTAAGTGTGGGCGAGCTTTGTCATGGAGAATGAGTGGGCCATCTTCGAGGAACAGAGGTCGGATTTTGTGCTTTTTTTTTTTTGGCAGTTTCACTTCTGTGATACTTTTCCCACATAAAACTGTCTGTTATAATGATTTCTTGGTGATGGACAGCAAAAGCACAATTTGATAAAGTTCTTCTCGGGCAATCAGCCAGATGAAAACTGGTGGATAGGCCAACGTGTCATCGTTCATGAACCGAACAACGTTAATAGAGACACTGGATTTCAACTCAGCCCCCTGTGGAACCCGGTCATCAGTACCACAGCAAAGAAAACGACACACAAACATCCAGATAACCCTCAGTCAATCAGTACCGCGGACTACGGAACATAGCCAGCCAATCACAGCTCCAGGTTTCAGATTGAATCAGCCAATCATTAACCAGCATTTTCAGCCAATCCGGAACCAGCATTTTCGCCAGCCCAGAGTATATATTACCTATATCCGCTGATCTCTACATAATTTCCCTGATGATGAGAACGATGACAGCTCTCGAAACGTTGGCCTATCCACTATTTTCACGTGGCTGATTGCCCGAGAAGAACTTTATCATATACGCCGCCAGGAAAGTTTCAAATCTTACTTCAAAAGCACAATTTGTTTGAACTTTTATTGAACTCATCATATTGTTGGTCGTGATGAAGATGGAACTCTACTCGTTCGACTGATATTTCTAGGGATGCGCACGAGTCGAGACACACTTTGTAAAATTCAAGACGATTCGAGACAGGCGTATTTCTCAACTCGAATTTTCCAGTCGAGACACGAGTCGAGTCGAGACTGCTCGTAAAAATCTCGACCCGACTCGAATGTCTCCAAAAATATCTATAATTTTTAATATTATTTTCAAGAAAGTATATGTATGCAATTAATTCTTCGTATACAAATACAACTATATAGTATCTGAAGCGGCTTGAGTTGGATTGAATGAAAAAGTGAACATGTATTCGAACTGTGCAATGTATTGTTTATTGTCATGAACTGGGAAAATTAGAAAATGGAAGCGCGACTGATGAGCACCAAGCATCAAAATTTCACAAAGCATGATGTATTTGTTGACGTCAAAACTCCACACCTCAAAAACCAGAAAAAAGATTGCCTCATTAACTATCCGTTGTCTTGTCCAAGTCAGTTGCTTCTTGTCATAACTTTTGAAATTTCCTGTGAAAACTTTTTCGAAACGAAAAAAAAGGATGTTAACGATATAGAAAAAAGACAGGGGATAAGAGATGGCGCTGTAAACACTAAGTATTGGAAAGCTGTGCTCTAATTTTTTATTCAATTTTTTACTATTTACAGTTCATTACTTTGGACAATTTTATTATTTGTTACAAACTTCATATACTGTTTTTCGTTTTCAATATGTTCAGGCGCCACTCAATAGTACAATTGGGGGAACAAAATGGCGACGGACATCTTTACACCTGAAGTGTTATGCTCTTACAATTGTGCAATTGTGAATTTGTTCATAATTTTAAATTTTGACAAAATTTAATTTCTTTACAATTTTAATATATTATTACATCTTTTTTTTATATGTCCTGAGCCTCTAACACCCAAGTAATTTTACAAATAGTGTGAAAACAAATTTACTAAGAACAGGCGAAATCGTCCATGTTGGAACGCGCCATTTTATACAAACCTACGTTTTCAAAAACAATTAAAACAAATTTAGTGAAGCAGTCCACTGGGCTATAAGGCTGGGACTTTCTTTATAAATCTCCCGAAAGGGAGATAACTAGAACTAGAACTAGAATAGTACAATTGCTATGGAGTTTATTTTTAGAATGTTTTCTTTTATAGAACGTTAAAACAAACGAATAAACACTAATCAAATTTCATTATAATATAGATAATCCAATAATTAGTAAGAACTGTATGCGTCGCTTATACTATTTAAAATATATAACACGTATATTATGTAATAATAATGCGTCACTTATCCTTCTTTATTACATTAATAGTATGATAAACAATTATATTTAAAACAGGCATATTCGGCCATCTTGGCACACCAGTTTAGTACATATTCTTATTTCAAACAATTTATAATTAAAACAAATATAGTGACGTAGTCCACAGGACTCTAAGGCCGGGACTTCCTTTATAAATCTCCCGTAAGGGAGGTAACTGAAACTGAACTGAACTGAAAGAAGACAGTTTTGTGATTTGATCGATAACTATATACGTAAAAATATGAATCTGTAAAAACATAGAACCCGGGATCAAAGGTAGGAAAGTTAATCCAATTGTATTAGTATCTATTTGGGTGGTCCTTAATTTTCGATTTCCGAATTTCTTTGCTCCCAACCCCTAAATTGGTTCCATGTCGGACCAACTTAATCTGTGAAAAAATGGGCTCCATCGAAGAATATTTAACCGACCCCCAACCGACCTAAACATCTGAATGCATTTACAATGTATAGTATATGGCAAAAGTTTGTAATAAACTCTTGTAACTTAAAAATGGCTGAGGGAAAGGAATCATATTTTGGATAGAAGTTGTAGAAGTAGGTTCATACCTGTTACTGAGTAGTGACCAAGATGAGGCCACCATCTTGGATTCGGGCACAACATTTTAAATGGAAATTATCTTGTATGATATATCATTTTGAGGTAGCTTTTGATGACAAACAGACGTCTGCCTTTATTTCCCACTTATCTCTGAACATGTAATAATTATCAACTATGGAAAATAAAAGCTCCGAAGTAATAAAACTTAATATTCTGTGAATTTATATCTCTGTACGGGCTGCAGATTTATAAGGTTGTTGAATAGTTTCCCTTATTTGAATTAAACCATAAAGTAAAGAAAGAAATGCACATGCCCATCTACTTGGAAAGAAGATGTGAACTTTCAACGTGGGTTGAATATATTGAAAAACATTGTGGGGGTGAATGATGTTGCAGAGAGAGGTGTGAAACTGTTACAAGAATACGGGAATATTTTAACAAAGGACGAAAAAGAGAAACAATACATATTGCAGATAGTCAGTGAACACAGAAAAAAGTATCCAGATGCTATAAAAATTGGCTTAATGATGCAGTAGAATTTGCCTAGTTATCCACAGCCTTCAGCTTTCTTTTATTATCATTTTAAACATTTATTATATTATTTATGTAATTTCATTTCATTTCAATTCAATATAGGCTGGTGTGTATTTCGACGGGATGTAATTATATAACAACATATATAATCATTTCCTTATTACATGTATTTAATAGTTTATTAATATTTCAGTAAGCTATAAAGAAAAAACAATATTGAAAGATAATAAACTATTATTTCAAAGCTAAAAAGAATTAAATGACCAGAGATAAGTTGAAAATATAGGAAGATATGTTTTTAGAATGAAAGGTTACCCGAAAACGATGTCACAAAACATCATTTCCATTTAAACTTTTGGGTCCGAATACAAAATTGCGGACTTCAAAATGGCCGCCATCATGCTATTTCTCAGGGTCATATGTGGATTACTTCCAATCCCTGTATCCAAGACTTGGTCCCTTTCCCTTCAGACGCTTTAAAGTAAGAAGGGTTTATTCCAGACTTGTCCTATATATTAACATATTGGATATGCATTCAAACTTTAGGTCGCTTGGGGGTCGGTTAAATATTCTTGGATTGAGCCCATTTTTTTCATGGATAAATTGGGTCCGACAATTTAGGGGTTGGGAGCAAAGAAATTCGGGAAAAAGATTTCGCCAAGCGTCGTGGGAGGGGTTTTTAGGTGTTTCGATCAATCCGGGAAGATTGATGTTGGTCGAGGCGTGCAGGTCCCTTTTATCCTGTATTGTCGCCTTCTTTCGTTGATTCTCGTCCTTCCGACTGTTGGCGATGGTGATCGACTCCTCTTCGGGACCGTCGTCTGTTTGTTTTGATTTATTACTAACATATGTAGTTCACACGTGTTTATTGCATGACATGTAGACATGCGGAACCTTACACCCCCGGGGCGTAGAAAAAAATAAGCCACTGGATTATTTTTTTGTTTGTGCCTTCATGTGGAATCTGCATATTGGGCACAGGATACACCGTAAACGCACTATAATACTGAAACACAAAGTAAAGTTAAAAGCACTGGTCATTATATCACTGTTTGAGACACTATCACATAAGTAAAGTTTAAAATGTAAGTTGAAGTTGGAGCACTGACAGTTTGTAATCGTAATCTAAGCAGGATCCGTATAATACGTCATCTCCCTCAAAGGAGAGGCTGTCGAAGCTCTGGTGAGTACAGTTAATAGTTATAACTACGTCACTGATGATAATGTCCGTAGTATATTTTATGAAGTTCGCACGTCAAAGAGTGCTATTATAGAAAAGTTTCTAAGATTGGTCTAGTTCTGACTAGTACTAGTTAATGGATGACAGAACACACTTAGAAAACGGTTAAATTCAGTACTTTGATAAATGTAGTCACGCCGGAAAAAAGGTTGCCAATCAAAAGTCCTGATTTTTTGAACACATTGTATATGTAGGTCAATATGTTAGTGACAGTTATATGATTCGTAACGGAGAAACGAAGAGAAAAAATGTTGTAGCTGGCTTTGTGAAGTTCGTACGCTCGAAGTCGAAAGAAAATGATGGCTTGCAATTTTGTTCACTGAAGGAAATTGTATGGATGGATGCTTGTTTATATGACAGAATGCAGGTTGGTTAGGAATTATAAGAGTGAAAAAAAGACAAGGGATCGCTTGCGATTTGAATACTAAGGTAGGTACTAGATTGGTCACTTCAAATAGTGAGCTGTATCATATGGTGTATTTTCTTTTCTTCTATTCCATGTCTTATTTCTTGTCTCGCTTTTTTTTTTGTCTGCCTCTGAAACATGAAGAGTGCGCTTCGGATGTCGCACGTTTATATCTGCTGGGATGATGATAATCTTGGTTTTCTCTCTTCTTATCTTCTCTTTCCTTCTTCCTAGCTGGTGCGTACGTCATCATTATCATTGTATATATTATATTCTTCGGCGGCATGAAATGGCTTAATCCTGTCGATGGAAATATTCTGTTCTCTGTCCCTGAAATTATGGGGCATGCGAACTTGATAGAGATTATTGTTTAATTTTGAAATTATTGTAGCCGGTCCGCGGTATCTATCGGTCCATTGTGATGATTCTCCAATTCTTCAAAAGGGGAAGTAAATGAGCACTTTGTCTCCATTGTGAAAAGTTTGTTGTTTGTCTTTTATCAAAATACTTCTTTTGTTGTTCGTGAGCTTCAGTAAGTTTTGCCGTGTCTTTTCTCGAAGTTTTACGAGTTGATCTCGTTCAAGCTGTAGCTGAGGGGTAATGTGTAGTTTGCAATCACTGATTGTCCTGGGTTCGTACCCAAACATGAGAAAGAAGCTGGATTTCTTCGTTCCTAATTGAGCGAAACTGTTTAAACCAAAAGTAATATGAGATAATAATTTTGGCCAAGTTTCATGATTTTGCTGGACGAAAAATTTTAAGGAATTCTGTAATGTTTTGTTCATGACTTCGACTAATCCTATGTCTTGATTTTTGAAAGCAGGGCAGAACTTAAATTCAAAATTATATATTTCTGGTAATTTTTAAAGTTTCTTCGCCTTGTGTACAGGATGTCTGTCCAGATGAAGGAAACGAAAGGCGCCGAATTTCAAAATTATTTCTTCCAATAAGAACTGTTCAATTGTGTCTGCCGTAATCCCATTAACAGCCTTCGTCACTATATAACGTGTACTTGTTTCGATGGCGACTAAAACATATGTTGGTTTCCCTTCTTCGTGCAAATAGGGACCTAAGCCGTCAAACATCCATCGTTCTCCTATATGGCCTATCGGGGGGCGCAGTAGTTCTCCCTGTTTTTTTTTCTGGGTAGTTTTTTCAAGAGTTGGCAGTCCTTACAGTTTTTGATTCTGAATGCCAAGTATGATTTCATGTTTGGCATGTAGTATTTGTTAAGGACAGTTTTATATGTCTTTGAAAACCCAAAATGGGGCGCTGATGGGTCTTTATGAATAGACTCGAACCAATGTGCTGCCAAGCTTTCGGGATGCACAAAAGATGAGGTAGTCCAAGATCTGGATGTTTTTGTGTACGATACAATATGTTGTCTTTTAGTCGAAAATATTTGGCTGCTTTCATGGTAGAACCTTTTGCTGGTTCTCCCCTTCTATAACTGTTATTATATCGGCGTATGCGTCGTCCTTACGTTGCTCTTATCGTAAGTTCTTGAAAGATCCAGAGTATTCTATTCGGAGAATAGGTTCCTCTAGTGAATTGGATCTGTATGCATGTAGATCTTCGATTGCCTGATGTGGGCCCATAGGTTCTAAAGTATTACTGCTATTCTGCTCTAAGCGGCTGATGATATCAGCAGGATGTTTCTTTCCTTCGATATGACAGATATCAAAATTATAGTCAGCTAAGAAAAGTCTATAGGGAGTGTATTTTCCTACCCTGTCCGGGTGAGCACGCAAAGAGGGTAGACATTCTGCGTCTGTAAACAATTTAAATTTACGATTAAGTAAGAAATATCTAAATTTGCGTAAAGCATATATAATAGCGTATAGTTCTTTTTGCCAGACTGAGCTCCTGGTCTCAGTTTTTGTGAGACGTCTGCTACAATAGGAAACGATTCTTTCTTCGTTAGTCTTTGGGTCATAACAGGCTAATAACCCTCCGATTTGGTGAGAGTATGCATCTGTGTAGAGCCTTATCTCTAGCTTTTCGTCGAAATGATAGAGAGAAGGGGCATTCAAAATGTCTTCTTTCAACTTCTCAAATAATTCCTCATGTTTTTCTGTCCATTTAAATTTGGCATTTTAGTAAGAAGCTGCTGGAAAGGTTCTATCTTGGTCGGGAAGTCCTTGATATGACTTCGTAAATAAGAACATAGGCCAATAAAGCTCTTAAGTATGTGTTTGGTAGTCGGCTTTTTAAAATTCTTGATCTTTGCTATTTTTGGTGAGATGCTTATTTTCTCTCCGGATACAAAGAATCCTAATACTGGGAGTTCTCTATGTAACAGGTGCCTCTTCTTGGGGTTGGATCGGAAGTCATGTTTCCTTAATTTTTGGAATAAAAGTTCCAAATCTGAGAGTTGTTGTTTCCACGTATAAGAACCAATCACAATTCCATCTGCAAAATTGGTTATGCGTTTTGGTAAGCCGTTTAATAGCATTTTTATTACTATGGTTAAAGATTGGGAAGAGGAACAATGGCCCATTACGCATCTAAGGAATTTATAACTTTTGCGTGTATGATTTACCTCGAAAGTCATATATTTAGTGCTTTTTGGATGCAATTTTATCTGAAAATACGATTGCGAAATGTCCAAGGTTGAAATTAGGTTTTTCCTTTTTAAAACGTGCAAAACGTCCTCCGTATTTTGAAACGGTATGCTTAAATATTTGGTATAGCTATTACATGCCTGTAGATTCAACACAAGCCTGAAATCTGAACTGTTTGGCTTTTTGATCGCAATTAAAGGCGAGGAAAAATTACTAGTCTGTGTCTCCGTTATAATTTTGGCATCTAACAGCTGTTGTATCTGCTTTTCGTCCGTTGTTACGCCTATAATTGGTCTTCATGGCATTCTATGCCACCATTAATGATAGCTTGGCCATTTGATTAGCTAATTTGGTAAGGTCCGTGTGAGGAGGTTATGAGGGCGGGTTTTGACTTTGGTGGGGGTGCGGATTCGAAACTTCAGGTGCAGAGGAAGTTGTCTATGGAGGGGAAATATTCTGTAATGGAGGTGCTGAAGGCAAAGATTGGGAAGTTGGCTGTTGCATATAGGTTGGCAAGTATGAATTAGGATTCGTTTGGCTATAATGGTCGTACAAAGGGAGTGATGAGGGGCGGTTAGGTTGGGCGATTAAAGAATGAATTGCTTATGACAATTCTTCATAATTCCTCTTTTGCATGAGATCCTGAGCTTTTTCCAATTCATGAAGTTGATCATGCAGCCGCTGTATTGTTGGAAAGGATTCTAACGCTATCTTTTGCAGCAAATTTCTTTGTAGTCCTAACGAAAGAAAATGAATTTTCTGTTAGTCTGAAGTTTATGCCATTAGCTGTCTGATGGCCCTTAATTTCCTTAAGAAATATGAATCGACCGATTCATTTTCGTTTTGTTGAATTTGGAAAATTTTTAATTCCGCCTTATACGCTGGTAAATTTGGGCGGGACAGAGAAATTAATATGGTTTTCAGTTGTTCGTAACTTAGTGTGTCGAATTGGTTCTGATTTTGCAATTGTAAAACAAAGTCGAGAGCTACGTCCTGCCATATTGTTATCACCTTCTTTATATGTATTTTTCCCAGATCTAGTTGTCGGCATAAATACCTGCCAGCCTGTAACAAATCAATCTGCCGTTAAGAGTAATGAGAGTATTTATGACAATACTGATACTATCTTTTGTATGATCCTGCTTTTAGTAACACTTACATTGTATTGTTAAAAAGTTTTTAAGTCCGTGTTTTCGTTAATAAAAAAAGCGTCCCGTAGGAAAGTCCTTTTAATGTCTGTAAATAGACGCCGACGCATCTACCATGTAAAATTTCTTGGGTAGAGCAATAAAATGTATTCGGGATTTGGACTTTCCCTTCACCTTTTTATTATAAAAAGTCTCTTTATGTACACAAATTATAATAAGTAATTCCTCTAATATTTAGGTAAGATTAGATAGGAGCTCGGTGACCAAGCGTCGTGAGCTTTAAGGTGAGGTACTCTCGGTGACCTGCGTCGTGAGAGGGGTGTAGATTAGGTATATCTCTCTCGGTGACCGTGCGTCGTGAGAAAGAGGAAAGGAACCCGGTGACCAAGCGTCGTGGGTATAAGGATGGGTACCTCTCGGTGACCAAGCGTCGTAAGAGGGGTTTTTAGGTGTTTCGATCAATCCGGGAAGATTGATGTTGGTCGAGGCATGCAGGTCCCTTTTATCCTGTATTGTCGGCTTCCTTTGTTGATTCTCGTCCTTCCGACTGTTGGCGATGGTGATCAACCCCTCTTCGGGACCGTCATCTGTTTGTTTTTATTTATTACTAACACATGTAGTTCACACGTCGTTATTGCATGACGTGTAGACATGCGGAACCTTACAATATTTTTATGTTTGTGATCTTATCGTAATGAAATTCATACTCAAATGGTGCAACGTAGTTCATTTGTAATTTAGATTATGCTTATATATTTATTTATGTATATATTCGGAAGTCAATTTTTGAATTTACTGGAACAGCCTCGACGAATTGTGATTTATAATGATAATATAATGAAATACAAGAATTGAATACAAATATGGGTAAATAAGATGATGATGATATGTGATGAATATGACATAATTATAATATGTAATTTGAAATAAAAGGCTGTTAAGAAAGTGTAGAATAATTCTCAATTAAGTCATTATATTCAGCTATCCTAAATACTGCATCATCTAGTTGGCCATCCACAGTTTGATTATCGCTGGTTGAATTTATGTATACACGACTTCACAAGTGCATTACCGCCTGCAATTCTCCGTTTCCTGGAATAGCAGGCAACCCAAGAAGCTCGGCGGTTGGGTTGGTTGCGAATTCGAAAGGCATTCAACCAAACCTCAATTTTGTAACAAATATAACAGTGTGGCAAACTGCAAATAAGAGGATAAAACAAATTGTTAAGAATGACAATTTTATTATGGTCACGGTGTTGGATGACATCAGAAGTTACAAAATGATCTAACCTAAGCAGTTCAAACAAGATGAATTGCAAGAAACAGATATCAGAGGAAAGCATTTCTCTACTTTTCCCAAAAAAGAATCTCATAGAAAAAAGTTAAATAATGTAAAGGTTTAATATAAAAACCCCACCCAAAATGTTGAAAGTTGACACCCGAAAGGCAAGAACAACTGAACCGAAGTGAACGAAATTGTGCTAAGATGTTGCAGACGTAAAATGAGGGAATACGGGTTTTGTATTTTCCTCGAAAAAACGGTTGGGTGTGGCACGGACCGCTCCAAACGTTTGATCACGAAATATCAAAAGTACTAGTAACAGTATGTCAAATGTGTCTAAAGGATATGAAGAATTGCAAAGAAATTTTACGTATGGACAATACGCAAAAAATAAACGAATACAGTTTTTATTTTCTGCGAAAAAACGGTTTTAGGGGGCAAAAGAATCCACCCCAAAATTTTGAAAGTAGTCTCCCGTAAGGTAAGAAGAAGTGAACCGAAGTGAATGAAATTGTGCGCAGATATTGAAGACATAAAATGAGGGAATAGGAGTTTCGTATTTTCCTGGAAAAAAGGTCTGGGTGGGGCAGACCCCTCCAAACATTTGATCATGAAAAATTAATAGTGCTAATAATAGCATGTCGCATGTGTGTAAAAGACATGAAGAATTGCAACACAATCTTGTGCATGGACAATACACAAAAAATTAAGTATTACGGTTTTTATTTTCTGCGGGAAAACGGTTTTAGGAGCCAAAGCCTCCACCCAAAATTTTGAAAGTTAGAGCCCGAGAGTCAAAAAAAGTGAACCGAAGTGAATGAAATTCTGCACAGATATTGTAGACGTAAAATTAGGGAATAGGAGTTTCGTATTTTCCTGGAAAAAAGGTCTGGGTGGGGCAGACTCCTCCAAACATTTGATCATGAAAAATTAATAGTGCTAATAATAGCATGTCACATGTGTGTAAAAGACATGAAGAATTGCAACACAACCTTGTGCATGGACAATACACAAAAAATTAAGAATTACGGTTTTTATTTTCTGCGGGAAAACGGTTTTAGGAGCCAAAGCCCCCACCCAAAATTTTGAAAGTTGACTCCCGAAAGGCAAGAAGAAATGAACAGAAGTAAATGAAATCGTGCACAGATATTGCAGACGTAGAATGAGGATACGGGTTTCGTATTTTCCTGGAGAAAACGGTTCTGTGGGGCACCGACCCCTCCAAACATTTGATCACGAAAAATCAAAAGTCTAGTAACAGTATGTAAGATGAGTGTAAACAACATAAATAATTGCAATGAAATATTGTGTATGGACAAAACGCAAAAAATAAACTAATACGATATTTTATTTTCTACGAAAAAACTGTTTTAGGGACCAAGGCTCCCACCCAAAATTTTGAAAGTTGACGCCCCAAAGGCAAAAAGAAGTGAATGAAATTGTGCACAGATATTGTAGACATAAAAATGGGGAATACGGGTTTCGTATTTTCCTGGGAAAAAGGATTGGGTGGGACACGAACCCCACCAAACCTTTGATCACGAAATATCAAAAGTGTTAGTAACAATATCTCAGATGTGTATAAATTACATGAAGAATTGCAACGAAACTTCGTGTATGAACAATAGGCAAAAAATAAACGCATACGTTTCTTTATTTTCGGGGGAAAAATGGTTGTTGGGGGGCAAGAGCCCCCGACCAAAAGTTTGAAATTTGACCACGAAAGGCAAAAAGAAGTGGACAGAAGTGAATGAAATGTGCACAAATATTGTAGAGGTAAGATGAGAGAATACGTGTTTCATATTTTCCTGAAAGAAAAAAACTGTTGAGTGGATGGAGGCGTTGAGTGGCGGGAGGAGTGAACCGAAGTAAATGAAATTGTATGTAGATATTGGATATGAAATTTGGCCTTTCGTGTTTCACAAGTGTCGTGTTTCCATCTCACTTTTATCAAATTTGGCAGATCAACTCCAAGCACTTACACTATAGAGTATTTTATAGTATTCCAGGAGGCATCTTTAACCCTTACAATGTTCTTGCGCATAAACATAAACACGTGTCGATTTATTTTCAGTTTGCTGTTGATCTGCCAAATTTGAAGCAAAACCAATAGCGACAGTTGAGAAACACGAAAGGATTTATTTTACATTGGGTCTATATAATATCTACACTCAATTTCATTTGCTTCGTTCCACTCCTTCCTGCGCTATTACGGTAATATTAACTTTTTGTATGGGACCTAGGCCCCAACACTGTTTTCCCGCAAAATTTAAAGACATTTCATTTATTGTTTTGCTAATTGCCCCTATACGAAGTTTTGTTGCAATTCTTCATATTCTTTACGAACTTCTGACGTATGCTTATTTGCACTTTTCATATTTCGAAATCAACGGTTTAGAAGGTCCGTGACTCACTCAACCATTTTTTCCAGGAAAATACGAAACCCAATTATTTCATTTTACGTCTACAATATCTCTGCACAATGTTATTCAATTCGGTGCACTTCTCCTTGGCTTTGGATGGGGTCTTTTGCCCCCTAAAACCGTTTTTCCGCAGAAAATAAAAAAAACGTATTCGTTAAGTTTTGCGGATTGTCCCTACACAATATGTCGTTCCAATTTTTCATGTTCTTCAAGCACTTCTGACATACTGTTATTAGCACTTTTGATATTTCACGATCAAAGTTTTGGAGGGGTCTGTGACCCACCTAATCGTTTTTTCTTTTTCTGAGGAAAATAAGGAACCCGTATTCCTCACTGTGGGGATCAAGAAAAATTTGCCTGTAGAGGGATAAACTTCTTAGGTCTTTTTAATTTGGCCAATCCCAGTTCTTTTAATCGTGTATATTCGATGATGACAGCTTCGGATCAGATAAAATGCACTCGCCAGGTAATTTTACTACAAAATGACGCGTGATGCTTATTTCATAGTTCTTCCATATTAACTTTCTAATGATCGGCGACAGTTCCCACTGAAGAGGACTGAATATCGCCGGCATTTTAAAAATGTTCCCCATAGATTTATATGGGAAACTATTCCACATTTTGAGCGGAAACGAAACGGAATTTCAAGATTATGATTGTACTGATTTCTTCTGTGTAAATATTGTGTTGTCTGTATCTTAGTGAAAATTAATTTATTTGGTACGGAAATTTAATATTTTATAAAATAGAAAGAAAAATGCGCTAGTGAAGATCAAAAGCAACTGGTCTATTTCTGCTTGGAAATTTAGAGAAACCAAAAAGCTGAGGACACGTTACATTATCTTAGGAAAACATATGAAGCAGTACTAACGCAATAGATTAACATTTGTAAGTGAAATTAGTGGAATTCAAATCGTTAATTGCTCGTTTTTCGTAACTGCATCTTATATTGCCATCTAGTGGCGAGCAACAGAACTCAGTGATGAGTGGATGTTGGACTCGCGGAGAAATATCAAGCTCGTATGTTACTGCTACTCTCAAGCGCAATTCAAAGTTCAGTACCTGTGTGAAAAAATCATGCTACGATTTTTAGTAAAAAATGTCGTTTGTTTTTATCAACGAAGAGAAAGAGAAAAAGAGGATTGAACTTAAAATCTTGGAGAGAACAAAATATTTTAAGCGAAGTTCAAGGTAAAACATACAATATAATTTTTGTCATTATAAAGAAACGTTGAATGTAGGTTGGAAGAATTACTCAGAAGTTTCAGCTCGTATTTGTTTCTAGCGGGCTCGCTGCGGCGTTGCCAATTCTCCTGTACGTGTTCTGAGTGAGGCATAGTCACTATTAGATCAGCTGAGAGAAGAAAAAAACTGCTCGCACAATTAGCAAATTGTTATTATTCTCACTATATTTACGTTTTAGTTTCTTACTGTATTATTATTTATAACTAAGCCATGACCTGTCCAGATCACAGTCATCTCCAATAATCAGTGCCAGTTCTAGGGGAAAGGGGTAACGCTCCAAGTAGCAGTTTAGGGGACGGCAAGCTGCCAAAAGTAAAATGTAAAAGCTCCTAAAAGGGAAATACAATCACCTATTGAATTCAATTTGGCTTAAACGTCTTTCAAATTTCAATACCAATATGCTCATACATTTGAAATGTTAATGCATACAACCTACCTTCCTCTGCAATTCAAAATACGGAGGCAGGTCTCCATTGAAAATTTTAAAAAATGGACTACGTGATGGGAGACCATGGTGGACGTCACGTCGGCTAGTCGTGTTGTGTAGCTAAAAAAAGTTGATTTTGATCTTCACTGCCCCGATCCGGCCCTTCAAACTGTTTTTCCTTCTATCGAAGCCTGGACTGCCTATTTGGGAAAAATCGCAATGTAGAGGATTACTAGTGGTAAAAGCGATGCATCCACCATTCTGTTGAAAGAGGGGGCTGGTGGAAAGTGCCGTAATATTTTACGTTGCCCCAACAGGAAAATATCTAGATTCGACACTACCAATCTATATATTTAAAATTAAAATCACTATGTTTGTTACTCTAAATCGCGTGGGCCGCCCCACCGATCTCGATCACATTTGTAACATGGATGAGTTTCAAGGCTGGGCTTTTTTAAGCTATTCCCTCTGATGGTAGAACTGAGGGGAGGGGGAGGAGTGTAAAAATAAATAAAACGTAATAACTCCTGAACCACTCGACCGATTTTGATCAAATTTTCAACATATATGAGGTACGGGCCTGGGATCATTTTTATGATTTAAATTTGAAGGAACAACGTGGGAAAGGAGGAGGGGGAGATATATAAAAATCAATTTATATAAGACTGAAAGTTACTATTTTAGTAACTTAATAACTCTTGAACTATCTGACCGATCTTAATCAAATTTTGAAGATATATAAGGATTGGATCTGGAAACATTTTTTGTAATTTCACTTTAATGGTACATCCTAGGAGAGGGGAGGGAAGGGGGACGTATAAATAAAAACTAATAAAACCTAATAACTTTTGAACCACCCAACCAATCTCGATCAAATTTTCAACGTATAAGAGAGTCAGGCCCTTGGTGTTTTTTATTGTTTCACTTTGACGAGCCAACGTAGGGGAGGGGAGCGGGGAGAAATATGTAAGAAAATTAAAATAAAAATGACCGCCTTTGTGATTTCATCACTTTTGAACCACCCGACTGATCTAAATCAAATTTTCAATATACATGAGTTTAGGGGCTGGGATTGATTTAGGCTATTCACTTTGACAATGCAACGTAGGGGAAAGGGAGGGAGAAAGAAATTTTCAAGTGATCAAAAATAACATATTAGTGTTGAATCCATAGTTTTCGCGGTCGATGAGAGAAACAGTTACAATTCTGATGCTGTTTCAATCCAAGTTGAGCCCTGATGTTTGGGGAGGGGGAGGCTACAACGTAGGGGAGGGGATAAACATTTAAAAATGATCGAAAATGACTAATATAAGTGTCAAATCAATAGTTTTAGGAGTAGCTGAGATTAACAGTGACAATTATGATGCCGTGTGCCGCAGCACGGAGGATGGTGAACTATCTATATATATAAAATTGAAAATCACTATGTTTATGACTCTAAATCTCCTGAACCTCCCGGCCAGTCTCGATCAAATTTGTAACATGGATGAAGTTTGAGGTTGGACTGGTTTTAGGCTATTCACTTTGATGATAGAACTGAGTGTTTGGGGAGGGGGAGGGAGTATAAAATATAAATAAAACTTAACTCCTGAACCATTCGACCGTTCTCAATCAAATTTTCAAGATACATAAGGTACGGATCGGCAAACAGTTGTAATTCTACTTTAACGGTACATCCTAGGGGAGAGGGACGTATAAATAAAACCTAATAAAACCTAACAAGTTTTGAATCATTCAACCAATCTCGATCAACCAACCATCCAACCAATTTTACTACATCATAAATAATTTCCACATCTGAAAAGTCCGGACTCGTATGTATCTTTGGTGAATTAAGCGGCATAGGTTTACGTGACATAGCTCATAGATACAACGATGTGATATCTAAATATTTGATGACGTCACCATCCCCATAATCGACGTAAGATCGAGCGGCCACCGTTGTAACATTCTTGGGAATAAGGAAATCAGACAGGTTAGTACAACGTTCTTTAATAAACCTTTGTACGTCCTTATTCGTATTTACCTTTTCGTCCTAAGAACATTCCCAGATTTGATATAGGTTTATACCTATACTCTTCAGGCACTTCCGGCGGAGCATTGTTTGTTCGTATCTTTTTTCGTATCGTATAGTAACAGTCATTAGCGTCATGCAGAACAGCGTCACGTTTAAAGACGTAACAGCGCTTACATGAATGCCAGTAACATCCCATGAAGTCGAAGGCAGCGTTGAGTCCTTCATGCCATCCATCGACAGTGTACCTACCAATACACTTTTACCCCCTCTCCTAGCATGCTGGATTTCTATCCCAAATTGTTCTTCCATATAAATAAGCTATTACATAGATTTAGTATTATACTTGGTCTTATGGAAACCCAACGCGGGAATTACGGGAATAGTATTTTCAGGTAAGTACAAAGTATGATATGTGCGCATTGCAAGACTTGCAATGCTGGATGAAGTAATGAAACATTGCAAACCATTCGTTTTCTCTTCAATCATGTTACTAAATTTGCTAGAATTCTAACGTCATTCTCACAATAAGAGAGCATTTCCTTTTTTTAGCGCACGTTCTTTGTGCCAGGCTTCTAATTCTCGCTTTTCTTCCGTGCTTCGCCCGTCAGGGTCGTACAATTCAAGCACGGATAGGGACCAACATAATTTTGATTTTCTTCAGTATTGAACAAATATGGGAAAATCCCCTTTCTTTAAATTTTGATTAAGACCTAAAGTGTTGGGTAATTTAGATAGTTTGCAACCGAAGGACAAAAACGAATCTGAAAAAAATACGGTTTCCGATGTTAATATTAAAAATTTTCTGACCCTGAATAAGGACATTAAGAATAATGTGCTGCTCTTCTATTAGATTTCTAAGGCAGAAGAGACCATCGTATCTACTAGAGTTGTGGGCAATACATACTATAGTGCTAAAGACGGGACGCTCTACTAGTACATGATTAATAAAAACCGTCATAGTCTTAAAAGAAACGAACGATTTCCAAGATTACCACATGTTTTACAGGACTCATAGATACATTATTTATACAGGTGTGACAGACATGTTTACAACAGACAAACACTATTTCCCGTTGCCTTTCACCGCGCGCATTTGGTGCCTTTAACAGTTTCTACATCAGAGGCAATACACATAAAGCTATTAATATGCACAGGCTTTTGTCTTCGGACAAAACATGTGTGGTTTATATCAACATGCATGTCACATGTCGAACAAAAATGTTCACCACACACATGATCAGATTTTCGGCACCTATCATCATAGATGACACCACAATTAATGCAGACCTTAACATTATCACAAACAAATCTACCCGCTTTATTACGCTTCACGTGATTCTCAAAACATTCGCCCTCAGCAAACACTATTGCATGCATCACCTTTAATGTTGTTATTATTATAATCGCATTCGTGTTTGTGTTCGCAAAGAGAACATTGAGTTTCACACTTTATAAGACTCAGCATTATACCCTACCAAACAATAATAATACTTCCGTTTACCGAAAAAACTTTTAATGTTAGGAATAGGTTCGAAATGGCCAACAGTATCACCTCTCTGATAGTAAATAGAAATTTTATTTTCTGCATACTCTCCTGGGTAACGAACTACATATTCCCTGTCATTCTTCTCACACTTCTCAAAAATTACAATTTGATACTCCGCTTTCAAATAAGATTGAAAAATAATAACGTCTGTAAAGTCACAGCCTCCCTTTGTTTCAACGTTAACTCCTGCCTTCTCGCAGAGTACTTCTGCTTTAACAAACCATGTATTACTATCCTCTCTTTTTAAGTTATACACACTTTGAGCACCTAATGTGTTTCGTTATTCAATAAACTATTGCCATGGGGAGGCAATAAATATTTTTATTTTCTATGCGTATTAAACACTTTTCCAAATAATCTTGGTTCTTTGAATATTTCTCAACGGCACACCTTGCATTTCTTCTCTGGCCATGCATACTATCGGCCAAGTGGAACCGAAAGAGTACTTCATGCCCCAAAAGAATTTCTCATTTGAATTTAATACTCGTTCAATTGAAGTGAGGACAGTTCTAGCAGATAAATCGCGTTCTTCTCCACGGCACATACACAGACTTGTTATTTCTACTATTAGTGCTGTCCATGTATAGCCCGATATAATCGGTGGGGCGCGCATTAGAGATCACATGTTCCAACGCAAAATCAATTAAACTTTCAATGTAGGCCTCTGGATTATCAATGCTTCTTTCATTATCCACATGTCTAACCGTAATTTCATAGCACGCAAGATTTAACTTACGAAACCTTTTTCTGCTTTCTCTAACAACCTCGAAGTTACTATTACTCTCATTTTGCCCGTCATTATTATTGCTATTACTAACACTTGTATTACTACTAGTAGTACTACTTGTACTATTACTATTATTACTCCCATATCCAACCAATATTGGATCAGGAGATATGAGGGGCCAGGTTGAGGATCAGATTGGTTCCCATAGCCATGATAATACTGTACACAATGTTCAGAAGGAGGTGGGATATATACAAGATTTTGTCCTTGGACCTGTTGCGTGGGTATAACCATAGCTTTGTTCATATTTTCAACCCATCTCCTTATTTCTTCTTCAACGGAATTTAAATCAGTTCAATCTAAAAATCCTAAATCATCATTAGTTAATTGATTTATATCATTATTACTACTCAAGTTACGTTTTCTTGAGGGGTCACGACTATGGGTGTTTCAGATGGGATTACACAATTATTAAAAACAAACCGCGTCCCAAAATCAAAAAGTTATGTAACACTGTATCCTTTATCCTATCTACCTGACATTTCCCACAACATAATAAATAAATAATTTTATGCTGAGCGCAATCATACGTTTCTTCACTACGGAAAAATCCGTAAACAAACAAGTCGAGCACATCAGCACTGGATACAAAATGCTGCAAGAGTAATATATCATTACCTTCAAAGACACGAAGGGCGCGTAAAAGTGCATCGCATCTCTCCGAGCCCCGATGTCCCAATCGTTGTACAGTGAAACCTCTCTAAAGCGGATAGCCGTGGGGAATCAAAAATTGTCCGCTATAGAGAGGTGTCCACCTTAAAGAGATTTCAATATTTTCTTACATAAATTAGTAAAAAAGGTAATGTGCAATTAGAAAAATATTTCTGTATGAATCATGTATTCACGAATATTACCAAAATGTTATTGTACCTGCATTATCCTTCCCCATCCAATACTCTGTTCTAGGCACAACATGCAAATAAGATGTTATAGTTCTCTGCCCTTTACATTTATCACTACTTACTGTAGTTTCACTGTAGTTCCATTATGGCTTTCCTAACACTGAAAACCCTCGGGTACTCGTTTAGACCGCGTAACACTTCTTGTAGGTAAATCACATCAATCATATTGAATTCTTCAGTTCGGCACAAGAAATCCATCTGAAATAAACAAAAGAAAGCAAGGATTTTGAGCTCTCAAGCTCTCTTTAGTAATGATATTTGAATAAAAGTTTTCAGTTTTCCTTAATATCAGTTAAAATTGAGTGTAACAGTGAAACCAGTCAAATATTTTCAAACACCAGTTATATAATGTGCAAAAGAAAGATGAAATAATTTTCAAGCTTCAGTTATATTGTCATCATATAAATAAAACAAAAACACGCAGTTAACTTACTCTGTCTGCAGAAAATTAACTACAATTTAAAAAAAGTTTCTCTCAGTGTTCAATAATACTGGTTATAATTGTATGTGACAAGAAAACCAATAACTTATTTTCAAACAGCAGTTAAATAATGTATAAAAGGAGGATCAATTAGTTATTTTAAAGCTTCAGTTAAATAATAATCATATTAGTAAACGTGGAAGACAACAATCAACTTTATGTCTGCAGAAGATTAACTACAATTTAAAAAAGGAGTCTCTCTTAATGATCAATAATACTGGTTAAAAACAAGACAAGGAAAAGTGCAAATTTTATGATTTCTTTTTAACAACTCGGTAATTATAAGAAATATAAAATATACACCTCTTAATCTCTAATTATTCTGTAAAAAACAACAAAATGACGTGCTCACGTCGGTACTTTGCCATGTCAACAAATGGCAGCCCGTCCTTAAAACAATTGTTTTTTCTCCTAGTGCAGGGTTGACTAAGATTCCAGCAGGATTAGCACACTGTAATATATTAATGATTGATCTCAATAACAATCTTAACTCCTTTAAAAATGCTGTACCAATATTCTTTATTTTTAAAAAAAAACAGCTGTTTAAAACATCTGTTTAACACATAGACGAAACTCTTATTTGATCTTTTCCGTGGGACAGCGTAAAAGGAAATATATCTAAACCGTATAAATAGCTATTATATCACCTCGTATCATGTATTCCGACATGTCCTATCATGTCGCCGGCAATACTGTTAGTAACGCCCCCTATTGTCAAAATTTGGAACTATTCAGTTTACTGTGAGCTAGTGTCCAGCTGGATGTTAACCATACTTTCTCTCTGTTTAGGTATGTACAGTCATTTTATGATATGTAAATTTATTATAATAAATAACCGACTTAAATTATTATACCTATTGAACATTTTAAAATAATTATACAGATTTAATCATCAATGAAGCTTGCGTATTGTACCAGCATTTCCGGACCCCTCCCATCTTTAATTGGTTCACAGCTTTTTAGTATTTTTGGAACTTTTTATCAGTTCACACAATGTGTTCGTATAATTATGAGGGAAATAATTTTAATAAAAAACGAAATAACACAAAAACAGCTTGTAATAAAGCGATTCGTAAATATACTGTTTTTCAAAGCTAAACCAAGTTTTCTTATCAGTAGTAAAACTGTCATATGGTTGGTAGCGGCCACGTGCGGTTTGTCAACCAGTTGGATGTTGCCGGTATTACAAAAGCTTAGCCGCTATCCCTGTCGCCAGGGCAAACAATGAAGTCTGGAACTATTCTTTCTCTGAGTGTTGCAAACCAATAAGCAGATACATAAAACCAGAATAACCATTTAAAATAGGAATAAAATACGTACAGGTCATTCAACAAGTAATTTGCTCTCCTATTAAAATAATAATAATAATAATAATAATAATAGGCTCATTCCATGTCAAATGAACCAATATCAGATTTTATGGTTGCCCTTACATCATGGATTTTCTTCATATTTTGTCTGTGGGTAGATACCTATGAGAAATGACCACAGGAATATTTGCAGATTTTTATCTCTTAAACGGACCTCAGGAAAAATAAATGAAAATCTGGCATTTTCCGAGACTTCTGCCGCAGAAAAATCGACATGTAATGTTAAAAATTCTGTAACTCCCTTATTTTTCGGCCAATTTAAGTGTTTCTGGTGTCAAATTAAAGCTAATAGTCTCTACTATTCAGAACTACTGTTGAATCAGAAAAAGTGGTTAAAAAAGAGATACAAACTCTGAAACACAATTTGTATGATTTATATGTCATTTTTTTAAAAAATCATATCTGCTAAATCACTGAAAACACAACCTCCACATTTTAACCTCAGATTCACCTAAATATGTATGTTCAATAGTGCAAAAATGAAAAGGGTGTTTTTTGTGGTTTGTCAGTTAGAAATTATAATGCAGGGACACGACTTATGGCACGTTATTAACATTTAACATTAACATGTTATTAACTATATAAATGTTGCATTTTGTTGGAATGTTTACTACATTGGTTACATTTGGCTTGGTTGAGATGAACGCGTAACATGCAAAAATTAATATATTGAAACATTATTTTATGAATACGGAAGGATATCATAAATATTGAAGGAAGTCAATTGCAATGACATTCTCGCTCACTCACTCCCCATCACACATACCCACGTTACTATTACTAGTGGGTCTAATGACCAGGTGCCTCACGTGAATTTCAAAAATTGCGCCGTATAGAGTGGATGGCCGTCATTTTGAAAAAGTTTGCCGCCATTTTGAAACTGTACATTGGATCACTTGATTGTTAGATACACCAAATCTTATATGTCTTTTGCTTCTATTCTCAAAATTTCAAGTCAAAATACTGAAAATTACGACCTGGAGTGTAGATGGCCGCCATTTTAAAAATCGACCGCCATTTTGAAAGTTGACATTGCTCCACTTTAATGATACGCACAGTAAATTGTATATGTCTCATGCTTCTATTCATAAAATTTCAAGTCGAAAACCCGAAAACCGTCCTATAGCGTGGATAGCCACCGTTTTGAAAATCTGGCCGCCATTTTGAAATTTTACTTCTGTTCTATTCTATAAAGCAAATTTCGAGCGTCTTACGGTTCTTACCTCAAAATCTCGTGTTAAAAGACTGGAAATTGCGCCGTAAAGAGTGGATGGCTTCCATTTTGAAATTTTACTTTTGATCACCGCCAAAATCTATACAGCAAGTTTAGGGTATCTCGTAGTCCTATCCTAAAAATTTCGTATTAAAATACCAAAAATTGCGCCCTGTAGCGTGGTACAGACAGACATACAAACAGACAGAGACAGGAAAATCCAAACGCAGATCGAGTCCAAGTAGGAGCCTCACTGACGTTCGGCAATTAGTTTATATATATATATATATATATATATATATATATATATATATATATATATATATAATGTTACTGAGTGACTGTTATTTGGTATTTTGAAGTTACTCTAACAATGTTACAAATGGAACCAGGTGACCAGTGTTCGGTTTGCAGGCAGTATGAGGAATGTGAGGAAGTTCCAGACAGGAAAGTAACTTCCGTGTGTGATATGAAACAAGTGATGTGGAACTTATCAGACTTAGAGCCAAATGTTCTGACTTGAAATTTATTTGTGATTTCCATTTAAAGCAGTATTTATCTCTTTATGAAGACAGGCAGAGAACATGCATTGATCCTTTTCAAAAGCATAAGAAAAGGGTAGTGAATAGTGTAAAATCTGTTTCGCTGGCATTTTCCAGAAGATTTACAGATATTGAACTAATTCCTGGCACAAAATTGTGTATATCTTGCAGGAAAGCAGTGATAGCAAACAGCAGCAAATCGGACAGTGAAATCAACTTTGATTCTGATGACGCTTACGAACCAGATGAATCTGTCTCAGAAAAACTTAATAAAGCGTGTGAATTACTTAACTGTTCACCACTGAAAGCTACCAAAAGAAAAGTGGACAGAAGAGGCACATACTTAACACATAAGGCTAGTCGTCTTGCTGCCAGTTTCACAGGGTTAGCAGCAAACGCTTTTGGTACTGAAGGGCCCCAGTCCTGTAAGAATGAGGTGGATGAAGACAAAAAATGCAAGGATTGTGAAAGTCTGATGGAGAGACTTTGCGCAAAGTTTTCTGCCAGCAGTGTTGATGAGAAAGTCCAAATATTAATCCTTGTCCCTGAATCATGGAGTATCCAAGACAGAGTGTCTTATTTCAATACCACTGTGTATTTAGCAAAAAAGCAAGGAAAATATTACAAAATATCATGAAATTTTGAGGTAAGAACCGTGAGACGCTCGAAATTTGCTTTATAGAATAGAACAGAAGTAAAATTTCAAAATGGCGGCCAGATTTTCAAAAGGTGGCCATTCACGCTATAGGGCGGTTTTCGGGTTTTCGACTTGAAATTTTATGAATAGAAGCATGAGACATATACAATTTACTGTGCGTACCATTAAAGTGGAGCAATGTCAACTTTGAAAATGGCGGTCGATTTTTAAAATGGCGGCCATCTACACTCCAGGTCGTAATTTTCAGTATTTTGACTTGAAATTTTGAGAATAGAAGCAAAAGACATATAAAATTTGGTGTATCTAACAATCAAGTGATCCAATGTACAGTTTCAAAATGGCGGCAAACTTTTTCAAAATGACGGCCATCCACTCTATACGGCGCAATTTTTGAAATTCACGTGAGGCACCTGGTCATTAGACCCACTAGTAATAGTAACGTGGGTATGTGTGATGGGGAGTGAGTGAGCGAGAATGTCATTGCAATTGACTTCCTTCAATATTTATGATATCCTTCCGTATTCATAAAATAATGTTTCAATATATTAATTTTTGCATGTTACGCGTTCATCTCAACCAAGCCAAATGTAACCAATGTAGTAAACATTCCAACAAAATGCAACATTTATATAGTTAATAACATGTTAATGTTAAATTTTAATAACGTGCCATAAGTCAAGTCCCTGCATTATAATTTCTTACTGACAAACCACAAAAAACACCCTTTTCATTTTTGCACTATTGAACATACATATTTAGGTGAATCTGAGGTTAAAATGTGGAGGTTGTGTTTTCAGTGATTTAGCAGATATGATTTTTTAAAAAAATGACATATAAATCATACAAATTGTGTTTCAGAGTTTGTATCTCTTTTTTAACCACTTTTTCTGATTCAACAGTAGTTCTGAATAGTAGAGACTATTAGCTTTAATTTGACACCAGAAACACTTAAATTGGCCGAAAAATAAGGGAGTTACAGAATTTTTAACATTACGTGTCGACTTTTCCGCGGCAGAAGTCTCGGAAAATGCCAGATTTTCATTTATTTTTCCTGAGGTCCGTTTAAGAGATAAAAATCTGCAAATATTCCTGTGGTCATTTCTCATGGGTATCTTCCCAAAGAAAAAATATGAAGAAAATCCATGACATAAGGACAAATGGCATTGGTTCATTTCACATGGAATGAGCCAATAATAATAATAATAATAATAATAATAATAATAATAATAATAATAATAATAATAATAATAATAATAATAATAATAATAATATAGTAGTTTTTACGCCCGAGCCGTTTCGGGCTACTGTGCATTTTCGGTAATGCTCGGAAAATAGAATCGATTCTGGACCGCCCGTTGGACCGATATTGTATTTTTATCCGTATGAATCGGGTTTGCCCGATTGAACCGTACTTGAATGGGGTTGGTCTGATAACCCCGTTTTTATTAAAACAAACTTATTCTGTCAAGATTGTAAATGATGTGTTGTTTCACTTTATTATCGTAACAGAAATTGGTCTAACTATCATGCACGAACTCATAACGAGTCTATCGGGTCAAACGGTCCAAACAGGCAAAACGGGTTTATCAGGTCTAAGGATCGAGTAAACCAAACACAAGGGGTATCGTGCGGGTACTGTTTACCCGAAAAGTTCAAGCACTAATTATAGGTTAAAATCACACTTAAGAGCTCTAATTGTTTGCATTCACTTTTTCTTTTTTTCTTTTTTTAATTTGCCGACCAACGAATTTGCGGACACATAAATATAAATGCTCAAATCTAAATTATTGCATTAATAAATCTAAAGTATTGCAATGAGCATGAACGTGATTTACTATTAGGAGTTAGCGTAATGCACTAATGTTAGTCTTTTATAAATAGGATTATTATTATTATTATTATTATTATTATTATTATTATTATTATTATTATTATTATTATTATTATTATTATTATTATTATTATTATTTCTTGTTTATGCCCTTCATGCAACTTAGAATCAATCTTACATAAAGCACTATATCAGACCTAATTGATTATTTTTAAAATTCTCATATAAAAAAATAAAATAAAAATTGGAACTTACCCCTTCAAGAGTTTAAAACATGTCCTCATATCCGTTATCCTCACTTTCTGAGGACGATTGATCTATCTCGATGACAACATGATCCTTGTCTTCATCAAAAACTTTTTGCAAAACACGATAACTTTGTTCAATGTCCTCGACGTGTCTTATGTAGTTTCTCCATTTTTCAAGAGTAACAGAGTCCCATTTTTCAAAACTGAGATAAATTCTGATGCTGGACGACCTTTTAAATTGCAAGATGCAACACGCCTTTTTATTTCTGACCAAACTTGCTCTATAGGGTTGAGCACACAATGGTATGGCGGTAATCTTAAAACAATGTGCCCGTGCGAAAGAGCAAGTTCATCAATTACGAATTTTTTCTGTTCTCTAGGTGATGTCTCCCGAATAAGTTTCATTAAAACAGGTTTTATTGGAACTGGCTGAGGTACACTAATTCCATGATTTATTATGTACTGAATTATTTTTTCTTTTGGCCACGACATATTAGGAATTGGGTTGAGAATTCGCGAGTGGTATCTGGCATTGTCCATCACTATAACGGATGGCTCTTCCAATCGCTGTAACACAGAATTAACAAACCATTCCTCGAAAACCTGTGAGGTCATGGTGCCATGGTAGTCGGCTGGGACATTTAACATGTTTCGATGTGTTACTAGCAGAGCGTCTTGAACAAAGCCATTTCGCCCACCACAGTGCACAATTACAATTCTTTCTCCTTTTGACGCAGGAGTTGCAACTGTGCAATTGTCTGTGTCATCACTCCAGTTTTTCATTTTGCATGTGTTCGTATCGAACCACGACTCGTCCAAATATACATCACTATATCCTTCTCCACGCAGTCTATTTATTTCTTCTAAGTAGCGAAATCTCCACGCAACTATTTCTACAGACTCGGATCTAGCCGTTTTACGGAGAACTCTTTTATGTGAGAAACCCATACTTCGCAGTAATCTTCGCAAAGTCCCGTCAGAATATGGAAATTCATAGTCCGTCCCGGCAGTCTTTCGTTTCATCGCTTTCCCTAAACGGCGTATTGTTGGTGATTCTCCTTTCATATAGAATTCATACACCGTTCGTCGGACTAAGTCTCTCGTAAAATCATCTATCTTATCGAAGGACGACTTAATTTTATTGATTTTTTGTTTAGTAGGTGTCTTATATGATGAAACATCCTGAATCGCGGAAATTTTCCTCACTGTGGTTATACTAACACCAGTTGCGTCTGCTGTAATTTTATTTATGTTTTTACTTGGCAAAATACCCCCACTTTTTACTATATCACGCACATACTCGCATACATTTCTCACAATACACACACTCTGTTTTCTCATTTTCGAACCGCTCCCGATCGAATATTCTTTCTTCTTGGACGGTGTTCGTTCATTCTGATGGCTGGGACCTGGAAGATTATTTTCTTGTTCTGGCAAGGAATGCTCCTGCAACCACGGACGAAAAAATTCAGACATGTTGACAGATCACACTACACTCACTTTGTGCATCCAAAACTAGCTAAACAGAGACAAACAAACATCGCCACCTAAAGAGAGCCAAAGTAGGGACACGCCTTAGGGGTTCTCTAATATTCCCACGAGACGACATACCTAAATTTACATCTGTGAATCTGTGTAGTCTTTGAAGAAGCGGGAAAATTATATTACTGTGTGCATATTCCCAACTCCATTCTTTAAAACATCAAGTTAAAAGTACTGTATTTTGTTTCTAACTGGAATACTTGATTATACTGAAATTACATCATGAAATTTCTAATCATTATATATATATATATATATATATATATATATATATATATGCGGATCCAAGGGTGAGATAAGGGGCTATAGCCCCCCTTGACGCTCAGGTTTACACTGGATAAAATGGGCTTCAATTCTGCTTTGGACTGGATAAAACGGCAAATTATGGTTTAGCCCCTCCCTTGATCATATCCTGGATCCGCCACTGTATATATATATATATCCATGAAAACAAAACTTTCACAATTACGTTGATATTAGTTTAATTAGTTTAACTAGTAACTATACCAGTGACGTATTCTGGGTTAACTTATTATTATTATTATTATTATTATTATTATTATTATTATTATTATTATTATTATTATTATTTGACAGGCCCGTGAATAATACTATAATGACAATTTAAACTTATTTTTTTAAAAAAGAAATGGCGTAAAAAGCATTCTTTTAAGTATAAAGTTCCTTATATTTATTAATGTATGCGGGATCTGAATAATAAAGCTATCATTACTAATTTCCTGTGTGTACTACCCTACTTCGCAGTTTGTCCAGTTTTTATACACGTGATGCATCACATTAGAATGAAACTGATCAATTGTTCACCTGCCTAACTATATCATAAAGTGATAAATAATGTTCTTATGAGCAGAGCAAACAAACACTCAGAATCTTTATTAAGCCTATTGCTAATATTAATATTAGCAATAATAATAACTAAATTCCTTGCGCAACAGCCCTTAGGAGGCCTGGACTTATGGCACTGATGACTGTGGGATGATGTATTGTCAGCACATCGGCTATCCTCGCCTTTAATGTTGGCTTCATAGACTGCAGTTCGCTACTTTTTTCTTTCAAGTGGCTTCCAAGTTCAGGGGTATAGAAGCAAAATCTGCTAAATCAATTTTTCAATTTTGTCAGGAAACGAAGAAGAAATGACGCCCGTATGTTTCAGAATTGTTGATTTTTTTAATGGTCACAGATGAGTCAAATCTACCACTAAAAAAATCAATATTTCTGAAACATAAGGGCATCACTTTGTCTTCGTTCCCTAACAAAATTGAAAAAATGGATTTAACAGGGTTTGCTTCTATTCCCCTGAATTGTCCTCACGACGCTGAGTGAACGCTGCAACGCCAACACAATCTGGTGACTACGAATGGTCACACTTATCTTTCCTCTGACCAGACCCGGCACTGCTTAACTTCGCTGATCTCACGGGTAGTGATATTCCAGTGTAGCTAGGACGTTAGTAGTAATATAATAAATGCATATTGAAATAGTGAGGAAATTTGCAAGGAAATATAAGGAAGTGCTAAACTGACTCCCTGGAGCTACGGTTCATGACGGATTGTGCCTAACCAATGGCGCATTGCAACAACCATCGAGAGCTCCTCCGTGGCTAAGCGGCTAGCGTACGCGGCTTTGGCGTGGGAGACCCGGGTTCGATTCCCGGCGGGAGCTCATGTGGTTCGGATTTCACGTTAATCAGTAGGTCCACGTCTCATATAGCCTCGCTGCTGAACGGGACAAAAAACTCAAACTCAACTCAACTCAACAACAACCATCGGCCACACACTGAAAATATTCGAGATAGGAAGATATCGGCTTTTAAACTGTGTTGCTATTTCTTTACGCAGTGCTCGAAGTGGGAGATCTAAAGAAGTATATCATGCATACCCCCCTCTTCTATTTAGATCATTGCCTTTACGTCACTTATGGAGGAAACATAATGCAAAGGCTTAGATCGGGAGTAGAGAAGTTTTGCTCTATTCGGTAATATTTACATGCTTCCCGACATAGTTTACATCAAAGTAATTTGTATTTTAAGCTAAACAAGTAGAATAAAATAGCTTTATTCTATTTCATATGACTTGGGCTGATTGCAAAGCCTAGTAAAAGCTACGGATGCCAGACGGAGGAACCGCAGTACAATGCTACTATGATAACCGTAGTGGGGTTAGCCATACTGACAGCTGAAAAAAGTTCAATGTGAGTTCGAGCGGCAACGCCGGATTCTAGTTACAAAGAAGGATTTATGGTAGGGACAAGTGAACCCTTAGATCTTGACCTTCGAGGAAAAAGTTGGCGATGTTTTGTCGCGTAGTATAACTAGTTCGCTCATACTTTTTTAACGGTTCACACAATGTGTTCAAATGATTTAATAGTATTTTCGAAACACTTTAACAATGAGCATTTAGTATGATCACAATCTTAGGTTGTTCAACAACTAAATTATTACGAGAGAATGAAAGATGCGATTCGGCAAATATTTACTATTTTCAAAACACTAACAATGAGTATGCCTTAGCATACGAACCACCATATATGCTGAGCTTCCTTCGTCATGCGATCCGTAAATAATTAGTTCGTTCACACAAGGATCCGAGTATGCTTTGGCATGCGATTCGTAAAAGACACAAAGTAAGAAGCATCTATTTAGCACGTCTTTTATACCAAAAGTTCTAAGTTCAAATACCGGAGGAGGCACTTATACCGTAAATCGTTTCCTGGTGGTAGTGTGACGCGTTAAAAAACGCGGCAATAACATGTATTATATGTACTTCTACCGTAGGAAACGCAACTGTTTAATGTACGCGTGTTTACCTTAAAAATTTGATTCAAAACCTGAATTAAATCCGGTATGATCTTCGGTTAAAAAAAACTTGCGTGCCATAAGTCCGGTATAGTACCCACCTCTGGTTTGAAGTAATTAGGGCTCACAGCAAAAATTATGTGGCCTAAACACGGATGGTTTATGCAGTTCGGATTATTGTTAAAATCACTACAGTCTTCTGAGAATATGTTTCTTAGCTATGTAACAACTAAAAATTCACCAGTACAAAAAACTATAGGTCCACGTCCCATGTAGCCTTAGTATTAAACAGCACATACCAATAAATTAAGTCTTACTTCTACCCATTACTTTTTCCTCTTAACGTCTTTTCATAGGAAAAAACATCAAAACAACTTTCTCTAACTACCTTTATACCATACAATAGGTGCATGTGTCTGTGGGTTTTCTCCCGCTTTCCTTTAGTTGTTCATTTTTCAAGGACTGTAAAATACCCCATCATCTTTTCACAAAACTTAGCTTAACAATGTTTATATATATATATATATATATATATATATATATATATATATATATATATATATATACAATAACTGTATCCGCGGTTTGTCTCGGGTTCTCCCGTTTTCTTCCACATTCTCACTATTTTTTCAACATTCTAAACTATGTGTTAATTCTTTTTTCATACATAAAAAGAACACTGTAAATAACAAAGCATAAAAAGAACTTACATGAAACTTCCAAGACAATGATGAAGAAAAAACACAAAATTCAAAAATCAGCAGAAACACAGTGTATGAACACCTTGATATAACAAAATAAGGATAGATGATATAAATCAGGGGATTTTATATAGTTTATTACATACATTGGGAGGGCATCAAACTTTTAACGACAATTGGGACATCTTGCCTGGAAAATTTTCAAGATGTAATCTACATAATTGCCAACTTGTATTTTATATTCCAATAGTGATTTATGTCAGGGCTTTCTGTATAGTTATAAACTTGTATTCTCAAATCAATGGGTTTCATCTGGCATTGGTTAAAAATTTTCTCTGCATATATAATTTCAAATATTCCAAAATGAGTTTTTGGTTATTGTATATACGAGTTGGAATTTCGTTTTCCATGTATACTACATGTACACTTTGTATGATAAAATTTCATTCTACTGTATGGCTGTTGATAGTATCATTTTTTTCTTAATGTATTCTCAAATAATTGGAATCCATCTGCTTTTTTAAGTAATCACTCTCTCTCTGTAGCAATACCAAAGTTGGCCAGTTAGTGCAGTGACCCTAACATTCATTTCCGAGTATCCCTTCAGGGTCTCATATACTTCAGCTCATTCATGCAGAGGGGGAAGGGGAAAGTTGTCTACATGCACAGTATGCAACACGTAGAAGGAAGGAATCTTAGTTGCAACAACTCATCACAAAGTTACTTCCTCCAACCCCTTCAGAGGTAATTCGCATGAAGGCATGGGGAAAGCACCACCAATGCAAGCAGGAGGGTTCAAGCATCAGAGTTCAAGGCCTCTGTAACGTCAAAACACCAGGTTTACTCTCAGTCTTATTTAGTTTTCAGAGTCCTAGCAAAAAGGGTGTGCTACAAGTTTCTCTTTATGAGAGAATAAAATATACACTTTGAAGAGTGTTCAAATGAAATAAATGATATAGTAAATAAATAAAAGTAAAGATAAATGAAATAAATGATATAGTAAAGATTTTAACCCTACCAATTCTCTACTCCTTCCCTACCAATCCACTACGCCTCCAGGGTTAAACACTTCGGGCCTTATGCAGAGTCGTTATGACGCGTGATTAGTGCCATACTAAAGAGTTCGACTAACATATGTTTCCTACAGGTAGTCAGGCTTTTAGCATGATGCTAATCATACGTCAAAACGACTCTGCATAAGGCGGAACGTGTTGACATGATTAACCTGGTAGTATCGGGTTAATTCCCGTTCTGTTTACAACTATTTTTTTAAAACGTTCACACATAAATTTACCAACGAGTATGTTATACATATGATCCCTCAAAATACAAGTTGCAAAAAGCAAATGATCCAATTTAAAATAACACGATAGAATACAGAAATGTTCCTCCACTCCTCACAAAATCCCAACGTCTTTCAGACGAAAAAATGCACAATACTCCACCTCCTCCTTCTAATCCAACTTTCCATAGGAAAATATTACTCTGCAGGGCTTTCACATAGAGGGTCTCGGGTTCAATCTCCATTTTTAGTACTCACATAGAGGGTTCGAGTAATTATTACGAGCCGGTTAAAATGTTTCTAATCCGACTTACCACAGAAATTCTTTAACAGCAACTATTATTGTAAATAATCGGGAAAAAGAAACATAGTGTTCAGGGGGAATATTTTTGAGGAGGCAGGGGCACTCTTTCCACAACAATTTTAAAGGTTCTCAGCAATGCAAGGGCTATAAAAAATCCATAAAGAACCAAAACCATTGGAGGTTTCCTGAGCAATACAGGACTTATAGGAGGTCCATGGGGACCCAGCGAACCATTTGAGGACCCAAAACCACTGGAGGGGTCCTGAGCAATACAGAGGCTATGCACACTACAGGGACAAATTTCAACAACGAGCTTTTTTCTACGCTCACACAAAGTATTCGGGGCATAGAGTTAAAAGATACGAATAAATAAAAGCTCAAGCCAGGGACCCATGGTCCCTACACAGGGACAATCTTCAGGGGCTATAGGACATCCATGGGGTCCATGCTCGTGCGTGGACACACAAAAGGTCAATCACATCATCATCTAATGTCATTCCACTTTCCAGGAAAATACTCAGACCTACTTTCACATGTCAAAATTAACGTCATACACTTTCTAAAGCTTGTCAAGTATATACAAACCATTAAAATAACGGGACTCAAAAGCCATTGACGAACCGCTGCCATGATTCTACTTACGTTGAAGGGAATGACTTGATTTGATAATTGGATGACTAAATTTATTGTTACAAGAAAATCAGTTTCAATACTTTTCTAAAACACCTCATATATATATATATATACATAATATACCCTCAGATCTTTATGGTATACAATGTAATACCCCATTGATTTTCCTTTTTATGTACACTCATGTCCAAAATTATTGTCGCATGTATATAAACGTGTTGTTGTAGCAATACAATTTGATAACGAATTCTGCCGGTATTTCTTATAATGTTTGTATGTGTATAATCGACAAAGACATGTAAGTGGTAAATTTCATGTCAAAAGAGCAGTAAATAAGAATAATAAAACGAAAATAAAGTTTTCTTGTCCATTTAGCAACATTTTGTTTTACTCATTCTAATTTTCGTACTTATAATTCTTTTCCTATGAAATTTACCACAAATATACATTGCCTGATTATACATATAGTGTCAGTATTAAGGGTACCCTGCAAAGTCATTTTCAAATTATATTCTTACAAGAAGGCAATTATAGATATGCGACAACCATTTTGGACATGAGTGTACATTTCACTTTACCCAGATATTAAGAAATTTGTATTTATTAAAGTTTATTCTATATTCTCGTTAGAAGTGTATTCTGTAAAAATAATATCCCATTAACATTATTTACCTTACTTCTTTAGGCATTAGATGGAAACACTTGGAATGACTTCGTAAATACAGACAGTGCTCAAACCTTGTTTCGAGGAAGACGAGATACATTAACAATAACGAAATCTGAATGTAACGACGTTACTGGTTGTATGTGTGCAACTAATTCTGAAGAGCTGAAGGTGCAAGTATGTAGACAGGAACATAATCGATGTATAGAACCTGCATGTGTGGATCCTGTTCAACCTGTGGGACATTGTTGTCCTATTTGTGGTAAGAATTAACCAACAGGATAACGTCTGTGGAACCAAAAGAAAGATCGCTTTTCTTTAAAATTTTATCAGTAATGCCTTATTGAATTATTCAAAATGAATCACATAAAAATTTTGTTGTTTGTGATAGCAAGAGGCATTAAAATTCTTGATATTTGCATGTCGGATTGGCTGGAGAACCATGTCTAACTTATCAAGCTCCTTTGCTTTAAGCTCTATCGTTTGTTGTGAATTTTTAATATTGGTAAAATGGTGCATTTTACAGAAAAGTTTGAATTGCGATGCTAGAAAACTTTTACTGACTTAACAATTACGGCATCCCGATTCATCATTATCCGTTACCATAGATGACAGTCGACGTTTTATAATGCTCTTTTGTTTAACCATTCGTTACCGTTACAGTCAAACTCCAAAATAGTTTATTCTATCCAGATTTAAACTCATGGCTGGATGCATAACTACTATTTGAATGCACCTCGTATATTCAATGTACACTTATGTTCAAAATGATTGTCGCATATCTATAACTGTCTTCTTGTAAGAATATAATTTGATAATGATTTTGCCTAGTACTTTTAATACTGATACTATATGTATAATCGGAAAGTGTATATTTGTGGTAAATTTCATAGGAAAAGAATTATAAATACGAAAATTACAATGAGTAAAACAAAATACTTCTAAATGGACAATAAAGTTTTATTTTCGTTTTATTGTTCTTATTTGCTGCTCTTTTGTCAAATAAATTTGCCACATTCATGTCTTTGCCGATTATACAGATACTAACATTATAAGAAATACCGGGCGAATTCGTTATCAAATTATATTCCTACAACAACATATTTATAGACATACGACAATAATTTTGGACATGAGTGTACATTATTCGTCAGTTATTAAAGAGCATAGCTGCTCTATATTTAACTATATATATAATGTATTACCAGTGCGCAATTTACTTTTATTTCAAAAGGAAAATCGAAATCTGGGTATCAAAACACATTACTCGAGATGGGCATAAGAATGTTATGAAAACAATGTTAGATTAGTTGTGCCAGCATGAAAACAGTAAAATAGTGAGGTTAGGTTAGTCCATTATACATTAGATTAGATTTTAATTTAGCAAAAACCAGTAATTAATATAGTTAGCAACATGAATATCGGGATAATGTGCTGTCCACAATGATAATACAAATATTTACAGGTGGACATTCCGGTGCAGCTTGTGACCTAGAGTTAATCTTTGTAATGCACAGTAAGTCAAATAAACATTGGAGACTTAGCAGCTTCAGGCGTGTAGCAGTCAAATCAACATCCTCCTTACTTTTGCTAAGCAGCATATCAACTATTTTATTATAATGTAGGTTCTTTTCTTAATACTATCCATTAAGATATATAGAGCGAACCTAACTATCGTGCAGGACAATTTTAAGCGCAACATCCTCCTTACTTTTGCTAAGCAGCATATCAACTATTTTATTATAATGTAGGTTCTTTTCTTAATACTATCCATTAAGATATATAGAGCGAACCTAACTATCGTGCAGGACAATTTTAAGCATACTCGACTATTTCTTAGCTAAGTTGTGTCACTAATAACACATTTACTCTTAAAACAGCTCCATTCCCTATGTTAATTCATGACCACAGAGACATACTTCAATCATCACAGAGTTTTCACACCTTCTGTTTTGTTGTTTTATTGCTGTATCTACACAACTGAAATCTAAGCTAGGCCTATTTGTGATTATGTAAGTTTCGCGTTGTGTACAATTTTCGGGAAGCTACACTTAAGAATGCTTAGTTTAGCATTACATATTCATCCTTACTGTTTATAAAATCACCAAATTACTAAACAGCTTACATTTTAAAGCAATTAATTAACAGTTCAAGTGAATAAATTGTTATTATATTTAAAGATTGTTATTGCAAACAGTGTTGAATTCAGACATTTTCACCCGGGGGGGATGTGAACTCCTCGGGGGGGAGGGTTGTTTTTCTGTATTTTTGCAAGAAAGCAGCATATTTAACAATTTCATTCACATGCACATCTAACCTAATATTGAGACTAATTGCTGATAAATATTCAATATGAGATTATAATTTAAAAAAAAAAACAAAAAAAAAATCGTTTAATTTTATCTACAACATTAAATAGACTGGCAAAAATATTTTAGACTAAACTTTTTAACTGCTATTTACAGTAGCTATTTTTGTTATTATTTCTTATATTCAGTAGTTACTGTTTGTTACTAATGTAGAAGTTTTTAAAAAGATTTAAATTGACTCACATATTTTTCTGGCCTAAAACAAACATACATAGGAATATCTTAACAACAAGTTATCATTCTTTCTCACACTTCTGATTCTAAATCAAGCATATTAGCCTTGATTTCTTCACTGCATACACATCAGTTTAGTTTACGAAATCTACAGTAGATTAGTATCGTGGAAAATCAGCGCTTGGGGCGAGAGTATACGACGGCACTCCCGTACATATGAGTGAGGTCCACAGACCAGCCGCGAAAAATGAGAAAATTTAAAAAAGTAAACTCTGCTCTTCCTTGATTTTGAGCACTTTTTATTACTTTTTTCCTTTCATTTTATATATGTACACATGCCCACATGTGCACGTGTGTTTCATTCCTCTCTTTTTTTCTTTCCTTCTTTTCTTTTTCCCTCCCGAATTTTGCGCCTCTTACTTCGGCGCCCGGGGCCGTCGACCAGCTTGCCCCTCCCTCATGGCACGGCAGTGAGCAGGATCTTCGTAAACTTCAATAGCAATCTTTCACTTATATATACTATTATATTGATAAATTCTATATAAATCTCTAACCCAGGAGGGATAACTGCTCCTCCCTGATCCCTCTGAGTCTCACCCTTTAACTTACTTATTTTTAGTTAAAGAAAGGTGTGTTTACATTAACAATCGTCAAACACATTTACATCTGTTACTTCCGATGCGAGAAATGGGATTTAGGCACTCTATTTCAAATAGTGCACGAACTGTACATTTTGAAGAACTGAAGTCTGGTGACATAAGAGATCATATGGAATGATCGAAAGATCTTCCCTATCTTTCCTTTCCTATCTCAATCTGAGCTAGTGCTACCTACTAATATAAAATATAGGGAAAGAGTATAGTACCTACTAAAATACAAAACTTTCTTCAACAGTTGACAATTTCATGTTCTGCCAGACTCGGTCATAGCGTTAAGAAATACAGGTTTTATTGACTTTTTGGTATTTTATCTTAGATGTTACATGTTTATGCGTCATTTATATGTATATTGAGAAATCGGATTTCGTCTGCATGTGCACGGTGGGTGAAGCAATTTCTACATTTTGTGACTGAAATTTTGGAAGTTTCTCCGGGGGGTAATACATTTTCTTCGGGGGGGACATTCCCCCCCGGGCTACCCCCTGAATTCATCCCTGATTGCAAATTTCACAAATTTAGTAAAATATACGGTATGTTAATACATCAACTACCTTGTTTTTTTCTTTCTATAAAAGTGTTATTTATTATCGCGGACGTAAATTCATGTCGACAGTCTTCACCTTGCATTCCGTTTAGAACAGCCTCTATTTTCTTCAGTGTTGACCAACAGCGTAATATAGTGAATTGCGTTAAGTTCTATAAATAAAACAACGTTTTTGTTACTCTTCACCTATATAGCATTAGACAACTGCAATTTAATTTTCCTTAACATAGTTATGCAGCGGCTAATATTGCTTTTAAAAATATGGAGAATATCATGTAATACTTAAATTAAGAGTATTGAATCAATCTATAATATTTTGATATTGCCTATTCAAAATCAGATAAGTTGTTACTGAATTGGACAGACGTTTCAATCACCCTTCTCTGGCTGAATACGTATACACGTAGTTCATTTTAATTGAAGTATAGCGAAAATTGGGGGATACCGTACACTGTTCAACAATGAAAATGTAAATTGAACAAGATCACCTAATTTTTATTGATTTTGTGGTGCTGATCACGAATATGAAAGTGAAAATCGAATATTAGCTCTGGTTTTTGTTTTACATCCATGTCTAAAAATAACGTTATAATAGTGACTATAGCTTTTCGCTTTATTTGGGTTAAAAATGTCCTTGATCTGGCAACACTGGAAAAAATTACAAATGCTTTGTTTCTATTCCTTATCACAGTTGTGTTCTGCTATTATTCGAAATAACAATGCTATTGCAGTTATCAGAGTTGTTGATGTGATTTTTTTGTAGTGCTGCATATAAAAATACAGTTTTACAAGCATACTTTTGAACAGTTCCTCTGAGTTGCTTGAAATGACAGTTTGAGTGTTTGAATAGACGAAAATGCCGCGACATTGTGTAAATAGAGACAATTTCTGCTGTGTGTGAAGTAACATTTTCTTCACAAAAGCAGCAATTTCTACTACGTGTGTAGAGAAGTAACATTTTCTTCACAAAAGCAGCAATTTCTGCTACGTGTGAGGAGAAGTAACATTTTCTTCACAAAAGCAGCATATAACACCATTAATAAGAAAAGCTTATGAACTTTATTTGGAGACCAAGGATAAGGCTTGGGCACCCCACATTGTTTGTAACTCTTGTGCAACCAATCTGAGAAACTGGATTAATGGGGCCTATGATTTGGAGGAAGCCAAGCGACCAGATCAATGATTGTTACTATTGTATGGTTCCCTCTGGCCAGAAGGGAATTTCCATGAAAAAGAAACGGACCTTGGTATATCCTAATATTCCTTCTGCAATGCGCCCAGTTCCACATGGAGAAGGACTACCTGTTCCTACCCCATCCAAAGAATACGACCTTTCTTCCGATGATGATCAAGGTGTTATAGCTCCTGAACCAAGTACTTCGAACGACCCTGACTTTGTGGTAAACGACCCCACAAGTGAACCACATAAACTCACTTAAGAAGAGCTAAGTGATCTAATCAGGAATTTAGACCTACCGAAAAGCAAAGCAGAAATTTTAGTATAATGGTTACAACAATGGAATTTATTGCAGGAAGAAGTAAATGTTTCAGTGTATAGGAATAGGAAAAAGAAGTTCACCTAATTTTTTACTATGCAAGACACACTTGTGGCATGTATGGATATAAGTGGTCTCATGAAGGCTCTCAAAATTAATTACAATCCTACGGAGTGGAGGCTCTTCGTAGATTCGTGAAAGGTGAGTTTAAACGCAGTGCTTTTACATATTGGAAATGAACTTCCTTCAATTCCAGTAGGTTATGCAGTTAATTTGAAAGAATCTTATGAAAATTTGAAAGTTTACTTTAAGCCATTAAATATTATGATTTTCAGTGGCTCATTTGTGGTGCCCTCAAAGTAATGGCGCTGTTGTTAGGTATGCAATTAGGGCAGGGCCAGATTAAGGGAGGGGCTTAGGGGGCTATAACCCCGGGCCTCCTGGTGGACAGGAGCCTCTACTCTGACCAAAATCTCAACTGGCTATCTATAAAGAATCATAAAGATGCAATCATCATCATAAAATATGACCAAAAATATGAAACATATTCCCTTAACCTTCCTACTGTACTTTCACAGAAAAGTATTAAGCGAAGTCAGCAGGGGCCACATATTTTTTCTAGCCCCGGACTTCCAGATAGGTTAATGCGGTCCTGAGTTAGGGTATACACAATATTGTTGCTTTATTTGTGAGTGGGACAGTAGAGATAGTGCATCTCACTACGGCAAAAGTGATTGGAGTACAAGAGAAACCCTTCAGCCAGGGGTGAAAAATGTGCAACGTGAACCACTTGTAGGTCATAAGCGAATTTTGCTTCTCCCAGCTTCATATTAAATTAGGTCTCATGAAAAGTTTTGTTAAGAGCAGGAACCAAGAGGGTGAGGTCTAAAAGTACTTAAGAGGAAAATTCCCTCACTTAAATGATGCCCAAGTTAAAGAAGGTGTCTTTATAGGACCACAGTTTCGACAGCTATTCAGAGATCATCATTTCGATTAAATTCTACAAGGCGAGGAAAAAGTTGTGTGGGAAAGCTTGAAAAGTGATTGTTTACAGTTCTTGTGGTGACACCGAACAACAAATTACAGAGAAATAGTGGCTGAGTTGTTGTTATGCTACGAGAAACTTGGTTGCAATATGTTTCTGAAACTCCACTTTCTTCATTCTCATCTCGACTTTTTTCCTGAAGATTGTGAAGCAGTAAGTGACGAACATGGTGAGCGTTTTCATCAAGATATTGCAGCCATGGAGAAGAGATATGAGGGCAAGTGAAGTTCTAACATGTTAGCAGACTATTGTTGGACTATTGCAAGGGACGCTGTAGATGTGCTGTATAAAAGGCAGGCCAAGAGAAGACACTCAAAATGAATTCAACAGAAATCTATTTTGCACAAGGAATCTCACGAAACTTTTGCCTATATTGTGGTGTAGCTGTTGGTTTGAAAATTTATATTGTATTTTACTTTGCTTCTTTTGGAACTATTGGATTTTATGTATACTAATTGTGAAATCTTATTCAACTATAAAGAAATTAGGATTACTTCGTGCTGATTTTACTTGATGTAGCAAAAACATATTTGTACAAATTTGTTCTACAACAATTTGAAGCTCGTTATATCATTGATTTGAGCATTTTAAAGTATGCATATAGTACAAGGATATAAAAGCTATTGGCATGTGTATGTTTTAATTATATCCAAACTTATCACATTACGGTTAAATGAATGTAAAAATACCTTAATCTCGGTATTTACAACTATTTTGGTTAAATGTTTCATAAATTTTAATACTGTTGTACAGAGGTATTTTTTTCATAACCAGAGCTAAGAATAGTACACCACTATTACATTTTCTCATATTACGCTTAAATGAATGCAAAAATCATAAATTTAAACAATTTACATACTTTCGATCAAAATTTGTTGATCTGTGAATCGGATGCAGATTATCAAATATTTCTATCATATAATTTCTTTTTCTTTTTTTTTTTAAATCACTTATTTTAATTTTTATTCTCGATTTACCAGAAGCATAGCCCAATAACTTATTAATAATATGTTTCATTGTCTTCTTACAGGAGGATATATGTTACTGAATTATAATTCGAAGTACACGGTGTCAAAACTTCAAAATACTATTGACGAACTTATGCAGCGTAAAGAAAACAAAGAGTTTAAAATCCATTTTAGTAAACTGTCCGCTAGACAAGTTCAAGCCGTTATTATAGAATCTGGATTATACAAAGGAAGAAGCAAAAGATTTATTGATGATCTAGCCAATCGTTTACGAAGTGGTAGGTATAAGATAGTAATGTGTTTCCTAGTGTGCTCGTTTAAACCATTAAATTTAATACCGCAGGAATGTTGTTAGTTTCGTAACAGTAAACTTCCTTTCCGAAGCCATGAAATGTCCCGATTAGATGCAAAATTTCCCTGCAACTAAAATATGTTCCTTTTGGCCAGCCCTGGCCACGGCGAGCAGATAGTGGAAACTCTCCTCGTGAACGCTCACGAGCATTCTATGAGCAAATACCGTTGTTCGTGCTTCGTGAATCTTCGGGTTTTGTCCTTAGAAGAGCGGAAGTGTTGTCAACATTGGCGGTAATCACTAGCTTACCAAATAAAAAAAAAGTATGTATGGTAACTGATTGCCATTTAGTGTATAGTGTTTTTTACAATGTGGTAACCGTTAACTATAGACAACACAAACTGGTAACAGCAATCAAATGATAAACTATGTACGTTCCTTTTCTTCTTTTTTCTTTCCTTTTGTTAAAGAAGGATGTGGTGGAACCAAACCATCGCTTACATTTATAAAAATTTGCCAGTTTGCCCTATGGAAAACCAGTTTTCAATATATATATATATATATATATATATATATATATATATATTATCAAGTTCTTAATCCGAGTGTGGGTATGTTGTTTCGCTTTATAGGAAAAGAGATAATCTGTTGATACAAAAAAAAAATACTGTAGCACTTGTTTGTAATTATCTAAGTATTATCTCCAGAAAATTAGCTTATGCATGTATGTGTGTACGAATAGGCTTAGCAAGGGGTTGGTTGTGGAGATTAGAAGCCACTATTACACTATCAATAGGAAGAATAGTATTTCTTACTCCACTTTTAAAGTGGGGCCGCGGTGGCTCAGTGGTAGAACGTTCACATCTGGTGCTTGGGGTCCCGGGTTCGATCCCAGCCCCCGCCAAGTGAACTTTGCGGTGGACAAACACCGTGTGCGTGGGTTTTCTCGGGGTTCTCCCATTTCCTCCCACTTTCTTCATTCTATCATTTCATTCATTACTCATCATCACCGTCTCCTTTAGCCTAACCGATATAAGCGTGGGACGTAAAACCCAAATATTTCATTTCATTTTTTCCACTTTAATGTTACTTTGATCGCAAAGAATCAAACAAAATATTAAGAGAGCCAAAGAGATTTTCCATTTTTAAGAGTGACCATTAGTGGGTACCATTAGTTTTTTTTTTTTTTTAACAAGGAGTGTCTTTTTAATACGCTGGTGAAGAAAACGTCATTTCCGCTTCCTGTTTAGCTAGCTGGTTACAAACAAACCTGCTTCGAGCGGGCAATATAAAGAAGTTTACGTACTCGCCTCTGAAAATGATTTGTTTCGCTTTCGGATATAACCATAATAGTTTAAAATACATGCATTTTTTTTTTTTTTTTTGTTATACCAAGAATGAAATTAGAAATATTGTACTATATAATATACGAGTGGAACAATAACAAAGCCACACTATACATCAAACGATTGGACGAACAGATGAATATCTCAATCTTTTTGACACTTTCTCTCCTTGCATATTCTGCCACAAATAAATTAAAACACTTTTTTTCTTTTTACCAAAAGCATCCTTGCTCTGTGTTTAATTGCTGTTTGTGACATTTTTAGGCTAATTTCACTAACTATTTAATACATATTAATACTCAGAACACTGTAATATCGTTTCTTAGTAGTGATAACTGAATCACATGTTTAAAAATAAAAAATAAAAAAAATAAAATAAAAACCACTGGAATCTTCGAACAGTATATGCCCCAGCTTGGAGTGTGATACGTCAAAATAGCAAGTTTGATAACTATTTTACCCTTGTGGTAACATTTAGGCATAAAAATTTGAAACTCTTGAAACAATTGAGATTTGCAGGCAATGAATGATTTTAAAATTGATAAATCGGCGTTACATATATATGCAAGACAATCACATTTAAATAAGTACAAGCTAACCTAATCGTACCTTACAGCATATGAAAGTTGGTAAGAGTATAGTACAGGCAATATAGTAAACTTTAAACCGGACTTGTTAATTTGTCTGATTTCGTTTGACATAAACTATAATTGTTCCATCCTATCGATCTACACTGAGTAGGCATGAAGAATATGGGATTATCTTTCGAAAATTAATCTACAAAAATAGTTACGTGCATCAAAAGTATTTATGGAGGAGAGCATAGAAACAGCGTTAAAAAGTGTCTTGGTTACTAAGAAATTGAAATGCAAATCAACTTGTAGTGATTACTAGCCCAGGCTGGTTTACGCTTTTCGTACCATTTTTTCCACGCATACCCAACTTCACTGATCCGCCTGCTACTTACAGATGCATCCTTACATGCGCTCGAGCTTCAACTGCTCTGAATCATCATAGATGTAGTGTTACGTAAATTGACCACCCAGCGTAAGTTGGTACGTGTTTTCCTTATGAGCTTTAATACATGTGTATCCGGCATGTTACAAATCTGTACGCCGTCCGTGGCAGACGTAAAGAAAATAATTCAGTTAACAATAGGACATTAGATAGGATAGTTAGAGAATTATACTTTTTAAATAATTATTTCTGGTGGCACCTTTCAACTTTACCAGTGCAAAGCAGGAAATGGTCAGTCGCTAACAAAAGAATGAAGAATAGGCCTAAATGAGGAATTATTCCCATAAAGAGATGCTAAGTTTCTGACATTACCTATGTTTTAAAATGCATTGGTTATTCTAGCGCTGTCCCGAATATCTGATTATTATTAAAAAAAAAAAAATAAAAAAAAAAGATCAAGTTCCTTTCATATTAAACGTTTTCAGTGAAGATAAACAAACAATATGACAAAAGTATATAGCATGTCAATTTTCTATAATTTTAATTAATCTCAATCTAAAATAATTATTATGAGGCCCTCATGTACATGCTTGGGGTTGTCACTCACTTGTCACTCACGCCAGCAAGATATTGGCGATCGCAGTAATTAAAATGTACTGTAGAGTAATTTTCTTTCGTATTACGATAAATATAGCTTTCCTATACGCATAGAGTAAATATATTCATTGCTATTGGTGAAAAAAAATACTTTTTTTTTTCATAATTTTAAGTTTATTTCACAAGACTCCCAGGTGCTACATACGACGCCATTGAAACTGCCTTAACAACCACCTTAGCAACAGTTTGTTTGTAACCAATATGGCTGCGCCCAGTAAAATTCACAGCAGACGACTTCAGCAGCGTATAAGGAAAAATATATTGTCCCTGGCTGGTTGCTTGCCGGTAGCTTGTTAAAAGTGAAAAAGAATGTTAAATCATATCAACGACTGAAGCTACACGCTTGTCTCTCTTCGATAGTTACTGACTGGTTTTGAAAGTCATGATGTTGTAGGCCTACTGTAACAGCGTAAACTTGGAAGGGAACGTTCCAACTGAATGATACGAACAATTATTCCCAATGTCTTGAACATGAAACGTGGATTGCACGGATAACGCTTAAAGTGGGCTGGACTGCACTGGAATTTCCTTCCGGCAAATTAGTGTTTGGTCGGAACTCAGTTCTTCTGTGTAATTGTCTCTTAACAACATTTGAACATTTCTTTTAGATAATAATATCTAACTAACTCTATGGCCTATGGAACCCGAAGGTTCAATGCGGCGTTTACAACATATTTCCACTAACTTCTGTCCTTAGCCAACTGGATCCAGTTTCTACTCTGTACTCTTATTTCTGCAAGATCCATCTTAATATTGTCTTCCCATCTACGTCTAGGTCTTCCTAGTGGTCTTCTTCCAATTGGGTTTTCAGTTAAAATTATGAAAGCGTTTCTAATTTCTTCCATTCTGGCTACACGGAATGGCCACCTGAGCCTTCTACACTTAATGACCCTAACAATGTTAAGTGAGCGGTATAAACTATGCAATTCCTCGTTATGAATTTCCTCCAATCCCCATTTTCATCCGTCTTTGGTCCGAATACTACTACTACTACTACTACTACTACTAATAATAATAATAATAATAATAATAATAATAATACGCATTATTATTATTATTATTATTATTATTATTATTATTATTATTATTATTATTATTATTATTATTATTATTATTATTATTATTATTATTATTATATTCAACCTCCCGTCGTTCTGCTATCAATCTAGCAACGAAAGGCGTTCACAACTTAGCAAACGTGAAGCGAGTGACAAGTTACAGATCGAGTGCTAATGTAATACAATGTCACGAATTGTTTTGAAATCTTTGAGTTTTACGTCCCACGATTATGCCGGTTAGGCTAAAGGAGAATGTCACGAATTGTGTAAGCAAGCTAAAAAAGGCCTGAAACAATTCGTTTCCGATTTTTGCAGTCGTTTTTACGTCTGTAAGCTGACATGTTTAATATTAGTTTCTTTCTTTCTTTCTTTCTTTTTCATTTGTTAGTTACTTCAACGCTAACTGTAACCTCTATCATGCGTCTTCCTCGATCAAAAAACGTACCAATTTTATTTCCTGCAGTGTTTTCGCGTCACTGCTTTCGAAATGGGGAGGGGGAGAGCACACTTGCACATTTCACGCTTGCGTCTGCTCAATGCTTCAACATCGTGCGAATTTGTGACCAGGCTTGGCCGTAGGTTTTTTACCATCATGTGTGGTTGGCAACACTTATCGGATTCAGTGGAAGGGGCGGAGCTACCAACACCTGTGCTCACCTGTTCTTATCTCCGCTCGTTGTCGCTCACGCTTCGGCTCCGGGAGCCAATTCATGGGCAGGCCTGCTTTTGGCCATTGAAACATAGCACCAACACCTGTGTGCTTTCCAAAACGCAGAAACACCAGATGAGTATTTCCCAACATTTTTTAAGGAACTACAATCTCATCCCCCGTGTGCGGAGAAAAGGACGTATAGATCTGCGATTGACTCAATGTCCACAATGTCACTTTGCCGCAATAGGAGTTCCTACTTCCGTCTAGACTCATGCAATGTTTGTCACTCACGAGACAGATTGATTGAAGGAAGGAAAGAATGACTGAGTGAAAAATCGTATTAGAAAAGTTTAGGATGTCATAATATTCCGTTTTCAGCCTATTTTAAAGAAAAAATCCCATATTCTCTGCTTTGTTCAGAATTTTTCCGAAAACTTACAATACTGCATCACAGGCAAACCAACAGTGGCACTCTAAAGATAACATGCAGGTGAATATTGGCTTATTTCCCGTGGGTATTAGGCTGAAGGAATGATACCTTTATCATACGAATTTTTGGAGTGTAGTTTGGTCTACTTCCGTGCATGACGTCGTTAAAGGAAAATTGTATAAAAAGTTGTGTGTATTTGGTTGTCATTATTTCGTAAAACAAATGAAAGTATACTTAAGCTAGGAACTGATTTTACTTGTAGATTGGCTTATCTATGGAATGTTAACAGCTTCTTTCCATCACATTTCCCTCAAGCAAAGTGACATAAACATCACAATGTCAAGTATGCGGCAAGATGTCAAGTTAGAATTATTGTCCACAATTCCCTTCCGCAAGTGCCTTGGCTAATCCGGCTAATTCATTATAAATTGGGTTTCAGAAATTTTATAAAAATAGAGCAAAAATACTTTACAACACATCTGCTCTTCCAGAAGCTGATACATCTAATCCATTAATCGAGTGATATGTGTCATGATTGAGAGAGCTATCTCTATTTTTCAGTCCGCTCATTTCGTGTTTAGTTCATATTGAATAGTTGATCAAGTTCAATACGAAATAAATTTATAATAATTTTAATACTCCTTTAATTCTTACCTTTTCTTTCTTAATTAACATGTATAAAATTAAAAGAACTTATACTGAAATAGTACGTTTTAAAAAAATACTCTCACCACTCGTGCTGGAATCACGTAAGTTTAAATTTCTTCCAATTGCATGCTGGCAGAATAGCAAAGAGAGTTCAGTATCATTTTGGCACATCACAAATTTCTCTTCCAGTAGCTGAAGTGTCCGTTATTCTCTTGATAATAAATAAGATTGATGGAAAACAATTTAAACTAACAAACCTTGGCGTCTGACTTGAATAAATCGTTAACACGATTCAGAATTCATAAGAACTTAAGAAATATCCAATCCCAAATCGTCCCCCATCCAATGGTAAGAAAGGCATTACTCTTTCCTCTTGCTACGATAGGAAGTCATACGTCTTACAATATTCTGATCAATAACGTACCTGTATTTGTTACAGTATAATAAAAGCAAATTAATATTGAAATTATAGCCCTTAGTGATGAATTGTCTGCAGTCACTTTCGTGGCACGTCTTGAAGTTGGTTGCTCCCATTTCCACTTCTTGTAAGTTTCCGAGTCGAATATGGTTCTGTGTTTTTCTGTTCAGAAGGGCGCACTTTCAGTTCACCAATATACTTTACAACACATCTGCTCTTCCAGAAGCTGATACATCCGAACACTACTTTTGGCGTAGTGTTCGGAATAAAAGTTGGTATTGATGGTACGACCTGAACGAGCTCGAAGTGAATTACTCCCTCGTAGTTCCACCACACACTGACCATAACTTTATGTTCGTAACGGGGTTGTTTGACGACCAGTTCTGGAAGTTGGCCCTTGCTCAACAACTCTTTATGCACATTCGGGTTTCGAAAAAGACACTTACTTTAGTCACATCCATTCAGGAAACGCACATCAAACGGATTTTGAAGTACTTGTCAGCACATATCCACTCTGCTCTGTGCTTGAGCTGTGGTCAACTCATGTGGCATAATGCAGCAGCTCTCGGTGGTTTTCGTGAAGGTAACACACTACAATGGAATAGGACATGCCGAGTTGACCACATGAGTCGTGTGCTGGTGGACGGATGTTTCATCAGTGACATGACAATTTTCTCATGTAACGTCAAAATCTGTTACCCTAGGGCGGCTGGATCTTGGCTGATCTTCGACATTTTTACAACCTGAACAAAATTTCTGGAACCAACGAGTTGCTGTACTATAATTCATTGCACATTTTCATTTCCCATGACAAACGTTTTGGGTTGCTACCGCAGCATTATGCCCAAGTGCGAACTCACATAATAATAGTTTACGTGTTAGACGTTGTTGAGCACTCATCATCACTGGCACCTAAACTGACTGAAGATACTGATGGAGTGGCGACCCCATTGACAATTTGCCGCCATCCATGGCGGACCGTCTCCTACTACAGCGGCCAGGCCGCCAACACAGCTCTTTCCCGCTGGCGGCCCGCGAGCGACGATAGCAGCTGTTTCGCTAAAGTGCCCACGATGTAGTTTTGCAGCTATTTCGCGTGGCAGCCCGCCAGCGACGATAACAACTTTGCCGCTAAAGAACCTGATTGGAGAAATCGTCGTCTGGTCGCGCTGCCTGTATATTGGGTTCGCGTTCTTCATTTGTTACATGGTGATGCAGCGTGGGTGGACTCCATCAAACGTTTGCAAAGAGAGTTTACACGTATAAGTCTGAGAAGACGTTTTGTGAGTGAGAAAAATGTGCATACATTATACCGTAGTGCTTTTCCAAGTGAACAATAGTCTGGCAACTGTACCAAGTTGCTGGTGATTCGAAAATGACAAGAACATGATGTGTAAGTGCCCCCTGGGGACGAATAAAGTAAATGTTATATTGTGTCTCTTCACTGGTTTCTTCCCAATGGCTATAGTTAGCGTAACACATGTGTTGTTGTGTGTTAGGGGCCTCATAAACGAAATTAAAGTACCGCTAATTTTATCATTTTTCTGTAATCAAACTTAAAAAATAATCGAAAAATTGTTTTGTAGGAACAGTATTGTGCACTAGATACAGTTATCACGATTCGGCTAACTGCTTTCGTTAAGCAGAAATTTGTGGAATTTGCATTAACGAAAGCAGTTAGCCGACTGGTGATAACTGTTTCATGCACACTACTGTTCCTACAAAGCAATTTTTTGATTATGTTTTCAGTTTGATTACAGAAAAACGGTCATATTTAGCGGTACTTTAATTTAGTTCCTCCGAAACCTGGTCCTTGAGACCCAGGTATTTATTAATCTGGCTGCCTGCGTACGGATTTGTGGTCGTAAAAAACACAAATTGCTGACCAAGCCGCGTGCGACATTTTGGAGGCAGCAGACTCGTTACCGCTAAGCGAGCCGCCGGCGGAAAAAGTGTAAAGTCGCTGGCGGGCCGCTGTCGATACTGGTCTTAGCCCCGCTGTTTGGCCGTTGGAGGCCCGCCAGCGGATCGTCAATGGGGGACTTCCGTGTTAAATAGTCCGCTTGCTACACTACTTCTTAGACTAGTTTAATCTTGTCCTTACGGTCAATCACTGCGTACATGCGCCTACTCTTTGAGTTGAGTAAGTATTGCCTTGTACCATAAAATCGCCCCAATTTAATCCTTCGTTCGGGACTAAAAGTTCAAACTAAATAATAGTTAAATTTCCTCTGTCTCCCATCCTAAAGAATGGAATTGCCTAATTTTGTGTTTGTGAATCGAACATTTCTGTGAATCAAGAAGACTCTCTATAGTAAGATTGTGTCTTGTTATTCCAATGGTCTAATACTTCTCTCTATTGACTGTGTCTACTACATTGAATGTATTAGTTACTTCTTCTGGGTGAATTTCGAGCATTCGAGTAAATCATTCTAAACCAAACTTTATCCCCTTATATGCAATGGCTCAGAATAAATACATAGTTGTAGTCAAATTCCATTCCTCCATAAGTTCACCGGTAATATACGTATAAACTCCTGAACACATGCTGTTGGATATTAAACGTGTAACGCCAATATTACGATGAGGCAGCAGCTTCAAATGTGATATACAGATAGCTTAACGTACAAGTATAAGATTACTACACTTAATTACCACTCTGTGCGATGTACGACAGAGCTGGGAGATTGTAGAAGAAAGTCCAGAAGTGACAAGCACGTCTGTCTACCATGGAAAATTCCTTGAATGTTCTCCTAAGATATGACAAGCTTTTAGTCTGCAACACATTCGCAAACCTGGGGAGGTCTCTGGTGTGATACGTGTTGCGAACCCATGGATCAGGTATATTCAATCGGCGAGAGATCAAGTGAACAGCTGTAACTCGTGAAGGAAGTAGTGGAACATTGTATCTATCAAGAAAATGTAGAACATTGTATACCATATGTGGTCACGCATAATCTCGTTGGAATGTAACTTCATGAACATATAGTACAGGAACCACAATCAGTTTCAACTTCATATCAATGTACACTTGGTGGCAGGGTTGAAAAAAAAACATGTTTTTTTTAAATCATAAAAAACGTTTTTTATGTTTAAAACATGTTTTTTTTGTTTAAAACAAAGTACTTTGTTTTAAACAAGAAAAAAAACATGTTTAAAACGTTTATTTTGTTTAAAACAATAATCTACATAAGCATATATATTACATTTTTACACTCTTAGGTACTGCTTGCCATCTATATTCAACCGCTAGATCAAATTTCGGGAACTTCCCTAATCTCGATCCGCCCAAATGTTCAATTCCGGAGAAAATAATCGGGATTTTCCCGATCTCCGTTCACAGAATATGTAGTTTAGTTTCTTTGTGTTGCGTTCTACTGGTCGTCTGCATTCTTCATCTTTAAACTCCCATTGACGCAACTGCTGTGTCAGGGCTTTAAACCTCAATGGCTCAGTCTTAAACCTCAAATTAAGACTGGAAGATGGTTTTGGTACTAATTTATTCCTCAAAGATGCAACTTTCCTGGTGTACATTTTATGTATGTGGGAGGAGAGTAAATATCGTGTTTTTTTGTTTTGTTTTCAACAGTTTTTTGGGGGCCGTTCCCCCTCTTGGGGGATAGATTCATAAAAATTGTTACATGAAGCAATGAAGTAGGTTACTACATGGTAATATCGTGTATTTGTACCAGGGTTGGCTGGTTTAAACCAAAAAAACGAAAAATGTTCCTAAAAGTGTAAGTGTTTGTAAAATCTTGATGAACACACGTTTGTGGGTTATCACGTTTCACTCCCGTATATTATTCGTATTATATTCAGACCTAAATTCCCCATTCATTACTCAAAAAGATTATACTGCATAAGCAACTTCATATATATATATATATATATATATATATATATATATATATATATATATATATATATATATATATATATATATATATATAAGTTTATAAATGTTTGTTTTGTGATTTTTTTGTAGTTGTTATTATTGTTTTTATTTAATTGCAATCAAAGAAAAATTCTAAATATTGTTTCGTTTCAATGTTTACTATCGATAAAATACATCGAAATGCCGTACTTTTTGTGTGGGGGAGGGGGGTCAGACCCCACGAGAGACATTTAGTGAAATGAGAAGTCTCTTTGGTATTTATTTATGTATAAATGAGTCTGAGCCAAAGTGGATTCAAATAATTCGTATCTTTATTCACTTTTCTTACTAATATGCAAATTAAGTCGTTATATTTCTTTAATTTGGACCAATAAAAGTCGCTGTTAACTAACTCGAACTAAATTAGTTCTTCTGTACTCCGTAGTACTTTGAAATTGTCCATATGTAATTCTGTATAATGGTTTCACTTGTGCAACTGTTTATCTTTTTGTCCTTCTGAAATGACTCTTGACAGTTATATTAAGAAGCATGTAAAGATCAGTACAACGTATTTTTATCAGGATTCCTTCGTGAGTGAGTCGGCAGACGTATCGCATTTGTGGCCAATTAGTCCTGATTCCGAGTTCAAATGGAGGACAATTTCTCTCGGATGTAACTCGAGAAACGATTTTTATTCCGCTTTAAGCTTATGTGATCCCTTCCAGCATAACCCGGTAGTTGCATAATAACATCAAGGCGAAACAAACTTATTTCTGTCCATATATGATACGAATATATAGAGCAAATTATTTAAACCAAAAGAACTTGGTTTAAACCAAAAAAAAAAAAAAAAACGTTTTTTTTTTGTTTTTTCAATAAAAACCATGGTTTTTGCCAACCCTGATTTGTATTTCTTGCATATTATGGGGAGCAGGGAGGGGACAAAGTTAGCCAATTTTTGGAGTTTCAGTTTTTTGACGTAAATTACATTTACTTTTACAACAAACATCAATAGCTCAGTCCTTAATTAAGCTAGAAAGGTGATTTGGTACCAAAGTATTTTTGAGAGATAAAGCTTTCCGTCACTTGCATTTTATGTATATACGGGGTACGTATGTACGGCCGAGAGAGGGAGGATGAAGTTTTTTTTCATAATTTTTTTTCATCAGGTTTTGGCGGGTATTCCTCCCCTCTGTATGGTACATCCATAAAAATTGGTATGTGAAGCAATGAAGTAGTCCCCTACATCATAGTAACCTGTATGTGTACTTGTTGTTTATAGAGGAAGAGGGGGTCAAATTTGGTTAATTTACATTTATTTTCGGGACGGTCCCGTATAACACAAGATATATTTCACTGAAGTGGTCTAGAAGCATAATTCTTGTTCGTATACATGATGTGTGCAGCAAAAATGATTTGCATATGGACGTGGTACTATAGTGGGGGAGGGGAGAGAATGTCTAATTCAATGAATGTTTTTCTGCGCATATATTTTTTAAAAATATTTCCTACATAAAACGAATTCATTACGCAATGGCAGCAATGACTACCATTTCTTATATTATTGTCACAAGTATGTGGCCTACACATTAGCATCATTTTGTCAGCGCAGATAACTGCAAGGGTTGCCAGGGCCCCGCAAAGTCAATATTTTCATATTTTTAATGATTTTTTATGTCTGTTCTTTTTCTACGAATACGGCGGGAATTTCACGCATATTATCTCGTTGGAATTTGCGGTCTATAAGCTTTTATATGGTGTATATCTCATGAAATGTTCAAATACTTCACTTGAACTTCTGTTGGTTTAGTTATAAGCACACTGATGTGCAGAATTTCGTTCAGTAATTGCTGTTATAATAAGAATATAACTCTGCTTGTAATTTACTTCATGCACAAACCCTGCGGAGGATGGGTTGTTTGTTAGAAAATTAAATTAGCTTCTTCAATCTGATATTTTAGTTGTTTTAAACATGTCCAACCAGCAAAAAAACACGTTTAAAACAATTTGTTTAAAACGTTTAAAACAAACTGAATAAAACAACAGCCCTCGTTTTAAACATGTTTTAAACACTTGTTTTAAACATTTTGTTTTAAACATATCAACCCTGCTTGGTGGTCAAAGACATGTGTATGCGTATTAGACGCGAGTGATCTAGTAATGGTACCTCATGCTATAACGTTCCATACCTGACCAGTGTGGCGATGCAAAATGCACGCGTTATTCAACATGTCCCCACGGTTCTGTCAGATATGGATTTCGCTATCATGATGCTACATACAGAAGCGACTTCGGCCGAGCAGATGATATCAAGTAGGTGCCGTGTATGGCGATTTGGAATTCTCCGCTCACCTGCATGTCTATGAACATGTACGCAGCCTTCACTGTATCCAAAGTAGTAATGACTATCATCGTTAATTACCACCATCTTCAAAAAAAAAAAAAAAAAAAGTGTGAAATTTGGAGCCGATAAAATTGGAGATTCGACATATGAATGCTTACTCGTACATAAGATATGATTATCTGATTCATTTGAAACGGTAATCTGAGTCGAGAAATGGGTGACCATCTCTCGCGACAGAGGACCTTGTGTACCTAGTGCGGCACAACATTTTGGAGAAGCGTCACTTCATAATAACTGAACCCACAACTAGTTCCCACAAATTTTTCGATCGTTGTTGCACGAAATTTTCACGACACGCTTGGGTTTTAAGAAATTGTTTGCCAGTTTGGATGACGAAGCAACTGACATTGGTTCCACTCCCAGACGGCTGACTTTCACCACAATTAATCGCACAAAATTACAAGTGTCTGAATTAAAGTGGTGAGTATGTTGAAAAGTAGTGGGATCTGTGCTGCATCTGTGGCAAGAAATGTTTCAAGGATACTTATTTCCTTTTTATGTCTCTCGTCCTTGGGAAACTTACTTTCTTGACATGCCACGTATTAATTTTTGTATACAGGAATAAGTGCATTAGATAAACTTTCTTCCCTTGTTTTATAGCGATAAAACTGTAATGTTTATTGACGTGACTTCCTTCAAAAGTCGTCACTATAACAAATGTAATCCTGATCTGTATCTATGAAAATGTAACAGAAATTTTGAGCTTGGTTGATCTTAAAAATACTAGTTTTAATTTTCATCTACAAAGTGATGGATTAAAATTTCTTTATTCTTGCATTATGTTAATAATTACTCAATATTCTCCATTCAGATGATAATCTAGGAATCGACCGAGTCACTGCCCATTATTCGGGACACGCACAGCACGCACTCTGGAGCAAACAGGCTGGCACAGCCACTGGAGTGTTCTTCTTCGTTCTCCTTGTATTGGCGTTGGTTGCTTATGTCGTCTACAAAAAGAGAAGGTAAATTATTTACTGTTAAGTGGTAAGACAAAATGAAATCTTTAGTTTAGCGCCCACAGTTATGCTTTGTAAGTAAAAGATTTTTCTTTTCTTTTTTTCTTTTTCTTTTTTCTTTTTTCTTTTTTTGTTAATGAATAGAGATATACAGGGTCTGCACGGGCCGGAATTTTTAGCCCGGGCCCGGCCCGTGAATTTACAATGTAAGGCCAGACCCGAGCCCGAAATATGTTTTAGCATTTAGGCCCGAGTCCGGTCCGAGATCGTGTGATAATTAAATGAGCCCGAATTACATAAGCTTAATAATTGACGCAAAATTGTATTTGTATTTATAGCCTTTAGAAGTTTAAGTTTGCAGTTGTGCTTTAAAAATTCTCAAGAAAGAACGGTGCAATATGAGGGCGAGTCAAAAATTATCTACACTTTTGTCAACTTTTCTTACATTGCGCACTTTCTCTTCTGTCTTCGCATATTTTATTGTTATATTGTTGTGGTAATGCTGTGAAAGTGTGATCTTAATTCCTCAATTTTTCTTCCTTCTGTTGCAGATAAATCATGGCTGCTCCATTAGAAGTTAGCACCAAAGAGGAACAACGTGTAGTGATCCGATTCCTCTGGTCGGAGGATGTCAAAGGGTCAGATATTCATCGCAGATCGCAGTATGGGAGAAGTGCACTATTACGTAAAACTGTGTTTTTGTGGCTCGAGAAGTTTAAAAGTGGCCGAACAAGTGTAACGCGTGAAGAGGGAGCAGGGCGGCCATCAACCTCCACTACAGATGACAACATTAAGCAACTCGAGAGACGGTTCTGGCGAATAGATGAATCACTATCGATGAGGTAGCATCTGCTTTGAACATCAGTCATGGCTCTGCCCATCAAATCATCCAAGACGAGCTCAGTTTTCATAAAGTCTGTGCAGAGTGGGTACCAAAAAAGCTTAAAGCTCACTCATGTTAGGGTCTGTCAACGCTTACTCACTTGCTTCAACAACGAAGGTAATGCATTTTAAGCAGAATAGTCACCGGCGATGAAACATGGGTTCATCACTATGAGTCAGAATCAAAGCGCCAGAGTATGCAGTGGAAACATCCTGGATCTTCGACGAAGAAAAATTCAAGACTGAGCCATCCGCAGGAAAGGTTATGTTAACTGTGTTTTGGGACTCACAGGGACTCATAATGGCAGAGTTCATGGAAAAGGGAAAGACGCTCAACAGTGCAAGTTATAGTGAAAAATTGGAAAAGAATCTGAAGCTGGCAATTCGCAACAGGTTTGTTGTCGAAGAAAGTTTTGTTGTTGCATGACAATGCACGGCCACACACGGCTCATCACACTATTGAAACCATCAACAAATTGAAATTTGAGTTATTGGAACACCCTCCCTACAGCCCAGACCTATGCGGTGCAAAAGTGGCTTCATGACCATCCGAAGAACTTTTGTTTGGAAGGAATACGTAAGCTCTTGACCGTTGGGCCAAGTGCATTGATAAGGAGGAAGTTTACGTAGAAAAATGATGTGCATAATATAATCCTAGCTTCATGTCAATAAACTGTAGAATGAAAAGTGTAGATAATTTTTGACTTTTCCTCGTATATCGTTGTACAGTATATTTACAAAGTTAGGCCCGAGAGAATATGGTTGTATATTTAAAAATTCACAGCCCAAGCCCGGCCCGGGCCCGAAGAGATATATGCTTTGTAGCCCCGAGCCCGGCCCGAGAGATGGATCGGGCTTAGGCCTGCGGGCTCGACCCGAGCACGTGCAGACTTGTAATACAGGGTGCGGAACAAGTTCCGGAATGGTCCAATATCTCGCGAAATATAAAGATCAGCAAAACAAAAATAACTTGTGTTAAATAGTTTTGAAAAAGCTATCCAATGATACCAAACACAACCCCCTATCCCCACCCCCTTCGGAGATACAGGGGTAACTTTAAAATTTTAAATGGAACCCCCCCATTTTTTATTGCACATTTGGATTCTTCAGAAAAAGTGACAGTGATTTGACCACAGTGTCTTAAAAACAGTGTCTTCGCAGATGGCGCTTGAATCGACACACAAAATAGGCGGTGCACCAAAACGTTACGAAAATGCTTTGTGGCCGTACGGTTAGTACACTGCACTGCGGAATCAGAGATCGTGTATTCGATTCCCGCTAGAGAAACATTTTTTTGTGAATTTTTTGTACCCAAATAATGAATTCATACATTTTAACTTCGATAAAAATAATGTATTTGTCCATATTTCTTAATTTACAAGAAAATACAAATGGCGGCAAAAATGATTTATTTTTTTCTTTCGACATTCGATTCTTTATTGTAAATAACTGGTAATACATTTACGATTCAAAATAATTGTCCATCGTTGGCCACTACTTTCTCCCATCTTTCGGACAGTGTACGAATCCCGCGTCGAAAAAACTGCTCATCCTTTGAGGCGAGTCACGTATCAATCCAATTTTTGTATTCAGGTGCTGGTCAGCCAGGCCGTGTGCCGCTGATCGAAACAAGTGATAGTCAGAGGGAGCAATGTCTGGAGATTACGGTGGGTTGGGCACGATTTTCCATTTCAACGTTTCCAAGTATGTTTTGACCGACTTTGCAACATGAAGTTGAGCATTGTCATGCTGCACAATCACTTTATCGTAGCTCTCGTTGTATTGCGGCCGTTTGTCTTTTAATGCTGGGCTTAAACGCATTAATTGCTTTCGATACAGATCTCCTGTGATTGTTTCAGTCGGTTTTAGTAGCTCACAATACACTACATCAAGCTGGTCCTATCAAATACAGAACATGGCCTTCGAGCTGTGAATATTCGGTTTGACCGTTGACGTGGAAGCATGGCCAGTAAGTCCCATGATGTTCTACGCTTGAGATTATCATAATGAAACTATTTTTCGTCTCCAGTCACAATGCGATGCAGAAATTTTTTTCCGTCTTTGGCTTTCAAGCGGCTGTTTAGAAGCAAACAAACGCTGTTCAACATCTCTCGGCTTCAACTCTTACGCCACCCAATTTCCTAGTTTCTGAATCATTCCTATGGCTTTGAGGTGTTTTGAAATAACTTGTCGAGTCACTCCTAATGATTCTACCAATTTTTCTTGCATTTGGCACGAGTCTTCAAGAAGTAAAGCCTCCATTTCTGCATCTTTGAAAACCTTTCCGCTTCCACTGCCATGCCGGTCTTCGATATAAAATCACCACTTTTGAAACCTTGAAACCACTCACGACACGTTCTTTCACTAATAGTGCTCTCTACCCCAATTTCTTCATATTGAAGCAGAAAATTAAAACATCCTGTAAATGAGAATTTGGCTCGTAAACCGACACTTTCAATCGACAATTACTTTACGATGCGGACACAAATCGACTAATGTTTTGATGCGGTTATGTTGACAAATGCCCAAGCTTATTGTATGACATCTACATCTGTTTATTTCCACCACCACTTACCGATGCAGAATCGGAAATAAGAGAAGAAAAGGAAAACCCAAACATAATTCACAAAAATTCTTCACACACTTTACCGTACACAAAAGTGCATCGAATTAACTACTTCCCAACCTTTCTGTAAATTTTTGGGCACTAGAATATGTTACAACATATTAATAATTAAGAAGCATTGTACTATTGTACTAAAATTTAAAATTTTATCTCAGAGTGCACATGATAATCGAAGAGAGACCGGACTTCTAGCCAGAGCTCAGAGAAAGAAGGCAAAATAACTTAGAGGGAGCGAAATTTAAATTGATATAACATTCTAAACTGCTTATTTTCATAATATATATTAATTGTTCCCCATCTCCAAGCCTTAAATTACCTACACACTGTTCTATGATTCAACCCCAATCCATTTCACCAAAAAATTCAATTTCACTGGAAGTGGCACTTACCTTTATGTTCTCCCGAACCGCTCAATTTATGTGCCATTCATTAGTCAGGTTTTTCGATCTTTTCTGACTTCTTGAAATGCCATATAAATGTTGAACTATCAGCGTTGACTTCTTCCGCAACCTCGCCACTCGTTTCCCACAATTTTGCTTCAGTAATCGTCTTCAATTTGTTGTTCCTAGCAACAGAACACGTCCGTGTCCTTCCTTATTTTAAATAGTTATAACTTTGCGTCCATAGTTGGCATGAGTGTATATATTGAAATGATGCAGGTAATCAGGAATTTCAGTTTCGACACATATCAATCTTGCATTCTTGCGCAGATCAATTACTGGTTTTGTGTCACATAACCATTAAAATGGAATACACAACTAAATAGTATACATTTTTGAAGAATTACGAGGTACATTCAAGTTATAACAATTACGAGGTACATTCAAGTTATAACACTTCCATTTTTTTCTCAGACTGCTAACAGATAGAAACGTACTGTTTGATTTAAAAATATGCGAGCACTCGTTCTCGATGTGTGACAGAGATAGCAACTCCATATGGCACACAGAACTCTACCGGCAGCGGTAAGACTGATGACTGTTTCTGATATTTACGATACTTAAAATGGCGACGTTTTCATTACAAGGACAGCGTGTAATAATTCGTTTTCTCCATTTGCGTGGAGACACTACTTGAAATTCATCACCAGTTGAGTGATATATGTATTGATGGTGTTATGCATGTGTCTAAATGTGCGACAGTTCAAAGAAGGCAGAATATCATGTGACAACAAACCAAGACAATCTAGGCCTCGCAGAAGTCGATCTGACGACAGGTGTACAGAACCCAGGGTTATGCCAACTTTAGAGGCGATATGTTCTGTTCTACATTCATTCGGCGAGCCTCTAAAACAACTTGATCCACTCGATCGATCATGTCGTTACACAGGTTTGTGCGAGGCCGAGAGGAAATTGCCTTGTCGTCACACGACGTTCTGCCTTCTTTAACTGTCACAACCATGAACGAAGATTAGACACATCCACGACACCATCATCACATGTCTCGCTGAATTGGTGATGAATTTCAACCTGTATCACAACACACAAATGAAGAAAACGTCGAGTACCTTAAATATAAAAAAAACATTCATCACTCTCACCACTGCTACGAGAGTTCTGCGTGCCGTATGCTGTTGCCATTTCTGTTACGCATTGGCAATGAGTGCTCGAACATTTTAAAATAAACATCATATTTCTATCTGTTACCATTCCTGAGAAAAACAATTGGAGGTGTTCTAACTTGAATCCACTTTGTATTGACTTAACCAATTTTGTTATGATACCTTTACCAAAAATCGTATCGATGTGAATATGACGTTCGTGATGGTCCTGATTCAAAGATAGTACTACGGTTAGTAACAAAGCTAGAAACAATACAGAGGTTGTTCAGCCTACGTTTGGCACTTTGGCCGATTTCTTTCCTTCCCCCTTCCGGGCAGAATGGACTCACCCGACCTGGCTCGTGGAGTCCTGCAGTGTTGTCCAGTGGCTTCCTGGGAACGGAGTTGTATTTCCGCGCAGACGACAATAACGCATAAAACAGGACCATTGTTGTGAGTGTTGTGTTAAATTTGTTTCCAAGTGTGTAGGTTTCCGCTCTGTGACCAAAATGCCGACCAAACTAGGCCGGTTTTGGGAAGGCTATGTTGCGGCTCTTTATGACGCCCACTTTAGTGTTTCTGTCATTAGAAACCAGTGCAAGAAGAATGGTTGCAACATCAGTTTAAGTGGAATAAAAAAGTTATTAAAAAGTACAAGGCCAACGAAGCTCCACCATTTGGATCACCAACGAAGTTGCCTAGGAAGCGGGAATGCACCAAGGCCACCTCCATCATGCAGAGGAAACTTCGCAAAATGCCAATGCAAGAAAATCCGCCAACGCAAAGGTGTATGGCTAATCATCTTGAAGTGTCTTTGGGGACTGTGAGCCGGACATTACACCATCAACGTTACACCAAGCTGGAAAAAGTCATGAAAGCTCGCGGCCATCTTCTCACGGATGCCCACCAAAAGGAACGAAAGTGTAACGCCCGGAAGCTGTACGAACGGCATCTGGCAAAACAAAGGTGGATGTACGTCGTAACGCTCGATGAGGCATGGATTTACCTTTCCGACTGCGGCAAACCGAGAGCCATCATGTACCGAGAGAAAGGCGCCAAAAACTTCAGAAGGTGGGTCCGTGTCTGTAAAGAATCCTTCCCAAAAGGGTTCATGGTCGTTACTGGCTACTGTTACTGAGGTAAACTGAAGATTTGTAGGGTGGCGAAGAACTGCAAAATAAATTCGCAGTATTTTCAGGAGCAGATCATGCGGCCGATCTACGAGCATGAGATTCCAACAAGGTACGGTAATGACGCCAATCTGGTGCGCATTCACATGGACAAGGCCTCATCACATACCTCACAATAGTCCCTCGCATTCTACAGGAGATGGAGGAGGCAAGTGGTATACAGGCGATACCTTTCAATGAGGTACCTGTTAAATCTCCAGATGCAAGTCCTATGAACTATTGTGGATGTGGATTGCTGAAGCGGGCATTGGGAAAATGGCGTGTGATGACCGTGGACGGACTTTGGAAAGCTGTGCAAAGAGAATGGGATAAGATTCCCGTGCCAGTTCTTCAGAGAAGCCTATTACAGTGGAAATTACGCTGTCGGGCTATTGTGAGGAACCAAGGGAAACACATCGAGCACTTACGGACTTAGCGCCATGGAGTTTTCTAAATTTTTAGGTAAGTCGAAATTCGCTAAATGTGGACTGAACAACCTCTGTATTGATATAAGTTATTCATGTAAATGCATCTATCTGACAACATGATGAAACGGGCAAGATTTTGTCTCCAGGAAAAGAGAAGTAGACACTTCCAGCACATTTTGTAACTGATGATTATTTCCCTAGAAATATACTCATTTTCACTTAGTTACGTTAATACACTATTATTTCATTCCAACAATATAAATATGTACTTATAAAATGGGAGATTCTACTGAAAAACTTAAGCCACTACAGTGAATTTTTGAACCAATGTTACACTGAGGATTTGCCCATACAGCCTTTACCTCACAGCTCATGTCTGTTTAGAGCTGTTTGAGTTTCTCTGTGGCCGAGTTTAAATGCGTAGAAGTAGATTTGATTAAATTTGTGCTTTCATATCCTATCTTCTCAGGGCTGAAAATAGGGGATAGCAGAAAAATACATCTTCCACTTGTATTTAGCAAGAACGAGTAGAACGTACGCTTTCGAAGTATACAAAGAAAACAAACAGGTAAAATGTTTTAAACCATATTTATGTATCACATTGAAGATACCCGAAATCCCAGATTAATTTTGTAACAACTCAGTAGCAGATGGAAGGATTCTTCTATAGTGCAGTTAAAGAAAGTTGACATCTGACAGTTAAACAAAACACGTAATGTATTGGCGACATTATTGCCAAAAGTTCTGCAACAATAAACACGGCAGCTCTGGCTGCAAACTTAGAACGTTTAACAAGTCATATTTCTATAATTATAATAATATGAAAGGATGATTTGTAACATGATTTCCAAATGATAAAAATAGCAGTACTTCACCATTTGACAAAGCATTCAACTACCGGCAACAGCGCTGCCAGTGACTTTGGTTACCTACAAACAGCGTTAAAGAACACTACTAGTCTAGGCAAATGAAACGAAAAAAGAGGCGATCAGTGGAACAAATTCGGAACAAGCTGATTTTTGGTACGCACGTTGAGAGTAGCATTAGAAACAATACCGGAGAGTTCAATTCATGTCAATGGAGGGAAACATGGGAAATCGCCGCCATCTTGAAAAAACTGTTTTCGACCACTTTTTCCTTCACAATTTTGATTTTTGTACTAAAACTAGGAAGATAAGCAAAAATGTTATTGGATCCTTCTTGTAGAATATTATATTTCCAATAAATTGAAGAAAATGGCAATTCTCTAAAACAGTGGTTTCCAACAAGTGGTCCGCGGACCCGTAGAGGTCGGTAGACATTTACTACAGTGCACGAAATTTATAGTTGGGAAAAGAGTTTTATCTTAAACCAGCCATCAACATACATTATAATATTATTTTTAAATTTTCTAACCGCAATTTGTCTTAACATTTTTAATTCGTAACATGAGGGACATTGAAATGTTGAAAAATGGCTGCGTGATCACCAGCCTTTTGTTCTCCGAATTCACATCATGCCCTTAGCAACAAGAATTGTTGGTAACGGCAGCACTAACTGCGTTAACAGTGAAAAAATCGGAACATATCTTGCTAAGGAAAATTCTGGCAAGAATTTCCATGATGTCACCTACAAGCGTAACTCAAGAGTTTTGCCAATTTATGCTGTAAATAAACATACCAAGATAAATGACACTGTACTACCAACAACATCAACTGTACTGTATTAACGAGCAGGGGTAAAAGTGGATCTGAATAGGTGGGGGGACGGTAGGTAGCGGCATTACGTCACGCCGTTCCCCCTGCCTATCTTTGCCAATTGTAATTTTTTTATTAACTGGGTGGACGTCGTACATATTTTTTCGAGGTGCAGGGAAGGCGTCCCCCCGCGTTCCCCTGCATTTTTACCCCTGCCAGCGAGTAATAAGAACAGTAAAGGACAAAAATGAATTGTCATCCTTCTTTCAGTATGAGTTGGCACCAGTACCATTATCGTTGTTTGATGAGAGTGAAATGAGGAAGACCCGCAAATCTTCTCTCCAGAGCCGTAGCTAAGGGGGGGCCAGCGGGGCGCCCGCCCCGGGCGCTGACAACAAGGGGGCGCCGAACGAGCAAGGAGAAAGAAAAAGTTGTGTTGGACATGAATAAAAGACGAGGCGCCCCCAGAAAGTATTGGCGCCCTATTAGATCAATATTGCTGTCGGTTATCAATGAAATACGTAGATTTCTTAAAAATTTTCTTGCTCGCTTCGCTCGCAATCCAAAAGTTTAAATAAGTCACAACAAGTTTTTACTTATTACTTAAAGAGTTATAGATGATTTCTTAATGACATGTGGTATACAAGGTGCCGAGTAATGACTTATAGTGTACGCAGGAGCATTTTCAAACTCAGAAACGAGCAAAGTCGTGTTCGGCGTTTTGACAGTGATGAGTTTGCTTAGTTCAAAACGTTTATCTACCCCTGGGGCCTCAGTGGTAGAGCGTTCACCTCTGGTACTTGGGGTCCCGGATTCGATCCCAGCCCCGCCAAGTGAACTTTGTGGTGGACAAACACCGCGTGCGTGTGTTTTCTCGGGGTTCTCCCGTTTCCTCCCACTTTCTTCATTCCACCATTTCATTCGTTACTCATCATCACCGTCTCCTTTAGCCTAACCGGCATAAGCGTGGGACGTAAAAATCAAAGATTTCATTTCATTTTTCCCCCTATCCAATCCGATTAATCACGACGCACAGTGGAGCCAAGGCACTGAATTCTTGGCAAAAATAAGAATTCGCAATATGAAGCAGAAAATTGAAAGAAAACCAATTAGTTTGGTGTGTGCAGTGGCTACAATAATGTTATTTCGACATTATTTTATCAAAAACATAGTGGGTTACATCATAAAAGGAAATATTCCTTATATTCGCGCCTAAATAATATAACAGATTATATGATTGGCATAAACAAACGCGTGGGCAATATGCTTTGATTTGGCAATTTACGATTGACTTACATTCTTAGGCATGAAAGGAAAAAGTGTACTTATTTTTTTTTACAACTGAAGAGTAATAAAATTGAAGAAAAGTTCTTGCTTCTCAAAATTATTTCCAAGTTGTGGAGGATTCGTTATGATAATGAAGATGCAAGGACGCTTCAATACATAAAAATTATCTCATCACAAGTTCTCGATATATTATCGGATGTATTAAACATATTATGATTTACAAGCATCAGTAACCTGTTCAGCTTGTTTCATATATTGCATCGTGCATTACGTGGGCTGATTTCAGGGCTTGATTGGAACACTCTGAGCTGGAGCGAGCGGAGGCTCATTACAGTTGATTCCAATATCACTTCTGTGCACGCATCGCATCACAAAAAAACGCAATACTGAATTGATCAACACCATTTTAAATATGGTTCTACCTTATGGTCCATAGATTGTTTGGCAAACATTGACGTTTCAAAATATCGCCACCATTAATCACACATGTTTGACTAGAGTTTAGTTCTGTTGGCGAATGCCAGAGAAGTATGATTGGATGTTGGTAACAAGATGGGTCCTAGGGGGCGAAGCACCAAGTAGGTTTGGCGGCAAAATTCCTAGAATCGATCTATATTCAACTTTGTCACTGCGTGCATGGGATCACACGACTAATAATCTAACACTTGCTCTCACATTTATTCCACCTCAATTCAAAAGCAGCATTGCATCCAAAATGCGGTTTTCCTCAAACATTTTCATGCGCTATATTTCCCAAAAGTGCAAATATGTGCAGGTTTTCACTTTGCATACAGTAAGAACAATGTTTCCGCTATGATATATTAAAAAATCACAGATATAACATTATTATGCCATATTTTCTACTAAAATGCCATTCTATCGTTTGACTACAGTTTATATGCTTTCAGTACCACAGCATTTTCCAAATATGATATTAAGTAGGGGATTACCATAGGGATATGATACTGATATTAACATCACTCCAAATATGATTATTGATTACACATTACCTCAACATTCTAAATATACAAAACGATACATACATGTCGGTCGTGTCACCATGTTTACCAGTCACGGAATATCTACACGCAATGTAGGAATAGTCACATTCAAAGTCAATTTCCTATCTTCTGTCACTAAGCAGCACCTTTCCTGCTTCGGTGGATAACCAAATTTACACGTCCCATAAATTCATTGTAAATAGCTATCACTTCTTTTCCTGCACACTATCTTATGTGTACACTATTAAGGTTTCATTATAGCAAATTATATCAAGTCAATCTTTTACTTCATTATTCGAGTTTTTGCTAAGAATTGCCTGGTTTGGCCCCACTGTGCAACGTTGAGAATGAAGGTATGAAAGTGAAAAGAGTGAAGAGACACATTCAAGCTGCTGTTTGCGCGGGAATATTAAAAATAAAAGTAAACGAGGGAAACAATAACATTTTCGAACTTCAAGCAGTTGTAGAATAAGGGCTTAAGGGATCAGAACTTAGCCCGACGAAGTTCGACTTTTTTACACCCACTAATCACTGTAATGATTTATTTTAAAATTCCATTGACATATCAAATGCTTCCAATTTGGAGGAATTTATTGAGGTCATTTTTCATCAACTTTTTATATCGGCACCATATTATTTTGTGTATGCGTGTATAGTTGTGTGATGTTTTTATCTATCTACTCGCTTTTTCACAAACCTTTGCACTCTTCAAAAACAAACCGCGTAACTCAATTTGTATCACTCTGCGCACGAGTATTCAGCGATTGGTGCAGGAGAAAATGCTTCGTCTGTTTCCCGCAATATTTCTGCTTCTGCACGTGCATGTAATCCTTCACTGGTAACCTTCCTGCCTGCATGGCCATCATCAAATATAGCGCGCGCTCTGCGTATTTGCGAGTGGGTGTAGCTGTTTTCCTGTTAAATTTAAATTTTTGTATAAGATGTCAATCCACATATAGAAATGTGCTTTTAATTGAAACTAAAATGTTCTTAGTGCGATTTAAAAATACAATAATTGCTATTCAGGTTGAACAAGTGGAATTTCTTGGGGACTATTTTCTTATGGAAGAATAATGGTCGTTTGGATCATTGCAAGTGTTGCTCACTTCTGTTTTTTTTTTTTTTTTTTTTTTTTTTTTTTTTTTGTGAAGAATCGTAGTCAGACTGTTTAGTCAGTTTCAGAGAACTGGGATGCAAATGTTCATTATGTTACCCAAAAGAAAAACTGAGCCCTTGTACTAAATTTCTATTTGATATATTAAATGCATTATACTTCAGATAATTGGAGAGCCTTTCATTGGATATAAAAAGTTGTAGGCCTATTATTTTAAAGCTAAGTAAGAAATAAAGATAAAAGCAATTTCACCGATTCGAAGTAGCGTAACGTCTGATGTTAATTCTGTATGTTATAATCAGGGGTAAAAGTGGATCTGAAAAGGTAGGGGTACGGTAGCAAGCGGCATGATGTCACGCCGTCCCCCCGCCTATCCTTCCCCATTTTAATTTCTTAGGAACTGGGGGACGTCGTACATATTTTTCCGAGGTCGGGGATGGCGTTCTCCCGCGTTACCCCACTTTTACCCCTGGTTATAATTCGCATATCTATTAAAAGAAACGATCGGGTTTAACTCTTAACATACCAAGCGGGGTCCTCTAGGAACCCCAGAGGGCGATATTTGGTGATACTGCGGCAACTATAAGAATCAATTTATTCTGGATTTTTATGTGTGTCCTGCATCCGCTTGGGATATACTATCTATTACATAATTAGATCAACGATGCGTTCATTAAAAAAATACAAAAAATAAAAACACACTTGAAAATGTAAAAGCTCCATTGTTAAACTTGTATTTCAGATTTACGAACACAAAAGTATAAGATTGTACGAAAAACTGAATATTGCTCAAGTAAACATAATATTTGATGTCAACAATGCTCATTTAACTTAGGTATGCTTTTAGACATCCAAAAAAATAATAATTTGAGTTGCAATACTATGTTGAGATATTAAAATAATACTTGGGGTCCCCAGAAGACCTCAGCTTGGTAAACAACGTTGACGAGTTAGGCTTGGTACGTTAAGGGTTAAATGAACATTTAAGGGTCGTAAGAATGATTGTCCGTTCTCAGGAGTAACAAAATATCTGAAAAAATCTTCAAGGGATACTAAAATTGTAATCCATTCAATAAATAAACTCTTTCGTTGTTTTTTTTTTTTTTTTTTTTTTTTTTTTTTTTTTTTTAAGAACAATTATCCACATGTTCTCTTGCCTCTACTTGAGAGTCACGTAGTGATCCGAAACACACTTTTGAAATGGATGGGGGTAAAAGAGCATATGTTTTAGTACATCTGCTAGTCAAGCTAATAAATATAGTAAGACAACAAATACTAGAGAACATAGTAAGATCCAATAGCTCTGATTCTAATTTTCTATGTTATCTCTTGACGCTATGGGCAGGCTAAATAAAATTTAGTAGTGATAGATTGAATATTTTGAACCATTAATGCGAACTCCCTGATATACAGAGGACGAAGATTTATCGTCAACCACGATTAGCCATGATTTGCAATTACAGGGAAAATTTAAGAGATTGTTCAGCCCGGCTTCCAGGCATGGACGTCCGCAGGACTTTTTCAAAGAGATAAAATACTGATTCCACGGAAGGAGGGACAAAAGACCGACACACAAACTCAGTCGCGAATACACAATATTTTGATAAACGAGGGCACATAATACATCAAGTAAAACAACAGTTATTTACGCGCGTATGCTTATTAACTACAGTAAATAATCTATAATACCAGATACTATATTATTTAATATGAATATGTTAAGTGTTATAACATTAAGTAAGCAAATTAGTATGTCTTGACATGCACTTCCAAAAACCTTTCAAAACCCAGGGAGGCAACATCCCCTTTGCCCCTTCCCCGCTGCGGGCAGCCATGCTTCCTAGTGTTCTTTGTCTATATTTATATGCTGCTTCAAAGATTCAGGAGAGAGAAAATGCATCTTGGTAATCTATCAGAAGTCCATGCCATTTCATTTTCAATCTCCCGCTCTTCGGTTTGTTTCTTAATTTGTTAGCTCGAGGTTTTCTATAAACTTTTTAGTCTGTTAGTTGACAACATTTACACACTGCCGTCTGCGTGTAAACAAGAGCTGCAAAGCTTCGTGAAAAAACGAATACATACATACAAAACATAAGTACACACATTCTTCATATATGTACGTGTTAGTGTATTTTAATATGTTAATTAATAATAAGTACCTTTCATTCATTAAGAAATTAAGTAATTACTATAATTCAGTGTTGGGAAGTAACGTAACGCAAGTAACGCGTTACTTGTAACGCGTTACTTTTTAAGTAACGTTTCCTAGTAACGCGTTACATTTTTTCCAAAGTAACTGTAACGGTAACGCGTTACAAATTTTTAAGTAACGTACCTAGTTTGCGTTACTTTTTTGCGTTACATTTCAATGTATATATATTTTTTTTCGGAAACAAATGTTTCTTTCCTGTAAGTGAATTTCTCAGAATGAAACAATCAGTATGAATTACGTATGTCAGTGACCGACAGTCACAGACACACAGAGAAACAGATAAGTTCGTAGTGCCACTTGCTGTTTTTTGAAGATGAGGACAGTCTTTGGGAAATCACGTGTACTCATCGCAAGCACCTGGAAGATTTTGTCGTAGATTTTGACAGCTCCAAATCAATACATTTAGTGAATGAACTAGGAGTGCAATGATACCGGTAGTCTATTTTACTTTTATTGGTGTTGTTTTTATAAAGAAAGAGAACGAAAATATTTTACTGTTCGAACATTTGAAAGAATACTTTTTTCTTAAGAGCTGAGGATGATGGTGGACACAATTTAAAAGTAAAGTGTCTGAAGTGCCCGGCGGAAAATATTTATCAACAACTAGGGTGCCATAATTAACGATTTACAGTAAGGGGTTAATATGAAAACACTGTTTTGATGAGCAGGCCTACTTTATTACTACACAATAGTTTGCTGATGGTATGTAATATTGGAGTTCTTTCAGATCAGTTTGCTTATACTAGAGTCCCATTGATTATATAGAGTAGTGTAATGTTTCTCTATATTCTTTATTTTTAATTTTACATAACAACATTGTTATTATTATATAATTAGTTTAGCAGAATAATTATAAGCAACAATTTTTTAACGCATAGGGATGAGCACGAGTCAAGCTAAAATTCGACTCGACTCGAATTCAAGTCGAGTTTCGAGTCAAGTCAAGGGTAATATCCTCGAGTCGAGTTCCGAGCCGATTCAGTTTTTCGCGTCGAGTTTCGAGTCCAGTCGAGTTTGATAAATGGCTCATTCGTTTTAAGTCGTCTTGAAATCATGGCCTGATTACACTAGAAAACGAAAGCTATGAGCAATGTAAGCTAAACAGTAATATGGAATACGTTTAGCATTGCTCACGAGATGGGACACTGCTTGCATCTCGTCTCGTCTCGATAGCGAGACCACATGAGATTTTTTATAACAAGCTCAGCTCGGCAAGGCTCAACTGAGAAGATGGCTCGAGCTGGCTTGGTAGGGATGAGCCATTTGCTCGGTTCGGCTCAACTGAGCTGTTGGCTCGGCTCACTTCTCGGTTCTGGTTGATAGTGAATGAGCTGTGAGCCGAGCTGCTCGAGTCGTTGACAATTCTAAACCCGGACCGAGCAGTTTTGAAGATATTTGGCCAGTGCCCTGTAACTTTTAACAATGTTTGGCTCGAGCCCGAATACTCAACCTAGACCCTCAACCCAAATTCAGAAGCTCGTGAACAATGTCCTTGACTCCTAGACTTCACGACTACTGATGTTGGCAATCAACTAGCTTTTTAGTATTCAAATACAAACCGCCTACCTTTCTTTTTATATACAGTGTTGTTATAATTAATAATAATAATAATAATAATAATAATAATAATAATAATAATAATAATAATAATAATAATAATAATAATAATAAGTTGTAGTAGTGTCATTGATAATAATTATACTGTTTATGTAATACACTTGAATAATGTACTTGAAACTCACACCGGATTTGGCTCTAGTCGACTCGAAACTCGGCTCCAATTCGAGTCGAGTTGGTGGAAATTTTTCGAGTCGAGTTCTCGGGTCGAGCTCAAAGATGTCTCTTTCTAGTCGAATAGGGATGGTACCGAGACCGAGACTAGTCTCGGTCTCGTCTCGGTCTCGTCTCGAATTATCGAGACCAGACCGAGACCGAGACGGGCTTTTATATACCGAGACGAGACCGAGACCGAGACCGAGAAGGATTTTATATAACCGAGACGAGACCGAGACAGGCCTCTATAAATCGAGACGAGACCGAGACGAGACTTAGGTCAGTCTCGAAAGTCTCGGTCTCGTCTCGAATATTGATAAAAATTAAAATTGTCTTCACTCAAAATTTCTTTCGTCGCAGTGTTAGATAATATGGGAACGGTTGACTGATGTACAGTCCTGTATTTAGGGGGTGCCTATCAGGCTCAAGCCCCTCCCGAAATAAATTTGTGACTATTTTTCGCACTGCACGTACAGCACAAATGTTTCTTACCCGTTTCTCAAACCTCTCCCGAAACAAAATCCACTGCTGATGTAGCCTTCTCTGTCTGTCTGTCTGTCTCTCTCTCTCTATCTATCTATATCTATCTATCTATCTATCTATCTATCTACCTATATATATATATATATATATATATATATATATATATATATCAACAACGTTTGGGAGGTGATTCCTGACACCAAGATAAGACAAAAAGTATAGACCAACCTGGGTGCACAAATGCTTACTTTTGGAATTATAGGCTGCCGGAAACATGAAAAAATAAACTTTAATGGTCCCTAGCTCCAATACTATAGGATCTACGGTAGTCGGATCAAGACTTTACTTAGGAACAATTATGTGACCTATCCAAAAATACATGTTTCAGAATCCTGCGGTACTCACACAACAATTTTCATAGAAGGAGTTTGTCTAAGGGCATATAATTTTAAGTACTCACCAACTACCTCTGTAAAAGCAGTTGCAGAAGTACCGCAAGATACTGATACATGGATATTTGGATAGGGAACATACTAGTTCTTAGTTGAAGTCTTGACCCGACTACGGTAGATCCCATAGTATTGGAGCTATGCAGTAGCATAGCTAGAATGTTTTTCAAGGGGGCCAGTGAAGGGACCACGAAAATTTTGAGGGGAGCATCTTCAATGAATGGAAAAACTTGATTCATATACTCACAAAACTTGTAAGGTTCAATCACAAGCTAAAATGTACTGAATAATTTAAAAATCATTGAATATGCATATCTTATTCTATCCATTAGGCCTATCCTATCCAAAAGCACTATTTAAAAAAAAAAGCAGAAATACGATAACTACTTATTTTTTAGTAGTCGTTAAGAAAATCAAAGCGAACTAGGAAACAAGTCTGTTTATCATATTTATACAGTGGAACATTACTTCTGAAAGTTGAATGGAAACTGTAAACAACAAGCTGTTCGCAGAACATGCCGCGACATCCTTTGTGAGTAAACCTAGTGCTCGTGATTGCTGCCGAACATGAGCAAGGGTTAGGTGACTACTCCACTTAGACGTGACGGCGGAGGTTGACTGCTATAATAGAATTGGACAGGCGAAGCTCAAGGTTATAGGCAGTAGTCATCTCAAATTTTACCAGTTCGAAACATTCCTTCTTGCACACATGGGACCAGTTTGCCTGATGGAATGATGGAAGTGAATAAATATCACAAGTTCCAGATTTGTTTTAATACCGCATAATAATATTAATAGTTATTTATATTATTATGTAGATAAACTGTAATAATAATAATAATAATAATTATTATTATTATTATTATTATTATTATTATTATTATTATTATTATTATTATTATTATTAGTAGTAGTAGTAGTAGTAGTAGTAGTAGTAGTAGTAGTAATCGCGTCACTTTAGGACACTTTTTGGCCCCTGGGTCCCTGCCTCAGGACCCATGGTCCCTGGCCGGGGTCAATGACCTAGGGGTACATAGGACCACCCCCTCTAAATTTTGGCAGGGGTACCATGGCCCACCCCCTAAATTTTGGCAGGGGTACATAGGACCACCCCCCTTAAATTTTGGAAATTGCCAAATCTAAAAGTTTGGTATGGTAGCCTAGGACCATAGTATGTACCACTATCAGTATTGGGTGTCTATGTCGTTCCCTTTCATGGGTAAAAAATTGCCAAAAATTCAAATTTCGGGGTTTTTGACCTAATTTATCCCCTTTGATGAGGTGTTATTACCCTATATGGTTATATGGGCGTATACAGGGGTCCATTCCCTTTCATAAGACATGGGTACATTAATGCACCCCTTGAAAAATTTGGGAGGGGTACCTTGGCCCACCCCTTAAATTTTAGAAATTGACCAATTTAAACATTTGGTATTATAGTACAGAACCCTAATATGTATTATAATAAATTTGGATGGTCCACCTCGTTCCCTTCTAGGGGTACCAAATTGCCAAAAAATATAAACGTAAGCAATACGTAGTACCACGTGTTTGGTTTTTGACCTAATTTATTCCCTTGGATGAGGTCCTATTACCTTATATGTTTATATGAGCGTATACAGGAGTCTATTACCTTTCATAAGACATGGGTATATTGGTGCATCCCTTTAAAAATTTGGGAGGGGTACCTTGGCCCACCCCTTAAATTTTAGAATTTGCCCAATTTAAACATTTGGTATAATAGTATAGAACCCTAGTTGTATCACGATAAATTTGGGTGGTCCACCTCGTTCCTTTTAGGGGTACAAAATTGTCAAATTTTAGTACAACCATGTGTTTGGTCTTTTGACCCAATTTATCGCCTTGGATGAGGTCCTATTACCTTATATGGTTATTTGGTTATGTATAGGGGTCTATTCCATATCATAAGACATAGCTACATTTGTGCACCCCGGGAGGGGTACCTTGGCCCACCCCTTATATCTTGGAAATTGCCCAATTTAAACATTTGGTATTATAGTATAGGACCCTAATATATATATTACTATAACCTCGTTCTCTTTTAGGGGTACAAAATTGCCAAAAATATAAACGTAAGCAATACGTTGTACCACGTGTTTGGTTTTTGACCTAATTTATTCCATTGGATGAGGTCCTATTACCTTATATCGTTATATGGTCGTGTATAGGGGTCCATTACCTATCATAAGACATAGGTACATTTGTGCACTCCTTTAAATTTTTGGTAGGGGTACATTGGACCACCCCTTCAATTTTGGAAATTGCTCAATTTAAACATTTGGTATTATAGTATAGGACCCTAATATGTATTATGATAAATTTGGGTGGTCCACCTCGTTCCCATTTAAGGGGTACAAATTCGCCAAATTTTAGTACAACCACGTGGTTGGTTTTTTGGCACAATTTATCCCCTTGGATGAGGTCCTATTACCTTATATGGTTATATGGTCATGTATATTGGTCCATTCCCTATCATAAGACATGGGTATAATGATGCACCCCGGGAGGGGTACTTTGTCCCACCCCTTTAATTTTGGAAATTGCCCCTTTTACATGTTTGGTATTATAGTATAGAACCCTAATATATATTACTATAAATTTGGGTGGTTCACCACGTTTCCTTTGATGGGTACGAAATTGCCAAATTTTAGTACAACCACGTGTTTGGTTTTGGCTCAATTTATCCCCTTGGATGAGGTCCTATTACCTTATATGGTTATATGATCATGTATAGGGGTCCATTCCATATCCCCTTAAATTTTGGAAATTTTCCAATTTAAGCATTTGGTATCATAGTACATGACCTCAACATGTATCATGATAAATTTGGGTGGTCCATCTTGTTCCCTTTCATGGGTAAAAATTACTAAAATATAAATATAAGCAATATGTTGTACCATGCGTTTGGTTTTTGGCCCAATTTCTTCCCTTTGATGGGGTTCTGTTACCTTATATGGTTATATGGTCATGTATATGGGTTCATTTCCTATCATAAGACATGGGTACATTGACGCACCCTTTAAAATTTTGGGAGGGGGTAACTTGGCTCATCCACTCGGTTTTAGAAATTGTTTAATATAAGCATTTGGTATCATAGTACAGGACTTCAATATGTACCACTATAAATTTGGATGGTCCACATCGTTCCCTTTCATGGGTAAAGAACTACCAAAAATCGAATTTCGGAGGTTATTGACCCCTATTTAGCACGTTATATGGTTTATTACCTTTATATGTTTATGTTCCCTTTTAAATTTGGGAATTATCAAATAACAAAATTCGGTAAACGTTTTCTAGGACCCATTGGTGTTCCTCTTATGGCCAAATATTCAAAAATTTAAATGTTATTGACCGGCTTTATTATTGAATAAGTACAGGATTTATTACTTTTTTCATAAGACACAGGTGTATTTGTGTACCAATCTTAAATTTTGGGAGGGGGTACAGTTTTTATTGTCGTATCAATAATTGGTAATTGGATAGTATCTCATTCATTGGGTAAATCATTATGATCGCGTGATCAGTTATTGACCTATGATGGGATTAGGAGTCCAGGACATTGGTACATTAAAACTTTGTAGTATAATTTGAGAATGCGTCATTGGTTTTGATTATTCACGCCAAATATAAACGTAAGCAAGACGTTGTACCACGTGATTGTCCTTGATGAGGTAGTGTACAGGGATTCATTTCCTTTGTTGTGGTACTTCTTAAGTTTGAGTACACACACTTCTAGAAAACAGTTGGTTCTACTCAGGTAAACAATTGACGGACATTATTGACCTTATTGAACATATAATGATATGATTAACTCTAAGACTTAGGTATATCAAGAGAAGTATTCTTTAAATTTGGGAATGGTGATAAACAGAATTTTAACATAAGGCGCGAAATTTGAAACAATACATTGAACTTTAGTCACAGCTCATAGTCTAAGATCATTGGTGGTGATTGATTTGAAATCTGATAGCTAACCTTATTGAATCTTATGACTCATAGACGAAAGGCAATACATGCTACAACAGTTTGAAATTTAATCATAAGGTGGTGTAATCTGACACTAGCAAAGTTATTGTTAATGCAATTTGATTGGATGATCACTATCTTTCGTGCAATCTGATTGGCTGATCACTATCTTTCGTGCAATCTGATTGGTTGCTGATTTTCAAATCTTTGCTGTATTCAGTTTTTAAGTTTTGTTTAACATTTAAAAATCTTGGTTTCGTTCAACATTTTGCACTCACTGATAAATATGATCAAAACCGTTTATTTGTTAATCGAATAGTTAAAAACCGGATAAAGTTTGACGGTTAACCGTGAAACGTAAAATTTTTTAGTTTGAAAACTCTTGTTTCAAATTTGTTTGAATTTTTTGTTTCAGAATTTTGTTGAAATTTATGTTTCAAAATTTTTTGTTTGAAAATTTTCGTTTGAAATTTTTGTTTGAAAATTTTTTGTTTAAAATTTTTTGTTCGAAATTTTTGTTTTGAAATTTTTCGTTTCCAAATTTTTTTGTTAAATTTTTTTGTTTCGATTTTTTTTCAAAATTTTTTGTTTGAAATTTTTTGTTTCAAAATATTGTTTGAATTTTTTTTTCGTTTCCAAATTTTTTCGTTTCAAAATTTTTTTTCAAAATTTGGTTTGACATTTTTAAAAGTTTGTGCACTCATTAGTAAAGAACCGGAACTGTTTAGAACTAAAACCTCTGGCAACATTGTGGTGCAATAGTACACGTCAGAACATGGGTTGTACTTGAAATGAAAAAAAAACAATTCATTGAAATGGATCATTTTATTACACTCCACATACATCCATACCAGATAGTGGTTCTGGATATTGTCGATACAATGTATTTTGAACTTCTTGCACTAGTTTGTCTTTAGCATATAATTTTAATTCCAATTGAAGTCTTTTAAGGTCTAATGCAATATCAATTGGTGGAAACTCAATGTCCATTTGATCACAAATAAACTGTTTATCAATACAGGTATGCACCCACGAACGATGTTGACAACCATCACAATATCTAGATACATGTTGTACAATATGCATAACACATTTTTCAAAATAGTACTTTTTCAGAAATATACTTGTTTTGTTGCACACTTCCACTGCATGTTTCACACACTGAAATACGCTGATGAATTTGTTCCATTCCGTTTGTGTTAGATACACCATGTTGCGAGGGACAAGGAATGTACTCTTCTTACGTAACAGCACCATCTTCTCTTCGAGGACTGTACGCAGCACCACTTCATGATTTGAGCCTAATGATTTGACTATGGTCACATTTAGCTCATCATGAAAATAATCGTTCATTTGGTCGATTCGTGAACATAATATTTGCCATTCTTCAAAGGTCAGTTGTACACCAAATTGTTCTGCTTTGCCCAATCGAATTACTGGTTCAAATGTTCTAGCACTGATACCAATCATCACATGTTTTGTTTGAAATATATTTATTGGATAATAGCTTGCGAAGATGAACTCTTTATCGTTAGAAGTACACATCTTTCCTGCTGAAACGCACTTGCTCAAATGATTTCATGGGCTGACACTGTATTGGTTGATTTATAGAACTACGGCTGACGTCATTGAAAAGGAATGTGCTGACGCTTGAATTCATGATTTCATCACAGTTGCTGACGTCATGCTGACCAACCACATTCATACAACTATGTCTGACGTGCTGACGTTTGAATTCATGATTTCATCACAATTGCTGACGAACCTGGCTGTGTACTAAATTCAAATTGATGACTTCGACCCAAGAATCCTTTGTAACATAAAGATACAGATCCAGTATTTAAGAAACGCAGCAGTTCTTCTTGTTTTTGATGCTTCCATAGGTAAATATCTTGCTGGTAAAATTATATTCTTATCATTTTCAAGCTTCACTACGATTCTTAATCCAAACTTTGTAGGGATCATTTGGCTAGCTAAGATTCTACAAGGTACATTCTGTTGTAAATCAGTAATCTTGGTAAATGATTTCATCACATCACGTGTGTTTAGAAACTCCAGACAAGTAGCCATGATGATGTTATCATGAATACTAACTCGAACGATACTTATATATGATGCAAAACTGATGACGTTGCATTATCATGTTCTGACGTGTACTATTGCACCACAATGTTGCCAGAGGTTTTAGTTCTAAACAGTTTCGGTTCTTTACTAATGAGTGCACAAACTTCTAAAAATGTCAAACCAAATTTTGAAACAAAATTTTGAAACGAAAAAATTTGGAAACGAAAAAAATTCAAACAAAATTTTGAAACAAAAAATTTCAAACAAAAAATTTTGAAAGAAAATCGAAACAAAAAAAATTTAAACAAAAAAATTTGGAAACGAAAAATTTCAAAACAAAAATTTCGAACAAAAAATTTTAAACAAAAAATTTTCAAACAAAAATTTCAAACGAAAATTTTCAAACAAAAAATTTTGAAACATAAATTTCAACAAAATTCTGAAACAAAAAATTCAAACAAATTTGAAACAAGAGTTTTCAAACTAAAAAATTTTACGTTTCACGGTTAACCGTCAAACTTTATCCGGTTTTTAACTATTCGATTAACAAATAAACGGTTTTGATCATATTTATCAGTGAGTGCAAAATGTTGAACGAAACCAAGATTTTTAAATGTTAAACAAAACTTAAAAACTGAATACAGCAAAGATTTGAAAATCAGCAACCAATCAGATTGCACGAAAGATAGTGATCAGCCAATCAGATTGCACGAAAGATAGTGATCATCCAATCAAATTGCATTAACAATAACTTTGCTAGTGTCAGATTACACCACCTTATGATTAAATTTCAAACTGTTGTAGCATGTATTGCCTTTCGTCTATGAGTCATAAGATTCAATAAGGTTAGCTATCAGATTTCAAATCAATCACCACCAATGATCTTAGACTATGAGCTGTGACTAAAGTTCAATGTATTGTTTCAAATTTCGCGCCTTATGTTAAAATTCTGTTTATCACCATTCCCAAATTTAAAGAATACTTCTCTTGATATACCTAAGTCTTAGAGTTAATCATATCATTATATGTTCAATAAGGTCAATAATGTCCGTCAATTGTTTACCTGAGTAGAACCAACTGTTTTCTAGAAGTGTGTGTACTCAAACTTAAGAAGTACCACAACAAAGGAAATGAATCCCTGTACACTACCTCATCAAGGACAATCACGTGGTACAACGTCTTGCTTACGTTTATATTTGGCGTGAATAATCAAAACCAATGACGCATTCTCAAATTATACTACAAAGTTTTAATGTACCAATGTCCTGGACTCCTAATCCCATCATAGGTCAATAACTGATCACGCGATCATAATGATTTACCCAATGAATGAGATACTATCCAATTACCAATTATTGATACGACAATAAGAACTGTACCCCCTCCCAAAATTTAAGATTGGTACACAAATACACCTGTGTCTTATGAAAAAAGTAATAAATCCTGTACTTATTCAATAATAAAGCCGGTCAATAACATTTAAATTTTTGAATATTTGGCCATAAGAGGAACACCAATGGGTCCTAGAAAACGTTTACCGAATTTTGTTATTTGATAATTCCCAAATTTAAAAGGGAACATAAACATATAAAGGTAATAAACCATATAACGTGCTAAATAGGGGTCAATAACCTCCGAAATTCGATTTTTGGTAGTTCTTTATCCATGAAAGGGAACGATGTGGACCATCCAAATTTATAGTGGTACATATTGAAGTCCTGTACTATGATACCAAATGCTTATATTAAACAATTTCTAAAACCGAGTGGATGAGCCAAGTTACCCCCTCCCAAAATTTTAAAGGGTGCGTCAATGTACCCATGTCTTATGATAGGAAATGAACCCATATACATGACCATATAACCATATAAGGTAACAGAACCCAATCAAAGGGAAGAAATTGGGCCAAAAACCAAACGCATGGTACAACATATTGCTTATGTTTATATTTTAGTAATTTTTACCCATGAAAGGGAACAAGATGGACCACCCAAATTTATCATGATACATGTTGAGGTCATGTACTATGATACCAAATGCTTAAATTGGAAAATTTCCAAAATTTAAGGGGATATGGAATGGACCCCTATACATGATCATATAACCATATAAGGTAATAGGACCTCATCCAAGGGGATAAATTGAGCCAAAACCAAACACGTGGTTGTACTAAAATTTGGCAATTTCGTACCCATCAAAGGAAACGTGGTGAACCACCCAAATTTATAGTAATATATATTAGGGTTCTATACTATAATACCAAACATGTAAAAGGGGCAATTTCCAAAATTAAAGGGGTGGGCCAAAGTACCCCTCCCGGGGTGCATCATTATACCCATGTCTTATAATAGGGAATGGACCAATATACATGACCATATAACCATATAAGGTAATAGGACCTCATCCAAGGGAATAAATTGTGCCAAAAAACCAACCACGTGGTTGTACTAAAATTTGGCGGATTTGTACCCCTTAAAGGGAACGAGGTGGACCACCCAAATTTATCATAATACATATTAGGGTCCTATACTATAATACCAAATGTTTAAATTGAGCAATTTCCAAAATTGAAGGGGTGGTCCAATGTACCCCTACCAAAAATTTAAAGGAGTGCACAAATGTACCTATGTCTTATGATAGGTAATGGACCCCTATACACGACCATATAACGATATAAGGTAATAGGACCTCATCCAATGGAATAAATTAGGTCAAAAACCAAACACGTGGTACAACGTATTGCTTACGTTTATATTTTTGGCAATTTTGTACCCCTAAAAGGGAACGAGGTTATAGTAATATATATATTAGGGTCCTATACTATAATACCAAATGTTTAAATTGGGCAATTTCCAAGATATAAGGGGTGGGCCAAGGTACCCCTCCCGGGGTGCACAAATGTAGCTATGTCTTATGATATGGAATAGACCCCTATACATAACCAAATAACCATATAAGGTAATAGGACCTCATCCAAGGCGATAAATTGGGTCAAAAGACCAAACACATGGTTGTACTAAAATTTGACAATTTTGTACCCCTAAAAGGAACGAGGTGGACCACCCAAATTTATCGTGATACATACTAGGGTTCTATACTATTATACCAAAAGTTTAAATTGGGCAAATTCTAAAATTTAAGGGGTGGGCCAAGGTACCCCTCCCAAATTTTTAAAGGGATGCACCAATATACCCATGTCTTATGAAAGGTAATAGACTCCTGTATACGCTCATATAAACATATAAGGTAATAGGACCTCATCCAAGGGAATAAATTAGGTCAAAAACCAAACACGTGGTACTACGTATTGCTTACGTTTATATTTTTTGGCAATTTGGTACCCCTAGAAGGGAACGAGGTGGACCATCCAAATTTATTATAATACATATTAGGGTTCTGTACTATAATACCAAATGTTTAAATTGGTCAATTTCTAAAATTTAAGGAGTGGGCCAAGGTACCCCTCCCAAATTTTTCAAGGGGTGCATTAATGTACCCATGTCTTATGAAAGGGAATGGACCCCTGTATACGCCCATATAACCATATAGGGTAATAACACCTCATCAAAGGGGATAAATTAGGTCAAAAACCCCCGAAATTTGAATTTTTGGCAATTTTTTACCCATGAAAGGGAACGACATAGACACCCAATACTGATAGAGGTACATACTATGGTCCTAGGCTACCATACCAAATTTTTAGATTTGGCAATTTCCAAAATTTAAGGGGGGTGGTCCTATGTACCCCTGCCAAAATTTAGGGGGTGGGCCATGGTACCCCTGCCAAAATTTAGAGGGGGTGGTCCTATGTACCCCTAAGTCATTGACCCCGGCCAGGGACCATGGGTCCTGAGGCAGGGACCCAGGGGCCAAAAAGTGTCCTAAAGTGACGCGATTACTACTGTAGTAGTAGTAGTAGTAGTACCAAATTATTTAATGATTACTATGCATTTGTTCTATGTCACCACAGTCAATGAGAATTAACAACTTACTGTACGAATTGTAATAGGTAATGTACGAACACTTCTTTCGTCCAACGCAAGTGTAATGCTTTACTAAAGTGTATGCTATTTGTAAGTAAGTGTCTCATATTTTAGTATAAATTTCAGCATTGAAGCGAATGAGAATGCCGACTGATTTTGCTTTTCTTTCTGGCTCTTTGTCGAAAACAAAAGAGATAACTACGTCAATAAGATACAGGGGTTAAAAGGTAGTTCAGGTGGTGAGATCAATGCATGCATCCCACAAATTTCGGTGAATTAGATCTTGCTGTACTACGAACATAAACTAGTAGTGCTATTTTACTCGAAACGCAGAGCAGTGGTTCAGTGGTAGAGCGTCCACATTTGGTCCGATCACAGCTCGCGTCAAGTGAACTTTGTGGTGGACAACCACCGCGTGCGTGGGTTTTCTTGGGGTTCTCCCGTTTCCTCTCACTTTCTTCATTCCACCATTTCATTCATCTCTCGTCGTCACCGTCACCATTAGCCTAGTTGGCATATCCGTGGGACGTAAATCTTGATTTCATTTCATTTCGGAACGCAGACTATTGCAACATACGGTATTCTGCAGTTGATAACTCTGTTGTGGAGAGATGTTTTGGTAGAAGTTTCACTTGTGGCTACGACTCACTTAGCGTTTGTAAACCTATAGCTATATCACTGTGTGGGGGGCACTAGGGGGCCAAGATTTTGAGCAAGGGGGCCTGACCTCCCTGACCTTCCCTTGGCTCCGCCACTGGAGCTGTGGAACATTAAAATTCATTTTTTTTTCATGTTTTTGGCAGCGTGTAACTCCGAAAGGAAGCATTTTGTCTTATCTTGGTGTCAGGAATCACCTCCCAATCGTCGGTGTTGTTTTATATATATATACCCAGGCGTCAATTGTAATACTGGGTGCAACACCCTTATTTCATGTGGCTACGTACGTCAGTAAGTGAGAGCATCAATTACTCCTGTGAAAACAGTAAGCATCGCTCTCACTTACTGACTATGTCGCCATAGAAATGAGGGTGTTTCACCCAGTATTAAGACTGACACCACTGTCTTGTCATAGTGTTCCCAACAAAAAGCATATTATCCTCGTTTTATCCCAAAATCTGGACTTGGGTTTTTTCTTCAGTGTATATGCAATTATTCAAAGACTTACAGTTAGTAATACGCATTCTGTTGATTTTTGGGTTAACTTGTTTTAGTTTAACGTCCCACGGTTATGCTAGGGCGGCTAAAGGAGACGTGGAGCTACTGATTATAGTTGAACCACTTTGGTCGTTCAACTGTACCCACACCGGGAATCGAACTTGGAACCACGCGAATTGTAGTTAAGCGTGCTGCTTACGGCTCTGCTGTAGTCTGCTTACGTCTCTGCGTGACATCATTGAAATGAGAGCAAAACATAAATTAAATAAAATAAAAATAAATAAATATACTTCACATAAACTACTGCGAAGAGTAGTACGAAGAGTAAAACAAGATATTTGAAAAAGGAAACAAATTATTGCTTTGTCCTACTTAGATGAGTAACAATAACTCTATGGACCCCCAAAGCTGATTTCGTCGCCACCGAGGGTTGACATTTTCCCTAGCGTACAAAGAGAGAGATCTGCAGTATTCATGACAATTTATTTAAATTATAGCACTAAATTCTTCAATTTCTTACGTATTATCCTTTCCATATTTCTCAGAGTAGAAATTTTGTAAGCCTGACTGGGTTTTTCGACGCTCTTATAGGTGAGGACCCCGGGACACTGTCTCAGTTGCTCCTGCCTAGTTACGTCTATGCATAGTAATGCATTACGACCTTACGATCTCGTATAAGAAACAGAATGTACTTAAATTGAGACGCGAACTATGCGAAATATCGGACTTTGAATCTAACTTGTTTGTTGATTTCAACCCAAGACCACACATAACAAAGGTGGGTGTCTTAGCTCCCACCACAAGGTTCAGGAAGTCCGTGTTACAAAGTGTAAATTAAATACGTATATATGAAACGCTAATAAAGCATTTGATCAATTAGAAACAAAATATATTGTAGTAATAATTTACCCTATTTGTTAAGATCATGAAAGTTATATTCTGTTTTTAAAATGACAGTCAAAGCAGAATGTATTGGACAATAAATGAGGTATTGTAAAATTTCAATTTCGGTCCGATTTAATACTTTCGAGCTGCTATGTGTTGTGTTATCCGTTAGGAGGTATTGATCAATTCTGATTCAAAGGAAGTAAATAAACTACTGTATAGTACTGGAGTTAATTTAATAGAGTTTAATTGTATAGGCAGTAGTGAGGCTATTTGAGACTAAGTCTATTGCTAGAAAGTGATATATGGGTTACTATTGGGTTTTATCCCAGATATGATATACCAACCGACATGGGCGGCGATTAGGGGGCAAAGGGGGGCAGTTGCCCCCCCACTTTTTTGAAATTACCCATTAATGTATATAGTTTCATTTGGAAATATAAAGTTTTGTATGTATTATTGGTTCATAGAATGAAAATGGTGCCATAAAATATTTGTCGTTCCATGAGTACGTATTGGTTGTCTTCCCGTGGAATTAAGAAAGCTACAGGAATTGCGTTTGAACTGCTACTAAAAATGGACCAAAAATTAACCTATTGGAACGCCACAATTAGAGCGTACAGTAGAGCGTCGATTATCCGAAGTAATTGGGGGACATGGGTGTTCGGAAAACTGGTTTGTTCGGATAATCGAACTGTACTGTACTGTACTGCACTGTACTGGACTGTACTTCTACAGCCAGTGCCAAACCGACAGAAGTGTGCTGATTGTTGAAACACAGCGACTGGCGGCTTGGCCGGTCAGCAGCGCCTTATGAAGGCCCCATTAGAAGCAATGTTCCGCCAGCGGTGGCTCAGTGCGGCGACTACTGTGGGAAACTTGGTTTGGAAGTGAGGGGGATGATGGACGGTAGGGCGGGAGAGTAACAGGTGCGAGCGAGTACACAGTTCGGTTAAGCGGTCGTTCGGTTGACCGACGTTCGGATAATCGACGCTCTACTGTACTTTAATTTCTTCTTGCAAGTGCTCGATATGTTAGTCAGCTGCTCTGGAACTTATTGAGATAACATTTCGCAAGAAAAGAAGTCCTTCACAAGTTATTCTTTAATTGCACAAAAATCGACAGTTCCTAAAATGTATTTTGTTCTTTCTAATAATAAGGAATATTTTGACTTGATTTTTTTTTAGTTTAACATCCTGTTCAGCAGCGAAGTTATGTGAGACGTGGACTTAATTATCAACGTGGAGTCCGAACCACGTGAGCTCCCCGGGGAATCGAGCCCCGGTCTCCCACGTCAAAGGCGTTTACGCTAACCGCTTAGCCACGAAGGAGCTCAGTAAGGAATTTTGCAGTATAATATAGGAGTTTAGGGGTGTACATATACAGTTTTGTATATACAATTCAATTTATTAAATTTAGCATAATTCTAGATTTTAGGATTATTTTGTATAACTGAAATGTAGAGTCACTAAGTATTGCTGAGTTTTGATATATTTCAAGAAAGTGAAAACTGTACTTAATGGCAACGAACATGTTTCGGGAAGGTGCAAAAGTATTTCTTTAAATGTCGTAGCATATGCTTGTAGTATTCACTGTCATTCTAAGAGTAATAACATATATAATAGCATGCGTGGAATTAAAAATAAGTTGTTCATTAATTTCCAGTTTCAATATAACTTTTGCAAAACAAGCCCCATTATTCATTACTATGATTATTTGATTAATATTATCCTTTCTGTTTATTTGTTTTGCAAATTTATTAACCCTTTTAAGTTTTTTCGGTCGTTTTCGACCGATATTGTAGTGTCTTAAAGATTCGATTAAAAGAGTACCAAGAATGCTATTTAGTTCCTTTTTCTTTCTTTCTTTTTTTTTAATTTTCCAAGAGAGGAGGCATTCAAGAAAGCCTTGGAAGGGTCTATATGCTTCCGAGCGTCAGAACATAGGGGGGTATGACGTCATCAATTTACAAATTCCCTTTTTTAGGGAGGTAGGGGAAGGTCGGGTACTTAAGGAACATGTGATGTAACAATTTTATGATAATCAGAAATTAAATAAAAACCTCATATATGCAATCCTTATACATATCTTTATAACACTATATAAACCATATTTCACTTTTACTACAAAATTTAGAGAAACTGAAAAAAATGTAAAAGTCTAATTTTTCAAGATATAAAAAACTGGCGGGTTATATCGGACAGATCTGTTATTACCTTCTTAGATTCCTTACATGTCTTCTTACATACCTTACAAACTACAGATTGTTATGTTGTATTGCAAATATCACATTTATAATAAAATGCATCTCTCTTAAGACTCACACAGTTTTCATGTGCCGAACTTTTGCACGAATTACACTGTATCCAGTTCCCATCAAAGTTTTCCCCACAAATTATGCAATCAGTCTTTGTTTCACCGTCGAATTTCAGAGACTTCCTTGCTGATCCAACTGCTTGGTTTACGGCTTCCTTCGGGAGCATCTTTCGTAAGTTCTTTGTCCATTCTTACTCTTGGGAACACAAATAATGGAGGGATACATTGATCACTTGACGCGTTTATGCACAGAAGAATTGTTACGTTTTTGCCTCTTTCTCCAGATCTTATTTCCATACCTGCTTTTTCCCATTTATAGACACAACTTTTAACTGATTTTCATGAACTACTGACACACCAGTTTCATCTGCATTAAAAATTCTCGATGGTTTAAAAGAATATTTATTCAAAAGTTCAGAGAATGTAAAAAAAAAAGTATACCAACGTGCTCCTTGTTGAATACTATAGCCCGCTGCAAACTTGTGGGTTCCGCGCACCTCAAACTTAAATCGTGGTGTGTCTTCATGAAAGAATAATAAAAATCTTTCCCGGCTAGAACTATTCGCATTGAAACTTCGAATATTGCTGTCCGATATTGCCCGCCAACACCCTGTCCGATACCACCCGACCAACGTGCATGATAATAAAGAGTCCTGAAATAATTTGTCTTGCAACGTAGGCAATGATATAATGCCAATTAGGATACAAAATTACAACAAAAATGTACAACTACTTAAATTCATATTTCACACACCTTTGTTTCTGTAATTAGCCGACAAAATTAAGTACATGCAACCACAAACCGCACAAAAACTACCAATCGTCGCACCACATATACACCTTTCAACGTACTATCTCAGAATGTTGGCGCCACGCTTCTCTCACAAAGAACTACTAACACGTGGCTAAGAGTGTCGCCATCCTGTTCCGAAAATAGTGAACTATACACTGTCCGATACTATCCGACTTTCCCCTATAACTTCAACATTTTTTGGTGAGCTTCTCTTTAATCCTAGAATCCTAATATTTTCCATAAACAATCAGTGGACCCATTAGTTTTTATGAGAATTTTTTCGGATCTCTTCGTCAACATAGAAGGGGGATTCAGAGGAACAAAATGGTAAAAAAGGGATATTTTTGATCAAAAATCCCACTTTCGCGATTCTTGCTAGTGTTGTAAATAGAAAAAAAAAACCGTTCGTTTTTTTTCAGAAATGTACGTTTTTTTTTTAGAAAAAAAACATTGCCTCTCGTTTTTTTTTCTAAATTTCGGTTTTTTTTCAAATAGTCATTTGTAATGTATCTTACGTCATTTAAGTCTGAAGTATTTTTATGTAGGTGTAATTACCATAAAATGCAACATAAATTAAACACTAGATACTGATACGGTACACATATTTTACAATTTATATGAGTAGCGTACCTACTAATAATCCGTGTTTCTGTACTGTTTCACTCATATCAACGAAGAAATAAAAGTATAAATGAACATTTTTTTTTTCGTGAAAGTAGGCCTTTAATAAGTACGAAAGTAATATCACGAACAGTATAAAATGCAAATAACTTGTCTAAAGGTAAAAACTGTACTAATTTGCCTACTAATATTTTCTGAATATCATATAAATAATTTGTCGACTAGATATATGATATGCATTGCTGGCTCTACCATATGTGCAACACGTGCATTTGCACTGAGGGGCAATATCTGTCATAAGTGTTTTATTTAAAATAAATATTTCTTGTTGGAGATAGACTTCATGATCATGGTAGCTAAATTTACTAAGCCAGGGGGACTATGACGCAAATTGCGTCATTGAAATATTTGGGGGGATTAAAAATCTATATAAATATGCTTGAGGGTGTGTAAAAATTAATCGAAAAGATTTTTTTTTCATGGAAGAACACCTACGGATAGACAATTGAGGGGGGGTGCGTCATGGACATGAGGGGGTGGGCACCACTGACTAAGCTGACCTTCTATTTGAATACTACATTCATAAATTATGTTTAGGTCGCATTAGTTTAAGTAACATGATCAGTGCTAAAGCAAATGGTAAAATAAATCCCAGAATAAATTGCTTGATTGTTGTCAAATGCAGGAACTCAATTCTCGAATGCCTGTCCCCTTTGGTTAGTTATCAAAGTTCTGATATGAAAGCTTCTCTTGTCTTTGTCGCAAATAAGATTGTTATCATGGAAGGTGGAAACAATTAAAAAAAATAACAGATGTAGAAGGAAAATCAAGAAATAAAGGTAAAAGAGCTAGTTGCACTATAATTGCAAACTGATATGTTGAGATTGAAACCCGATATTGAATTCTATAAAAAGGATTACCATCTTTCAGATGTATTTGCTTTATCTTTCACTAACATAATAGATTAATGTTTAAAGAAAAAAACAGACACAACAATATTGTATTTGTAGTAAGTATTTAAGCCTTTCTGAGTGCGAGTGTAGTTTCCCTCCCTTTCGTTGTTCATGCTGGAGTAGCATACTTAAAATCGTGACTTTTAAGATTTGTTCTTTCTGGAGAAAGTTTTAGGCGGCAAATTACGTCATTGCGCGGGCGACAAATTGCCTGGGGTCGGCCCGATGATATGTACATGCATGTCCACAATGATTGTCGCATATCTATAACTGTCTTCTTGTAAGAATATAATTTGATAATGATTTTGCAGGGTACTTTTAATATTACGTGTATAATCGGAAAATGTATATTTGTTGTAAATTTCAAAGGAAAAGAATTATAAATACGAAAATGAGAAAGAGTAAAAGAAACTGTTGCTAAATGGAAAGAAAGTTTTATTTTTGTTTTATTGTTCTTATTTACTGCTGTTTTGACATGAAATTTGCCACATACATGTCTTTGCCGATTATACACATACTAATATTATAAGAAATACCAGGCGGATTCGTTATCAAATTATATTCCTACAACAACATATTTATAGACATACAACAATAATCTTGGACATGAGTGTACATACAAGACATGAATATAGGATGACATAATTTGAAGTAATGCAGGGTGTTTCAAAATAAATATTAGGGTTTTGAAACTTTGTAGTATCTATTACAATTAACTTACAATTATAAGTATTATCAAATGAAAGAGCAACTCAAACAGTTTTGTACACACCCATGCCATGCATTGTTTCCTCTGTCTGCCGTTAGAAAGAGCAAGTAGCAAAGATGGAGACTAGAGACCAGAAAGCTTTGTGTGTTTTAACTTTGCAAAGACTGAATCTGTAGTTACAGTGCAACCGTCTGTGTGAATTGAATGTTTTGTGCCATATGGCGGAAAGTTTATGGGCCTTTCTCACCTATTGACTCTATGTGTGCCATGTGACGAATGAAGCTCACATCGAACACTTGAAGCAAAAACTGTTTGAGGTGTTCTTTTATTTGATGTATTGTTTATAATTGTGCGTAAAATGTAATAAGTACTGCGAAGACTTAATTCCCCGATATTCATTTTGAAACACCCTGCATTTCTCAGCATCAGTATTGGAACTAAGATGTAAAAAGGAGAGATTGTGATTGTTTACAACAACGATATTATTATTAGTCAAGACTATAATTAATACAACAACACAAGTTAGTAGTCAAAAAATGTAATTAAATGTACACTCGTAACCCTTTCGGACCCAGGTGGCCAAAGTGGCACATACGGATATGTCAATTTTTTAATCCGCTCCTGTATGGTCACTAATTAAGATATCGGTATATATATATTTCTTGCCAAATATGGTTGGTCCATAGTTTATCATTTTAGTTTCTTTTTCTTCTGTGTGTCGAATTCGAGAATTTTCGAATTTTCTTTATTACTTTTCCCCTGTAGCTTCATTCGTTGTATAGAGACCTCCTTAAGACTTGTCAGGTAGATACGTCCGATGGATACCTAATTGTTGACATCAATTGGACGGGCTTGCGCGCAGTGTTGCCAACTACGGAAATTAAAATCTCCTTAAATTTGGGCAAAAAATTCGAAATTTTTGTTATAAACCGTACCTATACGTCGGAATGCAAGTCAACTTACGTCAGTCGAACATTTGTTCTTACTGAACAAACTCGCGTACATATCGTTACAGTGGGGTAATTAGGGGAAGCACGAAAAATTCGGATTAAGGTTCTAACTCTTGATTTTCCCCTACTTTTCTCTTCATCGAAATATATTTTTGGTAATTAAAAGAATTGTTTCTTAAATATCGCCATGATACTTGTAGGATATATTAGTAATGTACCAGTGTTTATTTTAAGATAGTTTTCGTCTGTCTGGTAGCAGTGTTGCCACCTACGGAAAATTTTAATTCAATATGTTAGGGGAAAGTTACGTGTTTTGTCTATTATATCCCTCTTGTTGGCTACATAGGAACAAAAGTGCCAGTATCTGAAAGTCTTGTCTTTACCCTTCACAACGCACTATAGAAAGTTTCAATAGGATAGTTAGGGGAAGTACAGTTAAGGTTTACAGTAGATCTTGTTCTCTAAGTGGAAAGATAACTGTGATTTTTTTTAGGTAGACTGAAATATTTTTTAATGACCTGCTTACTTTATTAGATATTGTCACAATACTTGAGGGTATATTATAGGGATACCAAAGCTTCTTTTAAGATAGTTTGTGTGTGTCTGCTAGCACTGTTGCCAGCTACAGAAAATTTTAATTTCCGATTTTAGGGAGAAATCTTGTGAAAAAATCCCTTTTTGTCTCTATTATTTCCCTCTTGTTGGCTACATTCGAACAAACCTACCACTGTCTGAAAGCCTCGTCCTTGGCCTACACAGCACACCATAAAAAGTTTCGGTAGAATAATTAGGGGAAGTACAGTTAAGGCTTATAATAAACTATGTTCTGTAAATGTTAAGAAAATTGTGAATTTCTGAGGTAGAATGAGATTTTTTTTAAAAAAATCATGCTTACTTTGTTAGATATCGCCATGATACTTGTAGGAAGTATTCTTGGGGTACGAAGGTTTACTTTCAGATACTTTACGTCTGTTTTATGACAGTGTTTCCAGCCAAAACAATTAATTCCTGATTTTAAGTAAAAAAAAAAATTGGCAAATTTCCCTTTCCCCTCTATTATTTCCCTCTTGCTCGCTACGTTGCAACAAATGTACCACTACCTGAAAGCCTTCTCTTTAGCCTACAGAACGCACCATAAAAAGTTTCAATAGGATAATTAGAGAAGCTGTAGCCCCGGCATATCTGTTGGTTTTTGCTTCTGAGGCGTAAAAAGTGTCAACATTTCATGTGTATGGAAACAGAGAATTTTTTCTTTCTCTCTTTGAATGGAAGCCAGCGACTTTAGATTTTCACTGTACCTTGTCAACGCACCAAAGAATTTTTTTAGGTGACTTAGACCGATATGGCATCAGTGGTGCTAGATACAAAAATCTTGAAATTCGGTTAGGGATTTTTTGTAAATTTTCACCCCTACATTTCCCTCAGTAATTTCCCACCCGCTCACAACACTGCAATGTAATGTACACCAAAAAATAGCCACATTCCTTTTCTAAAAAACAAGGTCTTAACTATATCAATAGGGTAAGTGGTTTTTGAGCAATAAGTCACTAATTGACAAAGTAGGAAAACGCCAAAAATGATCTGGGTCCGAATGGAATAATCACACGATTTTGCTCGTATAGGTACAAGGAAACAAACGATTTGTAATTTACGAGGGCTTCGATTCAAGTTCTATTGATTATTTCAATAATGTTCAAGATAAATCAATAAATAATAGCTGCCAGAAAAAAAAACAGACATTTGAAAAAAAAACATGAAAAAGAACGATGTTTTTTATTGAAAAAACACTTCACAGGAAAAAAACCGTTTTTTTTTACAACACTAATTCTTGCTCCACTCGTCTACATGATAGGGACATTTGAGTGGTACTTTCTGAAAGCCTACTCGATTCTGAAGAGAACGACATATGTATCATCATCCTACGATAATTAGGGACGTGTCAGGAAATTTTTGAAGTTTGTATAGTATCCTTGGGAAATTTCGGAAATATTCGCAGAAGAGGAAAATATTTTTCCCGCCCTTAGTATTGAAGATAGAAGATTGGTATTTGGCACACGTAATTAGTACCATAAGTAACATTTTTGAAGTGATTTCCAGATCTCTATGTTAACCCAGGGCCGCGCCAGAGGGTCCCAAAACGGGGAAAAAGGGCTTTTTCTCCAAAAATCCCTATTTTCCTCACTTGTAACCCCATTAAGAACGTCCTAGGGACATGCTGGTGATACCATCTAAAAGCCTACTCTATTCTAAAGAGAACTACGTATGTATCATCATTCTACGATAATTAGGGACGTGTCAGGAAATTTTTGAAGTTTGTATAGTATCCTTGGGAAATTTCGGAAATATTCGCAGAAGAGGAAAATAACCTGAATTTTTCCCGTCCTTAGTATTGAAGATAGGAAATTGGTATTTAGCACAAGTAATTAGTATACTACGTAGTATTTTTGAAAGTAATTTCCATATCTCTATGTTTACCCAGGGCCGCACCAGAGGGCCCCAAAACGGGAAAAAAGGGATTTTTAAGCAAAAATCCCTATTTTACTCAATTTTTTCCTCCTTAGGGACGTCCGAGGGACATTAGGGTAATTTAATCTGGAAGCCTACTCTATTCTGAAGAGAATGGCGTATGAACCGTGATCCTACGATAATTAGGGACGTGTCAAGAATTTTTTGAAATTTATATAGGGTATTCTGGGACATTCTGGGAATATTCGCAGAAGAGGAAAATATTTTTCCCGTCCTTAGTGTTGAAGATCGGAGATTAGTATTTGGCATAAGCAATTAGTACACTACGTAGTATTTTTGAAAGTGATTTTTGGATCTTTATATTTACCCAGGGCCGCGCCAAAGGGCTCCAAACCGGGGAAAAAGGAATTTTTTCAACAAAAATCCCTATTTTCCTCAATTTTTCCCTCCTTAGGGATGTCCGAGAGACATCGGGTAATACCATCTGAAAGGATACTCTATTCTGAGAAAAACGAGGTATGAACCATGATCCTAGGGTAAATAGGGATAACACTGTCGCTGCTTATCTGAGACTCACGAAAAACACCGAAAAAGGCAAGAATTTAAAAGGGTTAAATATGCCTCTAATCTGATCACACAATTTTCCACACAGATATTCATGAGCAAGGAATCAAATCGCTTCTTACACCTTCGTTGTTTAAGAGTACAAAGGGCTAGTGTCTACTTGCGTTTCTCTTGTCAATTTACTTAATAAAATATGACATACGATATACGGTATTTTAACTGATAAAAAGAGTATCCTATTAGTTATACAACCTTTCGTCAAACAAAGTGTTACAAGTAACCAGGAAAACTAACATTGATATCAAATATTCAGATCATGTCTTTCCCCCCACACACACTTTTAACGTCCAACCTCCGCCACTGCCCACAGATGATTGAACCTGGAACACACGCATGGAAAGCATTAGCGCTAGCAAATTAGCTATGAAGAGGTACAGCATACCATAATAGTCAAGAATGAAAGCAAAAAATAAGAAGCGGAAACGACAGACTGTACGATAATAATACTTTCACAATTTTAATTTCACACTATTTATTTCGAGACTTTCGAGACTTTCGAGACGAGACCGAGATTTGGTCCTCGAGACCGAGACCGAGATCGAGACAAGCATCTATTGACCGAGACGAGACCGAGACCGAGACGGCGATTTTTGACTCGAGACGAGACCGAGACCGCTATTTATCAACCGAGACGAGACCGAGACTGTACAAAGTCTCGTCTCGTCTCGTCTCGATACCATCCCTATAGTCGAATCGAGTGTCAAAGAAAACTCGCTCGCGTCCATCCCTACGAACGAGTAACGCAGTATGGCATTTTATCAATGTTACATTATATGAAAATGTTCATATATCAAGTAAAAATTTGTCCTTGCATTTACATAAAGCGATTCAGAAAGTGCAATAATAATAATAATAATAATAATAATAATAATAATAATAATAATAATAATAATAATAATAATAATAATAATAATAATAGCGGTAGTAATAGTAGTATGGAAAATTGAAGTCATTTTTTTTTCACATTTTTAAAGTTTCGGACCTAAAAGTAACGCGTTACTTTCGACTAAAGTAACAGTTACTTTTTGGGGGCAAGTAACGCGTTACTAACGCGTTACATTTTAAGAGAAAGTAAAGTAACTTGTAACGCGTTACATTTTTACAAGTAACTTACCCAACACTGCTATAATTTCAGACATATGTAGTAGCCAAAGTATATTTTGGATTTTAAGTACAAACATTGAACATATTCTTCACCTCCATCGATCAATATTTAGAAATTCACAAAGAAGGATCCTTCTGAATTTCCATTCCATTTCACAAAATATTTTTTACCGTTAAGAGATCGAAATTAACATACTATTGATGTGGTCACATACAGAATAAAATTAAAAAGTTTACAATTATTACTGGAAATTAATACTGTCACCCATTTGAAACAATTTAAAAGCACATAGTTTTTAATGTATTAAAATTTCATTTCTTATCAATAGTATGAAATGTTGTAAATAGTAGTAACTTTCCATAACTGTTCTCCAGTGATGGGAAGTAACGTAACGCAAGTAACGCGTTACTTGTAACGCGTTACTTTTTAAGTAACGTTTCCTAGTAACGCGTTACATTTTTTCCAAAGTAACTGTAACGGTAACGCGTTACAAATTTTTAAGTAACGTACCTAGTTTGCGTTACTTTTTTCGCGTTACATTTTGGATGAGTAATTACAATATGTGTATATTTTTTTCGGAAACAAATGTTTCTTTCCTGTAAGTGAATTTTTCAGAATGAAACAATCGAGCATGAACTATGTATGCCAGTGACCGACTGTCACAACACACAGAGAAACAGATAAGTTCGTAGTGCCACTTGCTGTTTTTTGAAGATGAGGACAGCCTTAGGGAAATCGCGTGTACTGATTGCAAGCACCTGGAAGATTTGATCATAGATTTTGACAGCTCCAAAGCAATACATTCAGTGAATGAAGTAGGTGTGCAATGATACCGTTAGTCTATTTTACTTTGATTGGTGTTGTTTTTATAAAGATGGAGAACGAAAATATTTTACCGTTCGAACATTTGAAAGAATACTTTTTTCTTAAGAGCTGAGGATGATGGTGGACAGAATTTAAAAGTAAAATGTCTGAAGTGCCCCGACGGAAATTATTTATCAACAACTAGGGTAGCATAATTAACGATTTACAGTAAGGGGTTATATGAATAAACTGTGTTTTGATGAGCAGGCCTACTTTATTACTAGAAAATAGTTTGCTGATGGTATGTAATATTGGAGTTCTTTCAGATCAGTTTACTTATCCTAGAGTCCCATTGATTATAGAGTAGTGTAATGTTTCTCTATATTCTTTATTTTTAACTTTACATAACAACATCGTTATTATTATATAATTAGTTTAGCAGAACTATTTTTTCTAACGCATAGGGATGAACACGAGTCAAGCTAAAACTCAACTTGACTCGAATTCAGGTCGAGTTTCAAGTCAAGTCAAGGGTAATATTCTTGAGTCGAGTTCCGAGCCGATTCAGTTTTTCGCGTCGAGTTTGATAAATGGCTCGTTCGTTTTAAGTCGTCTTGAAATCATGGCCTGATTACACTGGAAAACAAAAGCCATGGAATACTTTTAGTGTTGCTCACGAAAGGGGACACTGCTCGGATCTCGTCTCGTCTCGATAACGAGAAAACAAGATATTTTTTTATAACAAGCGCAGCTCGGCTTGGCTTAACTGAGAAGATGGCTCGAACCGGCTCACTTGGGGTGAACCATCGGCTCGAACTGGCTTGGTAGGGATGAGATATTTGCTCGGTTCGACTCAACTGAGCCGAGGGGTCTAGCTGAGTCGGTTGGGTGAGCTGTTGGCTCGGCTCACTTCGGGTCGATAGTGAATGAGCTGTGAGCCGAGCTGCTCGAGTCGCTGACAATTCTAAACTCGGGCCGACCAGTTTTGAAGATATTTGGCCAGTGCCCTATAACTTTTAACAGTGTTTGGCTCAAGCCCGAATACTCAACCTAGACCCTCAACCCAAATTCAGAAGCTCATGAACAATGTCCTTGACTCCTAGACTTCACGACTATCGAGGTTGGCAATCAACAGTTTTTTAGTATTCAAATACAAACCGTCTATCTTTCTTTTTATATACAGTGTTGTTATAATTAATAATAATAATAATAATAATAATAATAATAATAATAATAATAATAATAATAATAATAGCGGTAGACCTAGTAATTGTAGTACGGAAAATTGAAGTCGTATTTTTTTTCACATTTTTGAAGTTTCGTATCTAAAAGTAACGCGTTACTTTCGAAGTAAAGTAACAGTTACTTTTTGGGGGCAAGTAACGCGTTACTAACGCGTTACATTTTAAGAGAAAGTAAAGTAACTTGTAACGCGTTACATTTTTACAAGTAACTTACCCAACACTGCTGTTCTCCTAGCGAATTTGTATACAACCAAAGGTAGTTTTGTCAAGTTTAACAAAAAGTCCAAAATAAGATTCTCGAAAACAGCTCTTATTTGGAAAAGGATACATAATGATCGTTTTTGGTTGTTGTAATGGTCTTGCCAAGAAGATTAATAAAAATTCAGCGTAACAACAAAAGCTGCTTTTCTTATATATATATATATATATATATATATATATATATATATAAAATGATTGCTAAAGTGAGTGTAGGGGCGCTGAATTCTACTTCGCCCCGGGCGCAGAAATCTCTAGCTACGGCTCTGCTTTTCTCTACTCTCTTTTCAAACTAACTGAGGATCTACCTCTGGAAAACTGTCAATATATAATTGATGGAGGTCATCTGCTACACGAAGTGGATTTGCCTACCCAAACCAAGTGTGAAAATATACAAAGCATGCAGCAGTTATATGATCAAGCACTTTGACTATAGCTTAGTAGTAGCGTTTGATGGTTATGAATCCAGCTCAGCATTAACAAAAAATATCGAAAGACATAGACGATCCTTGAAAATAGCTTGCCCTGACATAGATTTGAACCAAGTTTGGACTCAACGATTGAACAAAGTAAGTTTTTGTCAAATCTGGCGAATAAGTATCGTTTTATTCAGCAACTCACAAAAGATCTCCAAAGCAAAATAATTACTGTCATTCAAGTAAATGATTATGCAGACATCGTACAAACTTCTATCAAACTGGCTAGCAGCGTCAAGAATAAGTCTGAAGTTGTAGTAGAAGATGTTGGTTGACCTACTGATTCTGCTCACATCACTTACACCCGATGAGATAACAATCTATCTTTTGAAAACAGGACAAGGCAAAGTTTATGATAATTTTTTTTTTTTTTCTATTGATGCGCGATACTGCTTTAAAATATCACAGATCAATTTCTGTTTTTACATGCAGTAAGTGGCTGTGACAGCAATGCAAGGAAAGAAGAAAATCTTCCAAATTCTGAGAACTAAACCTGAACTTCAAAATGCAGTTTCAGTTTTCAATGATCCATCAGCACAAGCATCTACATTACTGGCTGAAGGAAAAAAAAATCTTCTTTGAGTCTACGGAGCTACAGATATAGAGACTTCTTTAAATATCTTTAGATGCACTAAATTATGTCAACTCATTTCTAAAGGAAAAACTGAAGTTAACTTGGTTAGTCTTCCCCAACAACACCTATTCAGAGTGTTTCATCAAGTGCAACTATGGAAGAGCAATGACTTACCATGGTAGAAAGAAGATGGAACTTCTTCGGTTCCAGTCACCATGCTTAAACCACTCTCTTCCGAAAACCTATTAAAGCTAATAGCATGTAAATGTCAAAAGGGTTGCATAGGTTGCAGATGCATAAATGCAGGTCTTTGATATTCTATTGTATGCTCTCACTGTAGATTGGGACGCAGAACTCGCCACCTATTATGTCAACTGAAGAAATCATGGTTGATGAAAATGATCCCGGAAAAGAAAAATACAAACGGATTGTTTTAGAGCAATGGTTGCCAACAACTTTTGGAGGACTTTATCGCCATCATCAACGAGGCCCCAGAAAACCTTAATCCTAAAGTCGTAATTAAAATTCCAATTCAAAAAAAAAAAAAAAAAAAAAGACTGAATGTGTCCTGTCACCAATTGCATATGTTAAGACAAAGTACGGTGTGAAATTTTTAAAAATATTATAAGGCTAGTTTAAAATAAAACTCTTTTCCCAACTATAAATTGTGTCTCCTGCAGTGAATGTCCACTGACCTTTACGGGACCATCTCTTGGAAACCACTGCTTCAGAAAATTGCAATTTTCTTCAATTTGTTGAAAATGTAATGCTCTACAAGAAAGGTCAAATAACATTTTGGCATATCTTGCATAGTTTTAGCACAAAAAACTAAATTGTGAAGAAAAATGTGGTCGAAAACAGTTTTTACAAGTTGGCAGCGATTTCCTAGGTTTCTCACCATTGACATCATTTGAACTCTCCGGTATTGTTTCTAATGCTATTCTGAACGTGTGTACCGAAAATCAGCTTGTTCCGAATTTGTTCCACTGAAAAAGCTAATTTGCCTGGACTACACTCCAATTTGCTAAGAATCCTCCCATTCATTTTGTGTACACCACGTGCAGCTACCTGTTAGAAGCGAGCTATCTGTTGATCGCACAATACATTGAAGGAACCTTCCGGTCATGAAATGCTGTGTCAATCCTGTGCTGCCGTCATGGGCGTCTCTCGCGGGGGGACGGGGGGACGCGTCCCCCAATATTTTGAAATACGAAATATTCAATATTTTATTTTAATTTAATTTAGTTAGATAGTCACTAGCAGTTAGATCATTTCCTTTGATGTCCCCACCAAATTTTACATGCCAGAGACGCCAATGACTGCCGTATATATGTACTATAAATGTTTAGGTGTACGACGTCCTCAAAAATCTTTATCATACAAATTACAGGCAGATTTAATCTACAGTAATAATAATAATCTACTGTAATAAACTAAAACTAATAAATACATTAATTACTATTTTTATTTCCAGAGGCACTTTATTTTTAGGCAGTCGACCAATCACATTCGCTCGGTTTGAGAATGATGGAAGTGAAGAGGGTCAACTACGAATTGGAGCTAGCCAGGTGAAAGAATTAGGTCCTCAAAGTGATGACGAACCTATTCGACAAGCATTCGACAATCCAATGTACGACCAACCCTCATCGGTAAGATCTAAACCTTTTTATTTTTTTTTTTTTTATTTATTTTCTTTAGCAATACTGTAACTAGGATTTTCTTACGTGGGATGGAAAGAGCGATAGTCTAGAGATTAATGTTGAAATTATTGACAATAAAATGTCGTAACATACAACGAATAACCATTCTTCAAGATAAATATCATGTTCCGTATTCATTATCTACATGATTATGTACAAATAATCGGAATGGACCCACGAGATGGAACTTTTATATCTTATAATTAGAGTAGTAGACTACATGTTTAGTCGGTCGACTAACTGGTAATGACGCATAACTACAGTGAACTACAGTGAAGATTTCAGAGGGTAGCAAGGAACAATATATCCTATCCTACTCAATGTCATAATATTAATTTACTTATCAGCCCCAGTGTTGAAATTCCCTCCACAAAAAAATCTGAAATCATCACTGATAGTCTGTACGAAAGTAGCCATTCTAACCCACAATGGCGTACGCAGAATTTCATCAAGGATGGTTTCATACACTCAGTCATCTCATCCTTTCAGTCCAACGTGATTTTTGTAGAGGGTGTTCATGAACTATATCGGCAAACTGTGGAAAGCGGTTCCTCACATCAAAATATGAAAATATTCATATGGACATGTGGAGAAAAGTGCATGGTTTCAAAGCTAGGGACGTCCAAACGCGTGGAAATAATAAATTGCATACCTATTATTCCAAACACTATGAATCGTGAAGTGGTGATACTTATCAGCGTAAAGAAAATTACGCATACACCAATGTGCAATGGGTGTTCATGGGATTCCCCACAGGGTATAATTCCCAGACATGCTCCCAATAGAATTCCCGAGTGAGATTTACTCGGACTTAAAAGTGGTGGTGGGTCCAAATAGTTGACAGCAGTTAACTCGGGATGCATTGATAGGAAGTCGGAAGTGTTACAGACCGCCAGCTCCACAGTTCCTCATGTTCGGAATAACGCTCACTGTGATGTTACTTTTCACGCTTTTGGATAGCCCTGGTTCCGAAACTATGTACTTTTCCGCAAATCCCCACGTGATTTCTGTTTTTCATATTTTGATGTAAGGAATCACCTCTTCCAATTTATCGGTATAGTTCATTAACTTCTTACATATCTTAATATAATAAATACTCATTTTTCCATAATATCTTGCTCAAGAGGAGTTAAAACCCTCAAATCTACTGCTAAGCTGTCATAGTAATGGCTAGTTTTATTTTAGACTTGATCCCAGAGTATACCCGTGCTTCTTCTTTCTTGCTTTCATGATTGTAGAGTCTGAAAGTTTAATTTATTTCTTCCTTGCAAATTTCATAAGTATTTCAACACTGTATTACTAAAGAAAACTGAAAAGATCGTAACCTTTTCCTTATTTGTCTCACCTGCAATTCACCTCACCTCTGTGTACTGAAATAAAATACTGAACTTTGTATCATAAGAGCCCATGAAGTACTGTTGCCGACTATATGACCCACATTTCAGCCTGTCACGCCATATAATGCTTGATATATGTATATATATAAGCGTGTGACTGTATTTCTTGGTTACGGTAATTATTAGTGCTCTCCATGATATATTTCTAGCTATACCACTATCAGCATTGCACTAACTATTGCATTTGGGAAATTCATAATTATTATAATGTGTTGGCTTGGTTTAGAATTATTTCTTTTCGAGTATATAATATATACCAATATTATATATATATATATATATATATATATATATATATATATATATATATATATATATATATGAGTATAGATTAAATGTAAGATCAAATCTTTAGTCTACATCAATCATTTTTCTGTACAAATGTATATCGAGTTACGAAGTTTTGGGGAGTCCGGGCCCGGGGTTCCCCCGCGTGTGTGCGACTCTAGCTACGTGCTGCTCCACTTCTGCGCAGGAGCCTCCCACTTTGACTATTAGTGTCATTTTGGAGCGCTTTCAAAACTTACTTTCTGGATGTGCCTCGTAAATAATTAAATCGTAGCCTCTCCGCACACAAAACTTTTGATTCAGAATCTTCTTTGTTTTACTTTCTTCCAGGCGACGGGAGAACTAAGAGTAAGGATGCAAGATGTATTACATGAGAACCCACTTTACAGCGTTTTGGAAGAAGGTGAAGAGGTGACTGAACACGTGGATGTAGATACTTCCTCCCCTAAACAAAAAGAAGAAAAAGAACAAGGGCCAGATGAAAGTAAAGATTAAATACATCTAACAAGAGAAAAAATATCTTAGACCAGTGATGGTCAAATTTATCTTCTGATATCTTTGTTCTATTTTGCGTATTTAAGTTCTTTTTTGATGTATTTAGGCCAACTAGAACTTTCACGGACATTTATAATTAAATCTATGAAATCTACATCTTTCTAAATATCGACCAGATATCTAAAATCTTACCTTCCAGAATTGACTCGAAGGAAGGGTGTGATGTTATTCAGAGATAATTGCACCAAATTTGGTGTAGGAGTAGGTAATGGAAATAGAAAGGAACGTGTGAAAGCATTAGTTTCGCAGGCATTCGGAAGCAGAAATAATGAGTCTTATAATTCAGGAGAAGTATAGCCTGTCAATCAGATATTGATGGGACGGAGCCTTTGCTGGCTGTTGCGGACAATGCAGAAAGTTAAAATTCCCATTACCTACTCTTACATCAAATTTGGTGCAATTATTTCTGAGTGACATCACACGCTTTCGTTGTTAGTAACCAAGGTTAAAAGTCAAGTATATTGTGATGGCCAGCTATACTCTTCCTTTTTATAGAATTGTAAATGAAAAGAACAAGTCATACATATTTTCATTTTTCATTTGTGAACTAGATCTGGATGAAACGCTAGCGGACCAAATAAAGCCCGCAGACTACCACTTAGCTATCACTGCTCAAGGTATATAAAATATTAACGACGGAACTGTATTAAAAGCTTTATGTAGATTAAATAAATTTCATACAGGAGACTTTTATGAAATTTTATTACATAAGTTGATTGTAAAGTATGACTATAATTTAAAAAAATATATCTTTATTACATCCAATAAATTATGTATTTGAAATAAAAGATTATTAATGTGTTAATTTATTAACAAGCATATACATTTCATTTTATCCCTTCATTAGTTTTACTTTAGTACTTTTTAAAAGTTAAATGAGTAAATACCCTTGGATACAATTTTTAACTACAAATGTGTAACTATAAATGGATCATTCTATTTGAAATGGGACTTTTGATGTAACTGGTATGTTGATAAGTAGATAGAAATCAAAACACGTTGAAATTATATAAGTACATACTTTGCAGATGTAACTTAAAATTAATAATGATTGATTGATTGATTTTTGAGTTTTACGTCCTGTTCAGCAGCGAGGCTATATGAAATGTGGAACTACTGATTAACGTGGAATCCGAACCACATGAGCTCCCGCCGGGAATCGAACCCGGGTCTTCCGAAAATTAATAATGAACTCAGTCATATTTTTTATAATTTTATTTAAAAATATTAATGTCAAAATAGGTGATATGTCAGCACCGTGCGTTGTAACCACTTACAGTTTCACTTGAATGATTCGAAATTACTAAATTACTATATTTTATTCGCCAAGTATTAGACGACTTTTTTAAAGTATGAATATCAGTGAATAGATGGAAACAAATATATAAGGTAAAGTTTTTCTCATGCTATTAAAAGTAGCATTTTTTCTGTATCCAGTTTGTTTTCTGACCTCCGTGCTAATGCATTTTAAAAACATATGTCCTCCACATTTCCCGATTTCATTTTCATCGTAGTCTCAGGACTTGTTAGTTTATGGAACTTCCCAAGGAAGGCGCCAGTTGAGCGAGGTAAGTTTGTTGGTGGTACTTGTTGTTTTTTATTACTCTGAAATCGAACTTGTTATAATTTTATCCAACACAACCTGTCAACTCCGTTGGAAATTATAAGAAGGTATTTATAGATGATAATTTGATATAGTTGAATCATGATGTTACTTTTAAGAATTAATGCTGAAAATTAAGATGAATAGAATCTAACCTTAGGAGTATATCTTAATCGTGCCATAATGGCGGAATTTGTCACCTCCGTGCTTATAATGTCATCTCCGTTAATTACTGTATGCACGGAGGGGAAGCGATGTGTACGGAGTGACATTTTGCAATAAACCTTGGCAACTTACGGCATGCATGCCAATAGTGGCATGTGGAATTATTCTTTTAGACAAGTGGAATGAATCTAAATGGAGTATTTCAGAAAAATAAGATATTTTAAAATAAATAGAATGATTTAATTTTCCAAAACTATTACTGTTTTAATAACCATTTAAATACGAAACTTCTATTAAAGCACTGCAAATCAAAATTTTTGCCAACTTTCCAACGCAATAGTACTTGTATCTACTATGCAGAACAAACTTTCTAGATGATGTCAAATTTTATTACATCCGTTATGAACTTGTTTATATTTTTTAATATCGAAAGTACTGTGTCATCCACGTTATAACATTACAATTCCATATCTATCCGTTTATCTCTTTTAATATTTACGTAGATAGATATAAAAATTGTATAGTACAACGAAAATTAAACACTTCATTGTATATCACAAAAACATAAGCAAATCCTTAAAAAAGATATATATAGAAATACATATATCTTTTTTATTTAAAAAAAGATATATATATATATATATATATATATATATATATATATATATATATATATATATATATATATATATATATAAAGAAAAATCAAAGATTGTTATTTACGTGAAATACTACCTTTGGTTTCAATTGTAGCCCAATTTTCTCTATTGTTGATGCATTACTTTTGCCGAAACTTTTTTTATTAAATGCAACTTAACAGTAATTTTGTGTTCGACACAAATTGTTTGAATAAAATCGAATTTTTCACTGTTGTCTAAAGCTTATTTTACACGATGCAATCCTCCACGTAATATTACATGCAATGGCATTTTCCTAATTCCAGCAAATATCGCCACCTGTGGATGATGGTACATATTCATTTGTACCTGACAGAGTCCTACCCACTGAATTGTCACTGGCAAATTGACGAGTGGCGTTACTTGTCACTCGTCAATCTGCTCGTGACAGCGTAGAGAAGGGAACTGCGCTACGTACAAATGAATATACCAACTTCCACCACTGGCGATATCTGTTGGAATTAGGAAAATGCAATTGCATGCAATATTGTCTGTAGAATTACATCGTATAAAATGAGCTTCAAGTAAGAAGAGCTTCAGGCATTACGTAGGATTGATTTTTTTTTGTTGTTGCTCATGACGAGTTTGAAGTAAAGTACATGAGGAAGTCTTGTAAAAAGACATATACCTTTCCAGTTTGTGATGTTATTTCATATTTGGAGAAAAAGATATTGTCAGTTCGAAATGGCCTATTATAAACAGTTGAGGGCAACATGTGTTTACTGAAGACTTGTCTCATTTTCAAAACCTGTATTGAAGCTTTACATTGGAAGATATGTTTCTTCGTGCCTGGCTTTGTTTGATTTTTCGTATATTAAGTTCTATCTATTCAGATGCCTCAATGGAATGAAATTAAACTACTGCTAATTTTACAGTTTCTCTGTAATATCTTCAAATATAATAAAATTAATCGAAAAGTGGAAACACAGTATACATGTAATAGACAAGAGTGCTTTGCATAAGTTACCGTTATCTCGATCCAGCTATCTGTTTTCGCTTATGCGAACATTTATAGATATGGTATTTACATTTGCGTTAAATAATGACTGCAAAAAGAAAGTACATAGGTGAGTCATGATAACAGTATTTCGTGCAAAATAATATTATCTAGTTGCAGCGGCAATCTTGACAGCAAGTAAACCACTACTTACGAAAGGGTCAGTTTTCTTTCCCTTAATGCAGAACAATGGGGCGAGTAATCTTTTCCAGATAAAAATTAGGATTTTCCTCAATATTAACAATTTATTGTATGAGTTATTCAACATGAAAATAAATTCAACAATAACGAAATAAAGGTTCATACACAAATATTCACATCCAAACCAAAGTTAACCCTTTCCCATTTTTCAATGGTAGTAGGAAAGTTTTGCAACATTATCATTCTACTTTTCAATTAAATCTACTTCTAAATACAATTTACAGATTATATAATTTAGGAGATTACTCATATCAAAATTTACTTCCAAATTGAATTTAATATCCAAATATTTAACAACAAATGATTAAATATAGTGATCAAAGACATACCACACACCAAAAATTTGCAATAGTTGGCCAAAAGAGTGAAAAATAATAGGATAAAATTTAGAACTTACAAATTCTCGCTGAGGAATATATCCCCGTTCACTTTACATATAATTTTATACTTTATTTCCGTCCATCTTACGTATAGGAGCACGATAAGCCAAAATCATACCAAAATTACACTTTACTAATTTTTAATTTGACGCACAGAATTTTATGCTCCTACACCTGCTTACCTCACGTTTCGTCCGAATGGAAACGTAATAGTTACGGGTAGATACACAAGATAGATGGCGTTCAGATCACTTCAAACAAACGAATATTAGCACTCTGACATTGACCTACAAAGTCAATGTTTCCATACACAAGTTTGTTTAACTAATCAACTGTTCGGAAATGTCCAAAGTTCTTCGACTTCTCTTCACGAGCTTGCAGAGAAATGTCTCATATTAAATTCCCCACTTCTCTGGGCGATTTAATTATAACAAACTTTAATTAACATTTCGAAGTAAGTTCTTCAAACATTCCATGCACAACATGCAGCAAAGAATAGAACGAACTCATCGATGGCAATTCTTAAAGTTCAAATCGTTAGTTTTTAGGAGCTCCTTTTAAGTCATTGTCCAATTACAAAGCACGCACCATAACTGCAGAAAGATAACTTTGATGACGGTATTTTTCTTGCTTATCCACCTGACGGCCCCTGATTTATCTCCAGTCTGCTATGGGAAGGTTCTTTAAGACAAACACAGCCATGGCCAGACATACCCAATTCCGAACCTGTAGAATTGCATAAACAGAGCATAGTACACAAATATATATAACACATACCATATACAATAATTTTTAGCATTGAAGTGGATTATAAATGTTACAAAGATTTTTACATACAACTTTAATTTTCGTTATTTTGTCTTGCTGGATAAAATTTCTTTATAAAACTAACATGTATTATTTTAATTTTCTTGTCAGGTATGAGTTGCAACCAAACGGTATTTGGCGTTGGATAGCTTAAAATTTCATAAGGCCCTTGAAATTGACAATCTAATTTAGGTTGATAACGTTTCTCTAAAGAAGATTTAGTAACTTTCTTAACCAATATCTTCTCTCCAACAGGTAAATCAATATTTCTGTTTTCTAGAATACATTTTCTCTTTCCTTTTCCATGCTAGTTCAATATTATCTACAATAGTTCTACTCATCTCATCTTTATCTTGCGTACTTTCAAGAATTCCTTGATCTAGAATCCAGTTTACATCTAAGGGATTAAACATTTTTCTTTCTAAGTACAATTCACTAGGGCTTTTACGAGTTACCGAATTTTCACTATTGTTTAACGTGTATTGAAACTGATAAATATACTTAGACCATTTAGATTGATTTTTATGCATATATGTTTTCAAAACAAGCCTTATAGTTTTGTTTTGTCTCTCAGTCAAATTACTTGACATAGAATAAGGAGCAATACAGATGTTCTTAATACTTAAACTAAATAAATAATGTTTGAAATAATCGCTTTGCAAATAACTTGCATTATCATGGATCACTTTGTTTGGATATCCGTAAGAATAAAAGATTTTATCTAACTTCAAACATATACATTTTGGATTCAAATTCTTGAGGGGTTCAATAATGACAAAGCTTGAAAAACCATCGATTAAGACTAATACATATCTAAACCCATTACTTACAGGCCAAGGCCCCATTACATCTAAAAATAGAGAATTATTAGGATATTTCTCTTTCTGAGTATAGTAGGTACCATAAGGAAGTCGATTCCTATCACTACAAAGCTGATAACTAATACATCTTTAAACAAAATCTCGAGTTTCCTGAAATAAGTTAGGAAAGGTATAGCGTATTGCAACCTTTGATATCGCTCTCTGTACGCCACTGTGTCCCCGCCCACAGGGTCTTCGTAGTGAAACTTAATTACACTATATTTAAGAGATTCTATTATAACAGTTCTTAAACCTCCATATTGTTTACCTAAAGTTTTCTTTAAAAGTATATCATTTTTAAGAACATAAGGTTCCTTTACCTGTCCCCTCTCTAATTCTTGAATTATAGCATTCAAACTAGGGTCCTATCTTTGACGATCTCCTAATGGCTTACGATAAAAGGATTATTCCAAAAATTAACAAAATTTAAATGTACTTCTTTATCACCCACTTTATCAATTTCCACTATATCTGATGAAGGAGGTGTGAAATCAATATAATTATGCATTCTTGTTAGAAAATCTGCATATTGCGCTCATTCCGCAAATGAATAATATCAAATTCATATCGACTCACCTTTTCAATAAGGGAGCTATATTTTCTTTGACGTTTGTGATTTTTAAGTATCCACGTCAAGGCTGAACTATCACAATAAATTGTGAATTTCTTATGCACGTACATGCCGAATTTGTCAAGCGCATGACCTAAGCTCGAAAGTTCAAGATCAAACACGCTTTTCGACCTATCTGATGGAGGAACTCGTTTACTCAAAACGTAAACCGGTCTGTTTTCCTTCTCCACCATACTGGCTTAATATAGCACCATAATTTTTAGGGGAAGCTTCGACATGTAAAACGAAGGGCGCATCCATATCTGGCACTTTAAGAGCAATGTGGTTAATGATTACTTCCTTAATTTTCTCGAGTAAATCTTCTTCCTCCTTCCCCCAGATAAATGGAACCGTAGGAGATCCCATAGCATATAATGGACTTAATAATTCGGAATAATCTTTAACATATCTAAGATAATAATTAAGGAATCCCAATATTCTTTTCAAAGCTCGTTTATTTTCGGTTTCGGCATTTCTTTAATAACCCTCACTCTTTCATCATCTATTTTCACTTGACCATTAGAGAACTCATACCTTAATATTTTTACTTTTGAATTCAAAACTATGCTTTGTGTGGACTAATAGTAATCCCCCATTCTTTCAACCTTTGTAAAACTTTTTCTAAAATTTCATGTTTCTCAATGGTACCGGAGTGAATTATCAGATCACCACAGTAAATATCTAAATAATCCCCTTCGATATCACGGAAGATTTTATGCATTAAACTAGCCAAAACAAATGGTGATACTGCCATTCCCATAGGTAATCGACAATGTTCTAATAGTCTATTAGGTGTAGCAAAAGCTGTTATGTTCCTACACTCAGGTTTAATCTCCAATTGATGAAATGTCGATCGAATATCAATTAATTTATGGTGTCTACCTATGTTCGAAATGATAGATTCTAGGTTGGGACTTGGAAAAGCAGTTAATAATAATTTGGAATTAATTTGGCCGTAATTAATTACTAATCTTTTAGATTAATCTTTGTTACTAACTAAAAACAGGGAGAAATGTACGGACTACTATTAATTTCTTTAACAACACCCTGTTCGATTAAATGATTTATAAACAAATCGAGTTCTGTCATTTTAGCAGCAAGTAAACCACTACTTACGAAAGGGTCAGTTTTCTTTCCCTTAATGCGGAACAATGGGGCGAGTAATCTTTTCCAGATAAAAATTAGGATTTTCCTCAACATTAACAATTTATTGTATAAGTTATTCCACATGAAAATAAATTCAATAATAATGAAATAAAAGCTCATACATAAATATTCACATCCAAACCAAAGTTAACCCTTTCCCATTTTTCAATGGTAGTAAGTTTTGCAACATTATTATTCCACTTTTCAATTATCTAAATGCAATTTACAGATTATATAATTTAGAAGATTACTCATCAAAATTTACTACCAAATTGAATTTAATATCTAAATATTTAATAACAAATGATTAAATATAGTGATCAAAGACATACTACTCACCAAAAATTTGCAGTAGTTGGCCAAAAGAGTGAAAAATAATAGGATAAAATTTAGAACTTACAAATTCTCGCTGAGGAATATATCCCCGTTCGCTTTACGTATAATTTTATACCTCCATCCACCTTACGTGTAGGAGCACGATAAGTCAAATCATACCGAAATTACATTTTACTAATCTTAAATTTGACCAACAAAATTTTATGCTCCTACACCTGCTTACCTCACGTTTCGTTCTAATGGAAACGTAATAGTTACGGGTAGATTACACAAGATAGATGACGTTTAGATCACTTCAAACAAACGAATATCAGAACCCTGACTTTGACCTACAAAATCAATGTTTCCATACACAAGTTTGTTTAACTAATCAGCTGTTCGGAAATGTCTAGTTTTTCTACTTTTTTTCACAAGAACTTGCAGAGAAATGTCTCATAGTACTGTACAATGAGTTTCCACTTTCTGATTAATTTTATCCAGTTGAATATATTGCACAAAGCTGTAAAATTAGCGGAAATTTCGTCGCAATTAGGCTTCTTAACTAGCTATATTTTTTATGCGCACATCATATTCCTTCTTCTTATATAATAAACCATTATTAAGGATAGTATATGTTAAACAAAATACTGTGCTTCATTTGAATGCTAATGTTAATAATTGGCAATCATTTATGCACGTGTGTGAAACTAATGTTATATTATGTAATACTACTTTTCTTCGAAATTCGTTACAAATGTTTACTTTTCAATTGGATACAGATGAACTTGTTACCTTCGTTCATGTGATGTCACATCCATGCTGGTATAAAGTTTTCTTCATTCAATTAGCTGTCATCTCCTTTCAGAGCATTTTTCAAATTTACTAATATTTGTCAAAATATTGGTTCTCGTATTGAACTACTATATTTATGTTAATATAAGTCATTATAGCGAACAGAAAAATAAAGAAAATAATAATTTTGAACAGTGTGAAAATTTCGTTTTTCAAACTCTTAAAATCCCCTTTCAAATAGAATGACCCTTATAAATATTGTTGTTAGCAGAGAGGTACACACGGAGTGGGTCCGGACCCTCCCAGAGATCTTTTCTGGAAATTTTGTCTAATTTTAGGGGTAATTTTGCAAATTTTAATATAATTTATCTTCATGCTGGATTTTAACCCCCAAAATAAATTCCTGTGTACATCCCTGGTTCTCAGTATAAATGTTGCTTAACTATATGTAAAAATCATATTTCTAATTTTAAAAGTAAAATCCAGATAGCAAAATGACGTGTAATGAATGTTTCAAGAGATTCATTTAGACCTCAATATCCAGTTGAACTCTTCGCGATAGCTTGTGAAGAATATTACTTACTAAATTCAAATAATGCGACTTGAAAAATTTATATTTCAACTAATAACTTTGTAAAATACTAATAATTTTGATTATTATTATCCGTATCTTTACATGTACAGTAGCGGTCTGCACGGCCTTAAATTGTAAGGCTCGGCTCGAGAAGTAAACTCGAACCCGAATTGAGTCCGATGATACGTAAATATGAGCCCGGCCAGAGCCCAAAAAATTAATTAAAATTATTTTCCAATACACCACTTACAATCTAACAACCACATTTCCATTGAATTTCAAATGTGCACTCTTGCACTTAGTTAACTATCTGTTATAATAATTAGCTGTTAACTTACTGTTATTATAATTTTGAATACTACCCTTGGCAGAAAAATATTACTGCTACTGTTGCTACTTTTACTATGAGTAAAACAAATATTAACCAAATATTTTTTTAAAGTTACTGATCGGTTGTATCCCATGTTGCTGTGAACAAAAAGAGCAGAGTACACACTTCGAACATTGAAGCTGGTTCTTTCTTGAATCAGCAACCCAGCTGCACTAAAATTCCTTTCACTGCTTGCACTTGAAACTGGTATACATACGAATTGCCTGTTAAGTCATGATAAATGCAGTAGTTCCTGTTCGTGACTTTTCTACCATGTCAACTGATCCATAACTTTGATTTAAATATTCTTCAACATCGTTGCTCTTGTTTTCACTTTGGATATCATGTAACTTCCTCCATGTTCAGTCTGGAATTAAATAATTAATATTTTTCTGATCAGAATATGCATTTCTTTTTAAAAATAAATTAATTTGAACATGCATATTAACGTCTGAGAAAGATATCGTTACGTTATAGAAACTGTTACGAAATAATTTATTTTTAATAAAGAAATGCATACTCTGGTCAGAAAAATATTGATTATTTGGATATCAATGTTTTTATCTTCGATGCACGTGAAATCCAGTATTTTTCGTCTTCTGGTTACTTGAGAATGAAAACTGTCAGAACTATTTCGCACAGAATGTTTTGTACATGAAGATTATGGATCTTCACTATTGAGTCTTTCCTTTTGTCTCTGCATTTTCAAGCATTCTTAACTGAAGAAAATTAGGTCGCAAAAAGCAAAACAAATTTCCCCAGAAGTAAATTTAGTGTAATTTCTTTTTAACTGAAACAGACCTTCTGGATCTGAGAGATTCTAGTCGTTAAAGTGGTGTATTAAATTGAATCACCAAGATAGCACAAGTGGTAATGTAGAGTATGTATCTGGTTCTAAGTGCAGAGAAGCATCTTTGAATGGTTCGAGAAACTCGACAAGCATTCTTAGGATATCTCGTTGAACGTGTGTCATTCTTCCTTCTTCATGACGTTCGATAAGAATGAATTGAATGTCATTGTAATTGGCATCAAAAGATTTCTACATACCAATCCTACAGTACGAGTTTCACTTTCTTCATGTGTGGTAGTTTTCAAATGTTGTGTAAAACCAGTTTGTTTTGTGTACCGCACTGCGTCCTTTATCTCTGTGCTAGAGTATCTATACACAATAGATGAACTTCCGAGTCTCCGTGAAATGAGAGACGTCGTGGTGATTGAGAGAAATGAAGTAACCCTTCTTATTGTCGCTAACTTGAACTCAACCTGATAATTTAATAAATAAACTAAAATAATTTTCATTTTCTGTTCTACATACGTTTCATTATTAGTTAATTAATATCGGACTTCCGAAGAGAAATATAATTGAATTTATTGACCGTGTCTCTAGCGACAACTCCCAGTCACGTCCTCTCTTCAGTTTTATTTAAAAGGTAAGAAAGACCGAGGAAGAGATATATGAAAGTCGAGTAGAAAGTAGAAGGAAAGAGAGAAGAAGAGAGAAGAAACTAGAAATGAAGAAATACTGGATAATTATGGAAATATAGTGAGAGAATTTAAATAAGTATTAAAAGGTGTTCTATATCCGGCTTTTGTTAATTGAGAATCAATTCTGAATTGTTCCTAATGAGACACATGTTCCCTCATACTACTCCGCTTGGATCCAGGTAACTCCACAAGTAGGAGTTACCCTGACCCAGCCCAGATGATGAGAAGTATTAATTTAATTGGTTGTCTATTATTTCTGAGCATTAAACAACATTTATTCAGTAATTGATTTTCGACAGTGGAGATCGAACACACGTTTAAGTTAACCAAGGAAAGAAACAATTCACATGATAAACATGTTTTTCACAAATCAGAGTTCCTGAATGCTTCAAAAGACTGTGTTGTCCCAGCTCATTCTGTTTCCTTTAAGAGACAATTTGGATTAGTTTAGCGTTATCCTTCATGACCTCGGCCTTCATGACTCACATATTATAGTAATACAAATATTGTAAGCGCTATTATAAGAGATATTTGACAAAAGTGAATAACTCCACGAATTGTGTCTCGCAATATCTCCATTGAATATTCAAGTTCAAATTATGTATGTTACAAGGTTAAAATTTGTCAAGTTATAATGTGGTGTAGGTTGAGAATTTAAAAAATCTTAGAGAAGAGAATAGAAAGATACCTACAGAAGAGAAAAAGCGGCGCGCCAAAGGAAATAAGCTAGAACACTAAATAGTACAAAGATAAGTGGTCGAATTTAAACATGCGACAGTCCGTCAACTTTATAGCCAAATATACTTTTCAATATCGCGAAACAATTGGCCTACTAAATGCGTGACCTAAAATAAATATCTCTAAGTGCGAGACAAGTTTGTGTCCAGAATAAGATTTTCACAAAGACAGGGGCTTGATGGAAATCTTACTACTCACCGTATCTGATCGAACGCCATTGGAGACTTCCGAACTACCGAAAGTCTGGTGTGGTCTCTTAATTTAGAATTCCTAATAAAAAATATCCGACCCCTCAGAAACTAAGAGGAGTTCAGATTAAAGTATGGCAAACGAGTGTAAGAGTCAATGCGATTAAGAAAATCCTAACTGGGATTTGCCAAAATTAAAATAAAAATTAAACAAAATAAATTTTGTACTAGCAAGTCGTTTGCCAAATTCTTGTTAGAACTCCCAATCCGCAAGATTCGCTACATCTTGAGGTGTCGATTAACTTCGATCATTACATAGTTTAGAACTAAGAAAAATGATATGTGGGGGGAAACATCGACACTCTGGTATGGAATAATGGGACTCTACTGTAATAAATCTACTATGTTATTCACTCTTATCTATTCCGTCACCTCTGCGAACAGTGATGAACTCGGCTTAGCAAGATAACGTGGAAAAAATTCAGTCACAAAGTACTATCGCAAGTGTGAGGCTGAACGCGTATCCTTAAACTATACCAATTATGGAAACGGCTATACTACTCTGTAGTTACTTGGAAACTATCCGGAATCATTTGCTACATAAACACCCTTCACAGTCGTCAGACCAGATGAGCAGTTAGGATGCACGATTACAATTAAATGTCAAGCCAGGAAGTGAAAACATAGTCATTTTCACACAACACACTTCCTCACACGAAATTCTAACGAATTGGTTAGTGCTCGAAACGTTCATCATTGTTTATAACAGATTCATTTCTAGACACCCTATACTTTAATTAGGCCCAAGACTGTTCAAAGCAGTCTCTTAAAACTACAAACCACTATAGAGATTATCGGGCACTAACCGATACGTGGGAACTCGCATGAACCAACGCTCGATTCTTTCAATACAAATCACGCCATATTCGCACTTCATAGCTTAAATTTATACGCAAGGAAAATTCAATATTATTGACTGTACTCTTTAATAAATGTATTTATATTCTGAAAACAACAATGAGATTAATCACTGAAAGCAAAGAAAGAAAAGAAATGAAATTACGATCTGGCGATGGAATAACGTCATGTATGTTAGCTTATGTTTAAGAATGAACGCGAAGTTCGTTTTTGGTAATTTAATTACTGGACTATATAACGTATTGTATTTTTTTTTTTAGCGCAGTTAGTAATGTATTTTATTGATTCGTTTACTCATATAGACCAAAGCTATGGCATATTTCTGAATAATCAAAAAAGATGTGATTTTTGGGTTAACTAATTTCTTAACTCTCGAGGCAACAATTTGTACTATATTTAAAGTAGCTACGCGTAGTATATTATGAGATAACAATACAGAATCACTATAGATTTTCATTACGGACCAATTTACTTATTAGAATGGACCAAAAGAGATGAATAGTTACGAGTCAACAATACACTGTCCTTAAATAAATTAATAACACCTTCACGCATACATCACACCTACTAACAACATACCAAATTATACATATACACGCTACATCACATATACACGCTACATCACATATACACTAAAACTACACACACTAATACATATCACTACACAAATTAACCACCGCCTTCTGAATCGGCACTGATACTGAAAGGAGAAGGGAATAGTCAGAGCCAGGTGGCCCTTCTATCAAACTAACCCATGTTTTCAATTGTAAGATTATCATTAATGATCCCGGAGGGACATATCAAACTATTTAGGAAAAGATTCCTTTCCTGAGGGGAGAAGAACCTTTACGAAATTATTCAACCCATTCTAAGTTGGAATCTGCAATTTGAAGAGTAAATGGAAATCCCTATAAACGCTTACTATGACATTTTAATATTTATCCTAACTAACACAAAAATCACATACACCGCCATGTTAAAAAATCACATACTATACACAAAACTATATATAAGGACAGGCTACCACACAGGGCCGTAGCCAGCCCAAAAATGTAGAGGGGCCTGGTAGAAGTTGGGGGGCCCAAGCCAACCATATTATAGTTCATAAAATAGTAACGTCAACAATTCATCATATCTACTCTTGAATGTTTAAGTATTTTGCTTCTACTTAATTCTATTATCCCCCTCTACACACACACATTATGTTAACATTCTGTAATATACATAAAAACGTGAATTTTATTAAATGGGTATTACTAACTACACGAATTAGAATTAAAATATGTTTTAATAGTCCCACATGTAATGCTAACATTAATATCAAGAACGAGAGATGTTCTACTGTGAAATAAGAAAATTCAACTTTACTTAGGCTCTTGTTTAGGTTAACTTGCGAAGTTGACCTTCCATTTTTATCAAAATTTTGTAAATTTGCCTAGAAGAAATTGATAATTTGATTGCTTGTGTGCTTGATAACATGTTAGTGAAGCGTAACTTATGTAATACCTTTTGATAAGCGGTTATAAATACGGGACTAATTCGCGAGTAGAGGGAACTACTTGTCTCTAGGTTCAGGACGGCTGGATTGTGGATAATTTTCGACTAAACATGCCTGCAAGTGTGCAGGGTCTTTGCGCTGGATCTGAATTGACAGTACTAACATTTGTAAAACATGATGTTGATAATGAGGTTAATCTTTTGAATATTCATGGCTTAATGGATGAAAGACCAAAGACCACCAACAATCGTTCACGAGTTTCTGCTTGAGATAGGAGGGCTCTACAAACCTAAGTAGGCTACGTACTAAGGTAAGTGCGAAGTAGACATAACCTAACCTAAGTAACCTAGTAGTGCGTCATCCCACCTTACTTCGGCTTCTCGCTTCACTCGTTCTTCCCTCTCAACTCCGCACTCCCCATTAACTACCCACAACCGTGCTCCGCGCGGCCCGCCAGTCTCCCCTTTAGGATTTCCATATGTAATTGTGGTTCCTCCCCCGTACTCACACCCTCGAGGTAATGTAACAGAACATAAAATGAAAAAAAATGAAATGAAATCTTTGAGTTTTACGTCCCACGCTTATGCCGGTTAGGCTAAAGGAGACGGTGATGATGAGAGATGAGTGAAATGGTGGAATGAAGAAAGTGGGAGGAAACGGGAGAACCCCGAGAAAACCCACGAGCACGATGTTTGTCCACCACAAAGTTCACTTGGCGAGGGCTGGGATCGAACCCGGGACCCCAAGCACCAGAGGTGAACGCTCTACCACTGAGCCACCGCGCTCCCCTAGAACATAAAATGAGTAAAGTTTAAGTAGAAATTGACGATTGTAGATTTTATTATGTTTTTTGTTGAAAATTAGGTGAACGGGTAACTTTGAAGTAATTCCCTTGTTTACAATTACATTGTTTTTTTAATATTTATACTAAGTTCTTGTTTAAAATCTTAAATTAAAAATCTTAAATTAAACTCGTTTTATATAAATGAACCACCTGCACACTATACCAAGAAGACACATACCAAAACAGCTAAAAAAATACTATGATGTTATTCAAAGCTACACTGAAAAAAAAAACGTATGCGGCATACGTAATATCGTAGGTTACATTTGTAAATCCTATAGTTTTTGGACTTAACGTACAGCAAGCGTATAACTGAAAATGCATGTTTTATGATACTTTCTGTATAAGTGTTTCATCTATACATAATTTCCGTATGAAACAATATAGGCGGTCAGGATCTCACATACAAATGGACATGAATAACATATAGCTGACGAAGGCAACACATATATGTGGGGGGGTGTAATATAAGGAAGAGTGTTAGACATCAGACATCCTGCAACGACATGATGTAACACATAAGGGCAGTGCCTATGTAGCATACAGATAACGTATGCTCCATTCTGATTTTAGTAGTAAGCAAGAGGATTCCGTATATTTGTATATACAATATACCACTGTCCGGAGAACGGATTTTTCTCAATGTAAGTAAAACACTACGTCCCATCTAGTATCGAGTAAAAGCATCACTGCTTCTTTCATGTTGAATTACAACATTATTACGTGTACGCGACTAAGAAATAGTTCCAATTTACAACGTTTTTATATGAAAACTAGCTACTTCCACGGGATCCCGTACCCCAAGTACAATACAAAACATTTTGCTACTTAATTTCTCCTCTAAATCTTGCAAATTTTTACTGGTCCTGGCTCTACAACCCATAATTTAATCCTTAAACTTAAACGTTAAATATGTTCACTTGTTCAGTTACTCATCTAATTGGGTAATTTAGCTTAACTTTATTCTTCTACGAGAACAAGCATATGAAAGTCTTTGCAACCATTACTTTTTCGGTGAATGTTCCACCACAGTTCTTGTTTTACATATCACACCACAATAATTTGGATCCTACTAGAATCAATCACCTTTAACGGAACTCGGAGCTCTTAATTCAATTCACAACTAATTGTTCCACAGTTAATCTAAGGTTTGCTGTTGACGAGGATTTTGCAAGGCATGTATGTACTACAACTACACAATAGAATAACAATAACCTACCGCCGTTACTGCAATCGACAAAAGATAAACGCTTTGTTCCTGCTCCTGTTTTTATGATTTGGCTTGCAGCAAGCACTTCACACTTCTTCTCCTGCCCAGTGATGAAAATTTTCCGATTCATAAAAACATACTTCACTTATTCCTACATCGTTGTTTAGCCGTGATGTGAAGTGGAAAATTTTCTTCTATATTTTTCCGGAAAATTTTCCGTTAACAAATATCAGTGATCAACTAAGAGCTCCTCAGTATTCATAAAACTGATTGAAATCATTTATAGAAATGTTAAAAAGTGAAAGATCGTTTAAAGAATCTGAAAATTTTCATGGCTCAGACAACTTTCAGTACTATGTAGGAACAAGTGAAACAATTTTCCATGAATCGAAAAATCGTCTGTCCTGTACAGTGATGAAAATTTTTCGGAAAATTTTGAAACGGAAAATTTTCCGATTCATAAAAACATACTCCACTTATTCCTACATCGTTGTTTGGCACTGACGTGAGATGGAAAATTTTCTTCTATATTTTTCCGGAAAATTTTCCGTTCTTAACAAATAGCCTATCAGTGATCAAGTGACAATTCCGCAGTATTCATAAATTTGATTGAAATCATGTATAGAAACGTCAAAAAGCGAAAGATCGCTTAAAGAATCTGAAAATTTTCATGGCTCAGACAATTTTTAGTACTATGTGGGAACAAGTGAAACAATTTTTCATGAATCAAAGTTTTTTCTGCCTTGTATGGAAAAATTGAAGAACTTTTTATGAGTCGGAAAATTTTCATCATTTTGAAGCAAAAAGTAAAAGAACATTTTGTGAATCGGAAAGTTTTATTGCTCTGTAGAAACAAGTGAAAGGAATTTTCATGAATCGGAAAATTTTCATCACGATGAAGAAACAACTGAAAAAACTTTTCATAATCCGGACAATTTTGGATATTGTATATACTGATGTTTGATGGAAAAGTTTCCACTACTGTATATTTAACTGCACATTTAACTATAAAATTCAATTCTGTAGAGGAAAGTTATACAGGAACAAATTATCATTTTTCCAATTAGCTTTCGGAAACCAGAAAATTTTCTAATATTTCAAGTTGGGAAGTAAAAATATACACTGTTTCTCTCTTTTCTCTCTCTGTGTGTGTGTGGGGGGTGTTTGTGTGTGTGTGTGTGTGTGTGTAAAGTGCAGGGAACATACATCGAGTTCGTAGAGAACAAATATCCTATTCCAATATTTAAAATGTAAAAACAAATTGAATAGAAACCTTTGTCAATTTATCAATTTGAGAAACAGAAAATTCCACCATGTCTTGCATGTAGGACTGCCTATGTAATGAAATAACTACATAAAAGTTCGTTATGAAGATTATTTTTGTAACAGAAAATAAGAAAAATGAACACTCGTAAATCACAATTTCAATATTGGAATTTTGTATAATCAACATCTTAGAGCAGATATTTGTATTGTAAAACTATCATTATTATGTATAAAATATTGGAAGAACAACTACACAAATCAGCTTCCTTATTAGTTATATTTTACTTTCTCTTCTGAATGAATATATGAATAAATAAATGTTTATTTCCAGAAAATGGTCAGTATCTGATTTCATGAGTTACTTAAACTTGAATTTTGGGTAGTAAAAAATTTACAGTAGGCACTTTATATTATATTCTTATTTATAAATGTTGCAGTGTGTAAATCTATAAAATTATGTAAGCTATGAGAAAACCGTCTTATGCATATTAAACTGACGAAATCTAATATTGTAAGATCATTCAAACATTCTTGAAATGAAGAATCATTAGATTTTCACTTCATGAAACTTTTTAAGACAATATTTATTACCAATAAAGTTTACGGCTAAACAACGATGTAGGAATAAGTGGAGTATGATTTTATGAATCGGAAAATTTTAATGACTTTTAATAAATTGGAATTTTAAATAATAGAATGGGATATTTATACTCTACGAACTCGATGTATGTTCTCTGCAATTTGCAGAGAGAGGAGTTGAGTTGATTTTGAGTTTAACGTCCCTTTCAGCAGCGACACTACATAAGACGGGACTGACTGATTAACCGTAGAATCTGAACTACATGAACTCCCGCTGGGAATCGATACTAGGTCTTCCATGCCAAAGGCGCGTATGCTAACGGCTTAGCAACTAAGGAGCTCGCAGAGGGAAAGAGAGAAACACTGTGTAAAATTTTACTTCCCAACTTGAAATATTAGAAAATTTTCCGGTTCCAGAAAGCTAATTGGAAAATTATAATTTGTTGCTGACTAACTTTCCTCTACAGAAATTCAATTTTGTAGCTCCATGTGCAGTTAAATATAATGGAAAATTTTCCACCTAACATCACTATATATAATATCCAAAATTGTCCGGCTTACGAAAAGTTTTTTCCACTTGTTTCTACATCATGAAAATTTTCCGATCTATGAAAATTCCTTTCACTTGATTCTACAGAGCAATAAAACTTTCCGATTCACGAAAAGTTATTTTACTTTTTGCTTTAAAATGATGAAAATTTTCCGACTCATAAAAATTTCTTCAATTTTTCCACATAAGACAGAAAATATTTCAGTTCATGAAAAATTGTTAAACTTGTTCCAACATAGTACTGAAAATTGTCTGAGCCATGAAAATTTTTAGATTATTTAAACATTTTAACATTTCTATACATGAATTCAATCAATTTATGATTGCTGAGGAATTGTTACTTGATTACTGATACTTTTTTAGAACGGAAAATTTTCCACCTTACCTCACTACTCCTACCTCCCAAATCGCTATTACAACTGTGGCATGAAGTATTATGAAAATATTCCTTCTTTTCGTAAAAAACTTGCTTCAATATGTATTGTGTCATTTCATATCGAGATTCGAGAAGACTGATAAACTTTAACACTTTAACTCCTTTAAAATATGTTTAGAAGTGTTCATCAAATAGTTAAAATGGAAAAATTCTTGGTATAATCTCTTTTATATTGCATTTTATTCTTAGTGTTTAAACATAGAATTAATCGAGATTTTTTGCAAGCCTTCCATGAAACTTTTACGGGGGACCAAGAAAAATTTAGGGGGGCCGGCTCCCTTTTGTCCCCGTGGGTACGAGCCTGGGACCGCACTCTAATTGACTTTGGGGGGGGTGAAAGGAATATTTTAACCCTTTTCAAATCACCGAATCTTAGTTTGAAGAGCACACAAAACTGGAAAATTAAATTACTTCACTCAGATAAACCTGTCCACTACCACTTGTATCTGCAAAAATGGCGTCTGTTATATGGAATTTCAATATTTATTCTTACTACTTTTATAAAGTATCTTCAGTCAAAATCCAGTGGTTCGGGACTCCATTTGCTTCCAACTTATTTCTATAACTATTTTATCTAAAATTACCTGCTTATATCATAAACAAATCCAGTCCTTTTATAAATTTCACTGCACCACTTCGATCGAAGATGTTGCTCTGCGAACAGCTATCAGCCAAAGACGAAGTAATTCCCGCCAGAATACTGAGGTGGAATATAGTTCTCAAATCACAACACGAGATTCTTCCGGCGGAAAATATAAAGCGAATAAAAAATGATAAAAAGGGGATTGAACCGGATTTTTTAGCAGGATATGGGCACTTAGAGGGACAAAGGGAGTCTAAATTATTTTACCAAATATTGGATTGGTGGACAAATTCAGAAAATTCTACCAATTACTGACCTATGCTTTAGATTGAAGTAAAAATGTATTACTCATATGGCCTCGCTGCTGAACGGGACATTAAACTCAAAATCAAATCAAAAATGTATAATTTCAATAATCATCCAATTGAGGTGCCCATATACAGAGATTTACGATGAAAATAATATATAAATGAAATTATTCCCCGAAATATAATTTCTTCTAGGTATTCTGAAGCTTTTGCGTTAATTTTTAATTTAGATAAGAAACAAATGGATTTAATACGTAAACCGAAAGTTATGTGCTAAAAATTAACAATACACAGTACATTCAAAAAGTACTGAACCCGCCAAAAAATTTATACTACCTTAACTGTAATAGCATATTACATCCGGAACAAGTTCCTCTTTGTTAAGAAGATGGTAGAACAGTTTAATCTGGTATAGGGTCTAACCCTGAAGGGCACTGATGATGTTATTTCAATGGTCCGTTACAAAAATAATTTGAGAAAGACTGTCTTGTTTAAGTCCTACTGAAACTGATTTTCGATTTAACTCTATTTTATTTTTATTCCTGAATTAACTTGAAAGAAACACGGATTAATTTGAAATAAGCTTTGTTTTCACAAACCTCAAACATTCTACATTCTCAAACCTCAAACATCACGAATAAGATAGAAGTATATTATTTTCTATCTTTTCAAGAAACTATAGTAACCCAAGATGACTGTTTTTCATGTTTCAAAAGGGGTGAGTTCTCTGAAGAAACTCAGAGCACTTGAAGATTATGAATGAAACAACTAAATTCAGAAAAGCTGTCCAGGTCGGCAGAGAGTCGGTTACTTCACAGACACATCTACCCTTAAACGTGTTAAAATGAAGGAAAATGTTCAGAATTCACACCTATTGTATTCGATATTTTAGCGAACCGACACCAAGAAACACAGTACTTCAGAAACAATGAATTTTCTGATCTTGCTGTCTCCAAAAGTGACTCAGTAACCATCGTTGACATCTAATATTTTTTCCTTGGATAGTTATGTTTCCTATACACATAGGAATTCAAAATTAAGTTTCTTGAAAACCGTACATTAAACGTAGCTTCTGGTTAGAAACGCTGTGCTGTGGAATATATATTTGCTCTGCTTGCATCCACCTTCTTTGTTGTTTTAAAAAAGAAACTAACTCTGAAATATTCGTTTGTTCCTTTAGCTTAATCTATGAATTCATATATTTCTTACTTCCCTTTCCATCCAAATTCCAATCAATGCTGCTAGATCAATATTATATATAAATATACAGGGTGGTCCATAAGTCTTAATACAGTGGATTATTTTGGAAACAAACATGATTAAAACAAATCTGACCAGCGGAGGGCGGACTTGGGTAAAGGAACTACCGATTGATGTATGCGTGGTGAATGGCGGCCATCTTGGATCCAGGTTATTTTTTTTTTCAAATAGGAAGGTAGGCATGTGACACATCAATTAATACTGTTTTTGCAGAGGAATGCAGCCCCGTAAGCAGAAATGCGTTATCATGTCCCGTTCCAAAGTAATGACTACCCAAAGTTGCCGGTTTTCTGTTTCCTTGCAGGGAGAGCGACATGGCACTAACGCTGCAAGAAAGACGTGACGCCCCAAATTTGACAGTTTTTTTTTTCGTTGCAGGTAGAACGAGATGGCATTGACGAAGGAGAAAAGAATTGAGATCATCCCAATGTCTGCGGAAAGAAACAGTGGTGTGATTGCCCAGGATTTCAACGCGCGCCACTACCAAAGACCTGCAATAAGCCACAACACCGTTAGCTACTTCATTAGGAAATTCAGTGTAACTGGTAATGTTGCCAACAGACCACGGTCAGGTCCCCCACAAACCGCGACAGATGAGTAGACACCCACAATGGTGCTTGCTGCGAGTGTGGAAAGTCCAAAGGGCAGCACAAGACAACTATAAGCGATAACAGGCGTACCACGTGCTTCCGTAATGAAGATTCTCCATACGAACAAGTGGCATCCCTTGAAGCTGCAGCTTGTCCACAACGTTTCAGAGGATGATCCAGACCGGCGCATGGAATTCGCCAATTTGGCTTTGTCACAATATTACCTAGATCCACATTTCCCAGCCAGCGTTCTCTTCACAAAAGAGGCAAACTTTTATTTGGATGGGGAAGTGAATCGCCAGAACATGCAATATTGGTCGGATGCAAACCCACATGCGACCAATCCCTGCAAGAGGGTTACCCCTGCTCATATCATGGTGTGGTGTGGCATATGGAACACGTCGATCATAGGACCCTTATTCATTCCTATACCCTAAATGGTGTCCGATATCCGGGCATGTTACAGGAGTTGGTATTTCCGTTGCTTCTCCGCCCTGATGCCACCTTTCTGCGATATTTTCAGCAAGATAGTGCCCCCCTGCACTATGCGCTGCCTGTCCGGAAATGCTTGGATCTACATTTTCCTAGACATTGGATCTGTCGCCAAGGCCCTGTGGAGTGGCCACTCCGGTCGCCGGACCTCACTATCTTGGATTTTTTATGGTGACACTCAAAACAAATGTTGTGTCAGGAGAAGACTCGGGATGTTGCACACCTACAGGAACGTATACAGAACGCCTGTGATAGCATCAGCCCCGCTGTGTTGTTACGGGTTCAGGTGGACTGGATTAAGAGACTCCGGTTGTGTGTTGCAATGAGCGGGCAACATGTGGAGCACATCCTGTGGGTGGGACTTTGGGACGTCATAACTAGAACTGGACATGATAACGCATCTCTGCTTGCGGGACTAACGTCCCCTACAAAAAACAGTGTTAATTGATGTACCACATGCCTACTTTACCATCTTAAAAAAATAACCTGGATCCAAGATGGCGGCCACCAAGATGGCCGCCATTCACGACGCATGCATCAATAGGTAGTTCCTTTACCCAAGTCCGCCCTCCGCTAGTCAGATTTGCTTTAATCATGTTTGTTTCCAAAATAATCCTCTATACTAACAAGGGAGGGTCACGCAGTGACTCCGTTGAGATCCGAACGAGACAATTGTGTTTGCATTTTATATGTTATAACTAGATGAATCCCAAAGTTGTACGTGCCACCGGGCGGAATGTCGTGAGTTACAACAAAATTTTGTAATGTAAAAACTACAAAAAAAAAAAAAAAAAAAATACCTGGCAGAATATTAGTTTGAACCGAGTCATATGTTCGGAAACGGTTGGGTAAATGGAAAACTCGGCCAACACGTATCCCATCATTTTCAAGGACAAACTTTTTAGAGTAAAAAAAGTTTGCCCCAGGGTTCCAGACGGGGTCCAACTCAAAATTTTCAAATGGCAAGGGGGTTAAGTAGCACATCGTTTGAAAGATGTTGTAAAATGAAAGAAAATCTCCTCTCGACTCTCTACAAGAGCCCTGTTGAAAATGGCGACGGATCTAGATGTAAACAACATGTTAATTAAAAAGTCCATGATCACCCTTATAAATCGGAAACGGTGAGACAAATGTAAAAACAAGAAAAGAAGTGAGGCATTATTTTCAAAATACAACGATTTAAGTAAAAATGTCTTGTCCCAGGGCCCCCTTAGGGTTCAGTTGGGGTCCAATTAAAAAGTTTCAAATGGCAAAAGGGGTTAAGTAGCACATCGTTTGAAAGCTCTTGTTAAATGAAAGAAGATGTAGCACGTCTCGACTTTCTACGACAACCCTGTCCAAAATTGCGGCGGGTCAAAATGTAAACAAAAGCTTAATTGAGAATCTATGGCCACGTTGAATCCAAGATAGCCGCTTAAAACCTATATCGAAAATATAGGCATACCAAACTGCTGAAGCTAGAAAAACCAAATTTGGCATTAATGTTGACTAGTAGGTGACGAAAATATGCGAAATGTTCAAAAACGCGACATCTTGAGTTCATAATGCCGCACTATGTATTTTTGTCCAGCTCAAACCACTGGTGTTGGAGAAGCAAAATGTGGTATTTACGTCTATGGTTAATAGTAGATATCCACAAAATATCAAAGAATATAATCTGTAATCCAATATGGAAAAACGAGTTTGAATATAAATATGCTATTTCCTGGAATAGTGTGACCAAACCAACGAAATTTGACGCAACTCGATGTACTGAAATGATTTACACGTGGTTTGGTACTGCTCGCCAATCTTGTAAATATATATATATATATATATATATATATATATATATATATATATATATATATATATATATATATATATATATGTGTGTGTGTGTGTGTGTGTGTGTGTGTAGTTGGGATTGCTTGAAATATTGCGATCAAACCATCGAATGACATACAAATGTAACCGTGACAAATACGTTATAATAGAGCCCCCAATCTGAGTGGTGCAGCAAGTCCTTCATTTGTGAATTAGAAAAATACCAAAAGGTAATTCAACTTTTATTTAGGAGCATGAGTAGGAAGTCAGAGTTGTGTGTTCATCGCATACTCGTTATATTCACGTAAATGATGTCGAGAGAACCGTGACGAACGTGCAAAAGAACAAAACATATATGTGTTCTTACCGAATGAAATAATAGTTTAAGTGAATCGAAATTCAATTGTTCTTTAGTTTTCTATTTCTTTTAAATACTCTTACGGGTAGTGGGGGGTTAGCGGTAGAGTTCCACTGTTCATGGTCGGCGAAACTCCACCAACTGTTACGGGTACATGTGGTGGTTCAGAGATCACGCGGTCCACCGATTGTTGAACCGGTGGCCAAACACAAACATCTCGGAGGCTCCACCGTAACAAGACGTGTGATAGAAACCACACAGTGTGTGTTCGTGGCAAATCGTGAGCACACACTATTCCGCTTAAGACAATTTTCATCAAGAACCTTGCCTTATACGGAGTTAGGAATCGCTTCTCTCTCTCTTTCTTCGCCCAGCCAGACGGGTCTGTGAATAAGTACATCCCGTATTTAATCTCGGATAGTCCTATCGTCATAGATTCGCTGGGATGAAGTAAGGCTGAAAGAGGAAACGTACCAAGTCGTAGCTCAGATAATTTGTCTGTAGCCTACCTGAATCTTACCCAGTATCTATTCTACTGTAGGAGAAGTCGATGAAGGGAGAAATTTCAGAATAGTAGAGTTTATTACAATACTAGGTTGGTTATACAGAACGAGTACAAGAGAGGAAAACATGAGACAAACACTAAATTCTTACAAAAGTCTTGATTACTTTGTTAAGCCATGTTAGTCTATTATTGACTCTTTGACTATTCCAAACGACTAAGTTTCTAGAATACGTCAACGCTTCAACTATTTTTTAAATCGTTTCAAAATCGCGGAAAGGAGTAAAAATCATACAAAGAGAGAAGAAAAAGAAAACAAGTAGAAAGAGGCCAAAGCGATTCAAACTAGACCGAAGGGACATAGTAGTCTGTCCAGGGTGCGAAATCATTTGAAAATGGTGGGGGGGAAGAAGTTCAGTGATCCACACTAATGCTTCGTGGAGCCTCCAAAAAACTGAAATATTAATGGATTAATAATAATAATAATAATAATAATAATAATAATAATAATAATAATAATAATAATAATAATAATAATAATAATAATAAATGTTCAAACTAGTTGTAATTATTTAAAAATACTTTAATGTTATTTATTCATTTAACCAAAATTGGTAACTTATCTACTGCATTTAATATACACTTCGGTGCGTATGGTCCAGGGTTAGACTCTAGTGGGAGCACAGCACCCTTGTGTTTACCATTATATTGAAGATTACATTCGCGAAAATAGCAGTAGAGATATATAAGTCAGAAATAATAGTCCCTGAGAACCGATGTCCTAACCAAGCATTAGAACTACTAACTTGAAGCGCTCCACCTGGCAAGCCATAGATCCTCATGAGCTGTAGAGTCAGAGTATAGTTTTTATTATTATTTATGAAATTCTCGTTTCTTCGCTACGTACGTAGTGTTTCAGTTTGGTCGTTCAGATATACGGTCACCTTTGTAAGTCCAAATAATACTATGTATCTATATTGTATTATTAGCAAGAATATATTATTATAAATAATGATTTCAATACAAATACTTGATAAACAACAAAAAACCGTGTTGCCTCAGTGGTAGAGCGCTCACCTCAGGTGCGTGGAATTATCAGCTGGATCCTAGCTCGCGCCAAATTCTGCTTGTGGTATACAAACAATTGTGTAGGGGTTTTCTCGGGGTTCTCTCGCTTCCTTCCACTATCCTAATCAATCATTCTAATTCATCTCATCATGACCGTCTTCCTTAGCCGTGGTGAATATTCATAAGACGTTAAACTTTAGAAAATAAAAGCACAAACACTATAATACGATTGATTTGCTGATTTAAGTTTAATGACCCTTTTCAGCAGCGAGGCTATGAAATGTGGACTTACAGTTTAAGGTGAAATCCGAATCACTGTAATCGTTCAAATTTTTGTCCTGCGGCATCTGTGACTGTCGCGATACTTTTAAGTGTTGCAGCTGTAGGTGACTTACTGAACACCTGGTAAAGTTCGCCTAACAAACATGCAAAGTTGTGAACAGCATTCACAACACCAAAAACTCTTTCAGAAACAAGATCAATTCGATGTGCCATGCAGTATACGCTAATTAGGCACGGGTTGACATTTCTTCTAATTTGAGCAGCAACAACTTCGTTTCTCCCAGTAAACACTGTATCCCCGTCCGAAATAAATCCAACTAGTTTTTCTTTAAGATTAAAAATATCTATGCCATCTTCGGAATATGCTTGAATAATTTTCTCTTTAAGGGATTTTGCATCGGCATTTTCTACAGGCACTAATTTATAAAAACGACAACAAGGTTTATTTTCTTCGTCCACATATGTTCATATAACAGCAAGTGCTTATCCGCAAACCTGTTTGTAGGTTCGTCCACTGAAATTGAAAGACAATCTGTTTGTTTGAGAAATTTTACCAAATTTGCATGCAACTGGTACGCTAGAGAATAAAGGTCTTCATCTCGTCAACAACCGAACAACCGAAAAAGTTAAAACAAATAAACAATAAATCCTTTTACAAATAAACTACGTTTTTTAAAACAGCATGCATTTAAAATTATTGTCTGAAAATTTTCTTTATAGACCTACTCATATTTTCCTATTAAGGTGTCCCCCCTTACAGATTTTGGTGAGGGGGAAAAGCAAGTGTAAAATTTTTGGTGGGGGGAAATCCCTCCCGTCCCCCCCCCCCCGGGATTTCGCACCCTGAGTCTGTCTGACCCAGGCTATGTGAAGGGCGAAGCCGCTCGCCGATTCTAAGTCCAAAACCTACATATTGGAGAAAAACTCAACGCAGAGGCTAAGTTCAATCATACCTGACTAGTGTCGGAGACTACTTCGAGCACGTCTATTCGTCTTGAACGTCGATGCAGAAGTGATGACCGGAACTCATCAAGGCCGTTTCCGACTCTATATATAATACCTGTTCAAGGTCAACCTTGAACAGAGAGCAGTGGGAAGGAGAAGGAGCTCTGACGCAGAACAGAGGGGGGAGGAAAGGAGGGGAAACCACAAAGAAGAGTGGGTTGAGGGAGTTGTGGGGACGTTTCGAGCAAGCTACACTAGCGCCATGTTTCCACCTGGTGGGTAAACGACTAATCCAGCCGGCTTTATTGGTGTCGTGCATTTTCTCACGGTGCAATCTCGCACGGTGCTCATTATCGAGCAATTTCACACGGTCCTGGTTATCGCATTAATCAGTCAGCAGGTGTGGTGCATTTTCACACGGTCCATCTGCAATCACGTGATTCACCCTGAAACTTCTTTCACTACAAGGGGAGGGGGGACAGAACAACTATGAACTAAGTAAGAACAGAGAAAGAGCAAATACAAGTTAAATACGAACAATTGCAATTAATATTAGAGAAGGAGAGCTTAGAAAATGTTTCACTTTCACAAAAAGAATAATGAAGAAAGTAAGCAGAAATTAAAATAACAAAGAACAAGATAGAACAAAGAAATCAGCAAATAAAAACAATAGTAAAGAAGAGAAAAATAGCATATACAATAAGAAATTGAAATAAATGAAAAAAATAACAGAAACTATCGGAAATTGATATTAATACATAAAGAACAGCAAATGAAAATAAGAACAAATAAAGAATAATCAAAAATTAAAATAATTAGCGACAGAAGATAGAATAATCACATATTAAAATAAATAAAGAATAAAATAAGCAGCACATCAGAGAATTCAGACAGGTAGTTCAACAATCGAAGAAAAATGTGCCCGCCGTAGAGCATAGAAAAACGTTGTGATTTGTAAAACACACATTATTAGCTCCATACTCCAAGGCGGTTCTAAGAAGAACCTTGTCCTCTTGTTATTTTCCGAGCGAACAGCACGTCGTTAAGATGGAACCTTCTACTTTTGTACGTCGTCAACCCATTTTTACAGTTCACAGCCCATTATCTTAGCTTTTGGAGATAGCTCAAGCTTCTCAAGCAATTTTTAACGTCTGCGCCATTTTCTAGCTTCTCCAGGACTAATTGCAATCGTTCGTCAAGACGGATGTAAGTGAATTTTCTACGCTTCTCCGAATTGCAGTCTAAGCCCTGTGTCGCGAAAGCATGAAAACTAGCTGTCGCATCTGCTTTTAATACACTCACAAGCTCAAAGATATGTGGTGTACTCTTAGATATGGTGCGATTTAACTTATTGTGCCAACCCTCCACTGGGTTGTTTGTTCTGTGCCTTTGACCGTTGCAGTTCCATATTTCTCTTGGAACATTTGGATTATCCATCCATTGTTCAATGAAATAATCGTTGAACATTTCGATTTTCTGGCCAGATGGACAGTCCTCCATGACGGTGAGCCAACCTTCATCGCTCCTGCTTGTTGGTATTAATGCCAATGCACTACACATGCGAACATGATGGCGTACATCTTCATTGTGGAGGTATTCTTCGACGAGACCTATACTCTGAATCTTCCGCCAGATACTCTGGTTGAAATGGTAATGGCAGCCGGAAACCTGTGAATTGGGAAACACTGCACGCAACGCATTGATCGCAGCAAGTTCAAAATCTATGTTTAACACTCGAGGTTCGTTCTGGCCAGACCACGTTTTAAGAAATGTAAACAGTTGTTCATATGTTCGCTCTGTTTTATCTGGCAACAATGCATACAAGACCGGTACAACCAGTGTCTTATCATGTGTGCTTCCTATGTCTGCATGTATGGTGTATAACTGGGAAAAAATACTTACAGGAACTCTTGAACGTTCCGTCAAAAAAACATTGTTCGCTTTCCTTCAGTGCTGGTTTCAAACCCTCGTAACCAAAACACAGAATTCGTCCCTCTCCTTCCAGTGCGTCGTACTGTAAAAACGAGGTACCATCTTCAAACCGAATCGTATAATCGGGAAAGCAGATATTTCTAGGAGTCGGTGCACCTTGATGTATGCCGAGTGATTTCCTTCTAACACCATTTACCCTTTCTTCTGATCATACGATGGTATGGAGGTTACTAGGTCCAGACCTTGATTAATTGGAACAGCCATTTCTTCTTTGAAGATAACAGACACTGGTGTAAGGATCTCGTCTCTTGCTCTCTTCTTGCAATTTGAAAGTCACTTTCGTATCTCGCAAACTGCAACATCAGATACACACTGATGATCTCTTTCCACAACTGCTATTTTATCTTCTGTCTTCGGCAGATTGAGCCTGGCATGGCAATTTACCTTCTGTCTGTTGATGCATAGCTAAAATAATAATAATAAAAAAAACATCAGCTTCTGAAATAAACAATTGAAATGTGTTTTCGCATATACGTACACACACATAAAAAAGCGTTTGCTCGGTTACAAATGTACAAAATAAATTATTATTCATAAGTATCTTTTGTTTAAAAAATGAAACATAAAAACATGCGAATTTGTGTTATTACTTCCTCTTACGCAATTATATATGTGTAGATATTTGTTTAGGCAAAATATCACATGAAAGAAAGTTAATTTTTAAACACAGTAAAGCTCCGAAAATCCGCGAGTACTTTTTTTAAGCCCTGCTGCAGCCGCCTACTATTATTTTTCATAAGTACTCGAGTCGCTGCGGGATGACAATCCGTACGCAGATATGTACTGTATGTTCTAATACATAAAAATAAATTGCATTGTAAAAATCAATATTTCCAATTTTCTGCTGTATTGTACATATTTTAAAAGTTTTATTATGTCTTGTTCGTACAATAAAACAGTGTTTATGCTGAAATATTTTTGGGTTATCGGAGATTTTCGCCATCTCTGGTGCCCTTGCTACCAAATTCCGCGGATAATTGGGGCTTTACTATATTAGAAGTACTAAAACAACGTGAAAAAATATTTATGCTTTAGAGAAACAATTATACTGTCCTCTCAGATAAAGATTAAAAGTAATACAGATACTGTTCTTGTAATTCAGATAAAGATTAAAAGTTACGAAATTTTCAAAATACCATCATACATGTAAGATATCATAAAGTAAGATATCATACATTATTGCATATTTTCGAGTGCCTTAGACGATCGGTGCCCAGTTTATGAAAACAACCACCAAGAAAACTAAGAATGTATTAAATCCACAATATAAGCCAACCTACTTCATTAAAAGAAACTAACATGTATTACGAGAACATGTCATGTCTAGACATCGGATTTTTATGCACTTAAAATTTATGAAATATGCATACAACTTCAGGGACTTCTTTTTAGAATTTACTTTTATAATAGTTATAGGTTACATACTCTTAACGTTTATGACATTTGTAGCCAGAAAATGAACTATTAACATCAATAGATGTTACTATACAATATTTACGCAGAGGAGCAAGTGTAGTATATATATATATATATATATATATATATATATATATATATATATATATATATATATATATATATATATATATTCTGGCAAATTGAAATTTAACCCTTGGAGATATTTTCCCATGGCTTCAATTATTTTTAGTTGGAGTTTCTCCCAATAAGATCCGTCATTTTTTTTTCAAGGAGTGCCCGAATTTACCAGAAAATGACCGGAGCTCGTGTCGAACTTCACCAACTAGAGCTAAGCATTCACTGAGTAGCAATACTCGTATCTCTTGTTTCTGAATTGATGTCGACACGATATTACAATGTCATTATTATTATCAGATTTCTCTTAACGTTTTGGTAATTGTGGACATTTCTGCTCTGGTGATCGGTTTCTAACATTATTGGTCGTCTATAAATTAGGAATTCTTCCATCTTCTCATGCAAAAAGCCCTTCCGTTGCATAGGCATGTAAATGTATTGAAAATATAAACTAAAACTGGATTTATTCCATGTTGTAAGCATACATCTGAAATAAAAACTTATAAAATGTGCTGAATATGCTCTTGAGTACTAATATATGCTCTAACCTTTGAAATATGCATTTATATGCACTACAAAGCTTCAAAATGGACTATATTATTATTTCTAGAAACCCCTACCAAATTTAACAGAGATGCATACGAGCAAACAATGCATTTGCATAAAAATCCGATGTCTAGTCATATTATATGAAGCCTTCACCCCCCCCCCCCAAAAAAAGAAATGAAATTAAGAACATAAAAAAAGGAAACATGAATTTTTACAGAAAATCCTAATTCTATTAATACGATACTTACCCATACTGTATGATCCGTTTTCTCTCTGCATGTAGTACTGGAACCCTGCATGAACTAAGAGACGATTACCTCTGCTAGTTGTTATAAACTCCATTTCTACGTTGAATCACTATGTTCACCCAACAACGAAAACACTAAAATTAAGGAATTAGACATCAAGGGCGATTCTTTTATACCCTATTTATCCCCCACCCTCCAATGACATGATTCACAGGTGTACCATGGCCAAACGCACCTGCAGAGATAACTAAGCAGTAACAGGAAAAGAATAATCACAAAATAAAAGTTTATTTAACTCATCTTTCTATTTTTAAACAATGGGTTCCGACTTCATTAACAAAGTGCTTATTTTATTCTTTGCTGTGGAGAATGACTTTATTGTCCATACATTATTTCCGAAAATAGAGATCTTGATCAACTTTTCTAGCTTCTCTAGTATTAATTACAATTGTTCATATTTAACTTGTATTTGCTCTTTCTCTGTTCTTACTTAGTTCATAGTTGTTCTGTCCTCCCTCCCCTTGTAGTGAAAGGAGTTTCAGGGTGAATCACGTGATTGCAGATGGACCGTGTGAAAATGCACCACACCTGCTGACTGATTAATGCGATAACCAGGACCGTGTGAAATTGCTCGATAATGAGCACCGTGCGAGATTGCACCGTGTGAAAATGCACGGAATCGCTTTATTTGCTACAGAAATGCTTCGCCAAGGATATTTTTGAACCCTTGTGAACCTGGCCCCCCCCCCCACCTCTCGGTACAAACGATTTCCGCATATCAATAAAAAGTACTTCGTTTGTACCGGCTTGTACCGCAAATATTTTTGTTTGTACTGTACTGTAATGTGAGAAATTAAGAAAACAAAGTGGGGGGGCCAAGTTCACGCAGACCCCAACATTGTCCTAGGATCGATTTAATTGGCTCATTTGAAAGATTTTCGTTTGTACCGGATTGTACCGTAGTTTTTTTCGTTTGTACCGTTCTGGATTATGAAAAATTAACGAAACAAAATCGGGGCCCAGATCAAATAGGCTCCCAAATCACGACTTAATACACCGAGTACACATGATTTTTGTATGTCATATAAAAATACTTGGTTAGTACGGGATTGTACCCCAAAGAGTTTTATTTTAGCAATAATTGATTATGAAAAATTAAGAAAACAAAATGGGGGGCTGTGAGAACCTGGCCCCCCCACCACGTCGTACAAACGATTTAATTGGCTCACTTGAGAGATTTTCGTTTGTACCGGATTGTACCGTAGTTTGTTTCGTTTGTACCGTTCTGGATTATGAAAAATTAACGAAACAAAATGGAGGCCCAGATGAAACAGGCCCCCAAATCAAGACTTAATACACCGGGTACACATGATTTTTGTATCTCATATGAAAGTACTTGGTTAGTACCGGATTTTACCACAAAGAGTTTTATTTTAGCCGTAATAGATTATGAAAAATTAAGAAAACAAAATTGGGGGGGCTGTGTGAACCTGGCCCCCCACCACGTCGTACAAACGATTTAGCTGGCTCATTTGAAAGATTTTCGTTTGTACCGGATTCTACCGTAGTTTGTTTCGTTTGTACCGTTCTGGATTATGAAAAATTAACGAAACAAAATGGGGGCCCAGATCAAACAGGCCCCCAAATCACGACTTAATACACTGGGTACACATGATTTTTGTATGTCATATGAAAGTATTTGGTTAGTACCGGATTGTACCACAAAGAGTTTTATTTTAGCCATAATAGATTATGAAAAACTAAGAATACAAAATTGGGGGGCTGTGTGAACCTGGCCCCCCACCACGTCGTACAAACGATTTACTTGGCTCATTTGAAAGATTTTCGTTTGTACGGGATTGTACCGTAGTTTGTTTCGTTTGTACCGTTCTGGATTATGAAAAATTAACGAAACAAAATGGGGGCCCAGATCAAACAAGCCCCCAAATCACGACTTAATACACCGGGTACACATGAGTTTTGTATGTCATATGAAAGTACTTGGTTAGTAGCGGAATGTAAGACAATGAGTTTTAGTCTGATATAGATTTAGGTTTGTGGGTTAAAGTGGCCCGCAAACTTATTTTTCATTAAAATTCACATCAAAACGGTATCAAATATTTTTACCCGATATGTTCAAATTTGTAACGCCAAAATTAAAGTTTGTACCCTCATCAATTTCGAAAAAGATTTGATTTTTGATAACGGGTGAAGCAGAGCCGCACAACTCTTTTTCTGTCCAATTCGAATCTAAATGGCATCATAAATTGGTACCGCATACTTACCAATTTGTACCACCAAATTAGAACTTGCAAGCCTACTTCCACCAATTTGGAGAAATTTTAGTTTTGATGGCGGGTCAAACTGGATTGCACAACTTATTTTTCTTTCAAATTCGAATCACAACGGTACCAGAAAATTGTACCCACTATGCGCCATCTTGTACCACGAAAATTAGAATTTGTACACACTACTTATTTCGACAAAATTGGGATGTAATGGAGGATCAGTATGACGTCAACTGGCTTACACAACACATCTTATTTCAATTCGAATGAAAACGGTACTAAAACTTTGTAAACAATATGTACCAATTTGTACCTCCAAAACTATGATTTGCACCCTCACCAATTTCGCGAGAATTGAATTTTTAATGGCGAGTCAAGTAGGCTTGTACACTTTTTCTTCCCAATTCAAATCAAAATGGTACCAGAATTCTGTACTCAATGTGTACCAATTTGTAACACCAAAATTAGAATTTATATCCCAAGAAATTTCGTGGAGCGTGACAGGTCACGTCAGACAGAATTTTGTTGGCAGGTCAAATTTGCCCACACAACTTATTTTTCTTTCCAATTTTAATCAAAATTGTTCAAAAATTTGTACCAGATATGTACAACTTTTTCAACAAAAATTAGAATTTCTAGCCCCACCAATTTCGAGGAACTTGAATTTTTATGGCGGTTCAAATTGACCCACAAACTCTTTCCAATTTGAATCAAAAAACCTTACAAAAATTTTTACCCATTATGTACCAATTTGAACTACCAAAATAAGAATTTGTACCTTCACCAATTTCGAGAAATTTGAATTTTTGTTAGAAGGTCAAGCTGGCGAGAACAAAACTTTTTTCTTCCCAATTCGAATCAAAACTGTACCAAAAACTTGTAGGCAATATGTAACAACTTGTATCACCAAAACTAGAATTTGTACAGCAACCAATTTCAAGAAATATGAATTTAATTGCAGGTTAAACTGGCCGGCCAACTTATTTTTGTTTCAAATTCGAGTCAAAACCTCACCAAAAATTTGAACAAAATATGTACCAATTTGTACCGCCGCAATTAGAACTTGTACCCCCACTAATTTCGAGAAATTATAATTTTTGGTGGCGGATGAAACTGGCCCGCACAACTTATTTTTCTCTGCAATTCGAATGAAAACGGTACCAATAATGTGTACTCGATATGTATTAATTTCTACCAATAAAATTAGAATTTGTACCCTTACCGATTTGGAGAAATTTGAATTTTCAATGCTGGAGCCAACTTAACGTCGAAACTTGGCTCGCGCAACACATTTGGTTTACGAATTCGGACTAAAATGTTACCAAAAGTTTGTGCCAAGTAAGTATCAGTTTGTACTCTCAAAATTAGAAATTCCAACCTTACCAATTTCTAGAAATTTAAATTTTCATTGAAGTCTTCCTGGGCATGGCAATCCCATTTTTTTTTTTTTTTTGTATTTAATCAAAATAGTATTCGATTCGAACGAGAACGTGCAACCAAATTTCCCCGCAATTCATAAAAGCAGAACGGAAAATTTGCTTATGATTTGCATGAGCAAAATCATGTACGAATAAAGATTAGAAATAGTTATTCAACGAACGGAAAATTTATCACCAAGTCAACTCTTATTCAGAATTCATATGAAAATTGTCCAAATTTTTTTAGACAATTTGTAACAAAAAATATTACATTGTACCTGCACCAATTCAATAAATCTGATATGCTTACTCAAATATGTGTATCTATTTTATCTCAAGGAAAACCAGAGAAACGCATTTTTTAAAATTCGACATCACTACTTCGCAAATGAATTTGTTACTGTTTCCATTAAACATTTTAACTCTGGAGTGTATTATTGATGGTAACTGAATTTGTAAAAAATTGTATAAGCAAAATTAGAACTTAGACTCTGTTTTCGAAACGGAGACATGAGTGGATATAGATGACTTCACAGAACCGATCCTCTGAATGAGTTCTATAATAAAAATTAATATTGTCCATGTTCACAAATGGTTGGGGAAAAAATCACCCACTCATATATATTTTGGAGTCCTCAACATATGTAGATGTTTGACTCTCTGTCCCCCAACCAAGTTGTACAAATGCCAATGCTATCCATTTAATTTGCCGCCTACCCAACAACTTGTTTTGTGATAATGCTTTCCTTTATTCTTTCTAACATTTGGTACACCGTAGAAAAATATTAAAATAATTTTGTCTTCGGTGTTTATAGACGGCGCAAACTGATATCTATTTGGCACAAATTTTTGGTAACATTTTGATTCGAATTAATAAAAGAAATGTGTTGGGCGAGCCAGGTTTCGACGTCAAGTTGGATCGAGCATTGAGAATTCAAATTTCTCAAAACTGGTAGTTGCACAAATTCTAATTTTTGTGGTACAAATTGGTACATATGAGGTACATATTTTCGATACCATTTCGATTCGAATTGGAAAGAAAATAAGTTGTGGGGGCCAGCTTGACGTTGCCACCAAAAATTCAAATTTCTCGAAATAACTGGGGATACAAATTTAATTTTGGTGGTACAAATTGAGTTCAAAATTTTGATACTGTACTGATTCGAATTGGAAAGATAAACAAGTTGTGCAGGCCAGCTTGAACCGCCAACATAAATTCAAATTTTTCACGTTGGTGGAGGTAAAAATTCTAATTTTGGTGGTACAAATTGGTACATATTGGGTACAAATATTTGGTACCGTTTTGATTCTAATTGTAATGAAAATGTGTTGTCCGGGCCAGCTTGTCATCAACCTGGCCCGCCATCAAAAATTCTAATTTCTCGAAATTAGTGGGGATAGAAATTCTAATTTTGTTGATACAAATTTCTACATATAAGGTACAAATTTTTGGTACCGTTTTAATTCGAACTAGAATGAAAAAAACAGTGGAGGAGAACTTTTACCACCACAAAAATTCAAATTTCTCGAAATTAGTTGGAGTATAACTAATTTTCGTCGTACAAATTGGTACATATTGGGTACCAACATTTGTTGCCATTTTGATTCGAATTGGAAGGGAAAAAAGTTATTCGGCTCTGCTTCACCTGTTATATGTGAAAATTTCATTTTTTTCGAAATTAGTGAGGGTACAGATTTTAAGTTTGGCGGTACAAATCGGTACATATAGGGTACAGGTGTTTGGTACAGTTTTGATTCGAATTTTAAAGAAAAATAAGTTGTGCGGATCAGTCAAACCCGCATATTTAAATTCGTATTTCTCGAAATTGGTGGGGATATATATTCTAATTTTGATATTGCAAATTCGTAAATATTGGCTACATTTTTTTTGATACCGTGTTGATTCGAATTTGAAAGAAAAATAAGTTGCCCAAGCCAGCATGACCCTCCATCAAAAATTCAAACTTCTAGATATTGATGCGGGTGCTAATTCTAATTTTAGTGATACGAATTGGTACAGATCTGCTTCAAATTTCTGCTCCCGTTTTGATTCGAATTGTAAAGAAAAATAAGTTATGAGGGTATCTTCGATCCGCCATCAAAATTCACAATTCTCGAAATTGGTGGGAGTACAAATCTAAATTTTGTGGTACAAATTGCGTACAAATTTTTGGTAACACTTTGATTGGAATTGGAAAGAAAAACAAGTTGTGCGGGCCACCGTGACACATCAAAAATTTAAATTTGTAGAAATTGGTGGGAGTAAAAATTCTTACAAATTTTTGATATTGTTTTCATGCGAATTGAACAGAAAAATATGTTGTGTGGGCCTGTTTGACTCGCCATGAAAAATTAAAATTTCTCGAAATTCATGGGGGATCAAATTGTAATTTTCGTAATACAAATTAGTACATATTTGTTACAAATTTTTGGTGCCGTTTCGATTCAAATTCGAAGGGAAAAAGTTCTGCGAGCCAGTTTGATCCGCCAATAAAAATGCATGTTTGTCGAAATTGGTGGTAGAACAGATTGTAATTTTGGTGCTACAAATTGGTATATATTGGGTACAAATTTTTGTACCGGTTTAGTTGGAATTAAGACGAAAAATGACTTGTGCTGTCCAGATTGACTTCCCAACAAAAGTTCAATTTTCTCAAAAAATATTCGGGGTACAATTTCTAATTTTTGTGGTACAGATTGGTGCATATTGGACACAAGTTTTGGTAGTTTTCTGCTTCGAATTGAAAAGGAAAATAAGTTCTCCAGCCAAGCCTGACGCGCCATTAAAAATTCATACTTCTCGGTATTTGTAGGAGTAGAAATTTTAATTTTGGTGGTAAAAATTGTTATATATTGGGCACAAATGTTGGGTTCGAATTAGAAAGAAAATAAAGTGTGTTCCAGCTTGACACACCAACAAAAATTCAAACGTCTACAACCTGGTAATAGTTCAAATTCTTATTTTGCTGGTACAAATCGGCATATATTGGGTACAAATTTTTGGTACCGTTTTCATTCGAATTGAAAAAAATATATGTTTTGTGGATCAGTTTGGCCTGCCATCAAAAATTGAAATTTCTCGAAATTGATGGCGGTACAAATTCTAACTTTGATGCTATAAATTGATACATACTGGTACAAATTTTTGGTGACGCTTTGATTCGAATTGAAACAAAACAAACATGTGCGGGCCAGGTTGACCTGCCATGATAAATTCAAGTTTCTCGAAAGTCATATGTATCCTGTGTTTCAAAACTTGATTAAAATATTTGTTTGAATTGGGACCCAGTTTGTTCCTTTAATTTAACATAATCTAAGGCGGTAAAAACGAAACAAACTACGGTACAATCTGGTATAAACGAAAATCTTTCAAATAAGCTAACTAAATCGTTTGTACAACGTGGTGGGGGGCCAGGTTCACACAGCCCCCCAATTTTGTTTTCTTATTTTTTCATAATCTATTATTGCTAACAATAAAACTCTTTGTGGTACAATCCGGTACTAACCAAGTACTTTTATATGACATACAAAAATCATGTGTACCAGGTGTATTAAGTCTTGATTTGGGGGCCTGTTTGATCTGGACCCCCATTTTGTTTCGTTAATTTTTCATAATCCAGAACGGTACAAACGAAACAAACTACGGTACAATCCCGTACAAACTAAAATCTTTCAAATGAGCCAATTAAATCGTTTGCACGACGTGGTGGGGGGGACAGGTTCACACAGCCCCCAATTTTGTTCTCTTAATTTTTCATAATCTATTACGGCTAAAATAAAAATCTTTGTGGTACACTTCCGTACTAACCAAGTACTTTCATATGACATACAAAAATCATGTGTACCCGGTGTATTAAGTCGTGATTTGGGGGCCTATTTGATCTGGACCCCCATTTTGTTTCGTTAATTTTTCATAATCCAGAACGGTACAAACGAAACAAACTACGGTACAATCTGGTATAAACGAAAATCTTTCAAATGAGCCAAGTAAATCATTTGTACGACGTGGTGGGGGCCAGGTTCACACAGCCCCCCCAATTTTGTTTTCTTAATTTTTCATATTCTATTATCGCTAAAATAAAACTATTTGTGGTACAATCCGGTACTAACCAAGTACTTTCATATGAGATACAAAAATCATGTGTACCCAGTGTATTAAGTCGTGATTTGGGAGCCTATTTGATCTGGGCCCCCATTTTGTTTCGTTAATTTTTCATAATCCAGAACGGTACAAACGAAACAAACTACGGGACAATCTGGTACAAACGAAAATCTTTCAAATGAGCCAATTAAATCGATCCTAGGACAATGTAGGGGGCTGCGTGGTCTTGACCCCCCAACTTTGTTTTCTTAATTTCTCATACTGCAGTACAGTACAAACAAAAATATTTGCGGTACAAACCGGTACAAAGGAAGTACTTTTTATTGATACGCGGGAATCGTTTGTACCGAGAGGTGGGGGGACCAGGTTCACAAGGGTTATTTTTGATATTACACACTTTATATATTTCTTTCTTTCTTTCTCTTTTTTTCACTTCCTTGTTTGTAACCATTGTGTTACACAAGGTACGGTTTATAGTAGTAGAAAATGGATCGATCTGGAACAGTATTGGCCAACCTAGGACAACTCACAAGCCCCTGGGAAATTGACCACCGTACACCGTGAGCCCACGGTCTTTACGACCTCCATTTTAGGAGTGAATTTATTCCCTTTTATGAGCACTTTTTAGGGGGTGTATTCGCTCTCTTTTATGAGCACATTTGAGGGGGTGAACTCGTTCCCTTTTATGAGCACTTTTTCAACCCCTATTTTAACATAGGAGATAACACATAAGATTACGAACACATAGAAGAGAAGATAACACATAACACTACGTAACACATAGCAGAATAGATAACAAATAAGAGTACGTAATATAACAAGGGTGTACTCGTTCTCTTTTATGAGCATATTTTTCAACCCCTATTTTAACATAGGAGATAACACATAAGATTACGAACACATAGAAGAGCCGATAACACATAGCACTATTTTAACATAGCAGAACATAAGACTACGTAACATAGCAAGGGTGTACTCGTTCCCTTTTATGAGCATATTTTTTCAACCCTTATTTTAACATAGCAGAAATTACAGTGAGAACACATAGCAGAGCATAGGACTACGTAACACGTAACAACCTCCATTTTAGGGGTGGACTCGTTCTCTTTTATGAGCATATTTTCCAACCCTTATTTTAACATAGCATAAGACTATGTAACATAGCAGTTACGAACACATAGTAGAGCAGATAACACACAAGACTACATAACATAGCAAGGGTGTACTCGTTGTCTTTTATGAGCACATTTTAAGGGTGAACTCGTTCTCTTTTATGAGCATATTTTTCAACCCCTATTTTAACATAACAGAAATGACATAAGAATACGTAACATAGCAGATAACTCATTCCAACCCTTATTTTAACATAACGAGCAAAGATTACAATTGAACACCCACGGTCTACAGATAATTATTTTAGAGGGTGTATTCATTCATTCTCTTTGATGGCCATTTTTTCCACCCCTAATTGAAATTACATAGCAGAGCAGATAATACATAAGATTCGTTCCCTTTTATGAGGGGGGTGTACTCGTCCCCTTTTATGATTACTTTTTCAACCCCTATTTTAACATAGCAGAAATTTATGAACACATTCTCCACCCCTATTTTAACGTAGCACTGATTTCATTCCCAACCCTTAATTTAACATAGCAGAAATGACACAAGCATGTCCCCAAACTACTGACCATTGTGAACAAAGGTCAAACTCATAAACGAAACAACATATTGAGGTGGTGTTTCCACATTTAGTAATTGGTCATCAGGTATTACATGTCCCAAAATTAGTGGCCATCGAGGTCAAAGGTCAGCATACTTAAAACCTAATAACTCGAAAATGGATCCCCATATTGAGGTGCTGTTTCCACATTTAGTAATGGGTCACCAACTACTACATGTCCCAAAATTAGTGGCCATCGAGGTCAAAGGTCAAAGTACTTACAACCTAATAACTCGAAAATGGATCCACATATTGAGGTGGTGTTTCCACATTTAGTAATTGGTCATCAACTACTACAAGTTCCAAAATAATGACCATCGAGGTCAAAGGTCAAAGTACTTACAACCTAATAACTCGAAAACGGAGCCACATATTGAGATAGTGTTTCCACATTTAGTAATTGGTCATCAACTTCTACAAGTTCCGAAACAATGACCATCGAGGTCAAAAGTCAAAGTACTTAAAACCTAATAACTCGAAAACGGAGCCAAATATTGAGCTGGTGTTTCCACATTTAGTAATTGGTCATCAACTAGTACATGTTAAAAAATGATCATCGAGGTCAAAGGTCAAAGTACTTAAAACCTAATAACTCGAAAATGGATCAACATATTGAGGTGTTGTTTCCACATTTAGTAATTGGTCATCAACTACTACAAGTTTCAAAAATAGTGGTCATCGAGGTCAAAGGTCAAAATACTTAAAACCAAATAACTCTTAAATGGATCGACATACTGAGATGCTGTTTCCGCATTTAGCAAGAGGTCATCAACTAGTACAAGTTCCAAAATAATGACCATCAAGGTCAAAAGTTAAAATACCTAAAACCTAATAACTCGGAAACGGAGCCACATACTGAGGTCCTGTTTCCACATTTAACAAGAGGTCATCAGGTACTACATGTCTCAAAATTAGTGGCTATCAAGGTTAAAGGTCAATCTCGTAAACGAAGTCACACATTGAGATAACGTTTCCTCATTTAGTAAATTTGTGTGATCTATTCAATTTTGTACAAAGCATAAAAAAAGTGAAGAAGGAATAAATTTGAGTGGCTCACTTCGAGAAAGAAATCAAAGGAGCACAATTTTAACTAGCGCAGAATTTCTGTACCTTTTTGGGCTATTCAAATGGATTAACAAGAAAGAAAGCAAAGATATGCCGTATTAACTAGCTATGTATTATTTAAGCAAAACGAAGGGCTAAATTTGAGAAAGCGAACATGAACCATTTTACTCAAATTTGGATGGAGTATTTATCTTTGTATGAAGCAGAAAAAAATGAAGAAGATCCGTTTTAACTAGTTCAATATTTCTGTACCTTTTTGTGCTATTCAAATAATAGAGGGAACAAATTTCAGTGGTCTATTTTATTTTTGTACCAATCAGAAGAAAAGCAAAGATATGCCATTTTAACTATTTAAACAAACGAAAGAATACATTTGAATGACCTATTCAATTTTGTACCAACGAGAAATGCCATTTTATACTAATCAAATAAACAAAAGAAAATGAAGAAGGATCATTTTAACTAACTCAGACTTTTATACCATTTTGTACTACTCCAATAAACGAAGGAATACCAGAAAAGAATAAGTGAAGAATGAATAAAATTTAGGTGGATTATTTTCTTTTGTACCAACTGAAAAAGAGAAGAAGAGCTACTTTAACTAGCTCATTATGTACTGTTTAAACAAACGAAAATTGACCATTATGTAACTTTTGAACTACTGAAATGTTCTATTTTTAGAAAAACCCGAAGAAGGATCATTTTAACAAGTTCATAATTTCGATGTTCTACTTTTATACCAACGAGAAAAAAATGAACTAGCTGAATATACGAAATAATAAACTTAAGTGACCTATTCAATTTTGTACCAATGAGAAATGGCATTTTAACTGGCTCAGAATTTTACTACTCAAATAAACAATGGAGTATTTAGTTTTGTACCACCGAGAAAAAAAGAAACTGCACCATTTTGGAGTATTCAAATAAACAAAGGAATTATAACTTGTGTCAACTATAAAATCAATTAAACGAAGTAATGCATTTGAGTGAGCTATTTAATTTGAAAAACCGAAGTTGAGTATTTTATACCATTTTGTATTATTTCAACAAATAAAGGAATAAGCAAAAAAAGGATCATTTTATATAATTTTAAACTAGTATAATAAACGAAGGCATAAATATGAGTGAGTTATTTAATTTTGTAGCTGAGTATTTTCACGAAAGAACAAAATTGTACTAATCAGAAAAAGCAAAGAACACCCATTTTAACTAACTGAGAATTTCTGTACCTTTTTGTACTATTTAAACAAACGATGGGATAAATTTGGGTGACCTGTTTTCGGACCTTCGTGGTTGGTACAAAACTAAAAGGAGCTTTTTCGCTTTGCTATAAAAGTGAATAGGTTAGACAAATTTATTCCTTTGTTTGTTTGAGTAGCAGAATATGGTCTTTCTTTGTTTTTCTCTGGTTTGTACAGAAAGTAGACCTTCTCCGCTTTTTTAATTGAAAACAAAATTTATTCATTCTTCAATAGGTCACTCAAATTTAATAGCACAAAAAGGTATAAATTGACCTTCTTTGCTTAAGCCTCTCAAATTTATTCTTTCCTTTTTCTGATTGTTACAAAAGTGAATAGGTCACACAAATTTATTCCTTTGTTTGTTTAAATAGTACAACATGGTCAAGAAATTGGGTAGACCAAAAACACAAAAAGCTGTAACATGCTGAGCTATTTAAAAATGGTATTTCCTTGCTTTTTTCGGTTTGATACAAATTTTACAAAAAGGCATAAAATTCTAAGCCAGTTAAAATGGTTCTCGTTGGTACAAAAGGAAATAGGACACCTCAATAAATGGCACAAAAAGTATAGAATGCTGATCCTTCTTCTCCTTTTCTGGTTAGTACAAATTTATACCTTCGTTTACTTGATTAGTACAAAGTGTTAATTCTTTCCTTTTTTTCTGTTTGGCTAGTTAAAATGACCATTCTTTGATTTTCTTCTGATTGGTACAAAAATAAAATTTCGTTTATTGGAGTAGTACAAAATGGTATAAAGATCTGAGTTAGTTAAAATGGTCCTTCTTCACTTTTTTTCTGGTTCATACAAAGCTAAATACTCCATCCAAATTTGAGTAAAATGGTTCATGTTCGCTTTCTCAAATTTAGCCCTTCGTTTTGTTTAAATAATACAACATGCACTAGAAATTCTAAGCTAGATAAAAAATTGCATTTCTCCTTGGTACAAAATGGAATAGATCACTTAAATTTATCCCTTCGTTTATTTAAATAGTTAATGTGGCATATCTTTGCTTTCTTTCTTATTACTCCATCCAAATTAGTTTTTGCGTTATAGAAATTCTGCGCTAGTTAAAAAGGTCTTTTTTCGCTTTTTCTTTCGTTTATTTGAGTAATACAAAATGGTTCTTCTTTGTTTGGTATAAAAAAGTAGAACACCCAAATTTGTTCTTTCGTTCATTGCGCTAGTATAAAGGTAACTTCTTCGATTTTTCTGGTTAGTACAAAAAACAGGTCACCCAAATTTATCCCATCGTTTGTTTAAATAGTACAAAAAGGTACAGAAATTCTCAGTTAGTTAAAATGGGTCTTCTTCGGTTTTTCTCTGGTCTCACTCATATTTATGCCTTCGTTTATTATACTAGTTTAAAATGATATAAAATGATCCTTTTTTTGCTTATTCCTTTATTTGTTGAAATAATACAAAATGGTATAAAATACTCAACTTCGGTTTTTCAAATTAAATAGCTCACTCAAATGCATTACTTCGTTTAATTGATTTTATAGTTGACACAAGTTATAATTCCTTTGTTTATTTGAATACTCCAAAATGGTGCAGTTTCTTTTTTTCTCGGTGGTACAAAACTAAATACTCCATTGTTTATTTGAGTAGTAAAATTCTGAGCCAGTTAAAATGCCATTTCTCATTGGTACAAAATTGAATAGGTCACTTAAATTTATAATTTCGTATATTCAGCTAGTTCATTTTTTCTCGTTGGTATAAAAAGTAGAACATCGAAATTATTCTTTCGTTACAGGAATTATGAACTTGTTAAAATGATCCTTCTTCGGGTTTTTCTGATTGATACAAAAATAGAACATTTCAGTAAGTTCAAAAGTTACATAAATTCTGAGCTAGTTAAAGTAGCTCTTCTTCTCTTCTCCAGTTGGTACAAAAGAAAATAATTCACCTAATCTTCACTTCTTTTTTTCTGGTTGGTATTCCTTCGTTTATTGGAGTAGTACAAAATGGTATAAAAGTCTGAGTTAGTTAAAATGATCCTTCTTCGTTTCCTTTTGTTTATTTGATTAGTATAAAATGGCATTTCTCGTTGGTACAAAATTGAATAGGTCATTCAAATGTATTCTTTCGTTTGTTTAAATAGTTAAAATGGCATATCTTTGCTTTTCTTCTAATTGGTACAAAAATAAAATAGACCACTGAAATTTGTTCCCTCTATTATTTGAATAGCACAAAAAGGTATAAAATGACCCTTCTTTGATTTTCTTGTGATTGGTACAAAAATAAAATTTCGTTTATTTGGATAGTACAAAATTGTATAGAAATATTGAACCTTCTTCATTTTTTTGGTTCATACAAAGATAAATACTCCATCCAAATTTGAGTAAAATGGTCCATGTTCGCTTTCTCAAATTTAGCCCTTCGTTTTGCTTAAATAATACATAGCTAGTTAATATGGCATATCTTTGCTTTCTTTCTTGTTAATCCATATGAATAGCCCAGAAAGGTACAGAAAGTCTGCGCTAGTTAAAATTGTGTTCCTTTGATTTGTTTCTCATTAATACAAAAGTAAATAAGCCACTCAAATGTATTCCTTCTTCACTTCTCTCTGCTTGGTATAAAACTGAATAGGTCACACAGGCTTTGTTTAAAGTTATTAAGGCTTAAATATTTGACCTTTGACCTCGATAGTCAGCACTTTTGGAACATGTATTTTAATAGTTGATGACGTATTACTAGATTTGGAAACAGCACCTCCATACGTTACTCTGTTTAAGAGTTATTTGCGTTTAAATATTTTGACCTTTGACCACGATGGTCATTATTTTGGAACTTGTAGTAGTTGATGATCTATTACTAGATTTGGAAACAGCACCTCAATACGTTGCTCCGTTTCCGAGTTATTAGGTTTTAAGTAGGTTGACCTTTGACCTCGATGACCACTCATTTTGGGAACATGTAGTACCTGATGACCTATTGCTAAATGTGGAAACACCACCTCAATATTTGGCTCCGTTTTCGAGTTATTAGGTTTTAAGTATGCTGACCTTTGACCTCGATGGCCATTATTTTTGAAACTTGCAGTGGTTGATGACCAATTACTAAATGTGGAAACAGCACTTCAATATGCTGTTTCGTTTATGAGTTTGACCTTTGTTCACAATGGTCAGTAGTTTGGGGACATGCTTGTGTCATTTCTGCTATGTTAAATTAAGGGTTGGGAACGAAATCAGTGCTACGTTAAAATAGGGGTGGAGAATGTGTTCATAAATTTCTGCTATGTTAAAATAGGGGTTGAAAAAGTAATCATAAAAGGGGACGAGTACACCCCCTAAAAAGTGCTCATAAAAGGGAACGAATCTTATGTATTATCTGCTCTGCTATGTAATTTCAATTAGGGGGGGAAATGGTCATCAAAGAAAATGAATGAATACACCCTCTAAAATAATTATCTGTGGACCGTGGGTGTTCACTTGTAATCTTTGCTCGTTATGTTAAAATAAGGGTTGGAATGAGTTATCTGCTATGTTACGTAGTCGTATGTATTATCTGCTATGTTAAAATAGGGGTTGAAAAATATGCTCATAAAAGGGAACGAGTTCACCCCTAAAAAGTGTTCATAAAAGAGAACGAGTTCACCCTGCTATGTTATGTAGTCTTCTGCTCTTATATGTGTTCGTAATCTTATATGTTATCTGCTATGTTAAAATAGTGCTATGTGTTATCTGCTATGTTAAAATAAGGGTTGAAAAAGTGCTCATAAAAGGGAACGAGTACACCCTTGCTATGTTATGTGTTCATAATCTTATATGTTATCTGCTATGTTAAAATTGTGCTATGTGTTATCTGCTCTTCTATCTCAGTGTAATTTCTGCTATGTTAAAATAGGGGTTGGAAAATATGCTCATAAAAGGGAACGAGTTCACCCCTTAAAAAGTAGTCATAAAAGAGAACGAATACATCCCCTAAAAAGTGCTCATAAAAGGGAATAAATTCACCCCTAAAATGGAGGTCATAAAAGACCGTGGGCTCACGGTGTACGGTGGTCAATTTCCCAGGGGCTTGTGAGTTGTCCTAGGTTGGCCAATACTGTTCCAGATCGATCCATTTTCTACTACTGTTTATTTTAATTATTTATGCCTAATTTCCTCAGCCCTGAAGCCCCTTCTGTCGGCTGAAGCCTATGGTAACCAGGCTAACTGAATTAACTAATTCGTTTCCCGATGCAGTCATTCCCAACCTCCTCCGCTTCATCAATACCTCCACGTTCCAAAGAAGGAGCGCGGAGTTCACAATCCACGAATCGAAAGCCGGCCATCAGACTTACGCGCCTTATGTAACAAATTTTCCTCTACTCATTTAAAAAAAGAAAACAACGAAAAGAAAAAAGTCAAAAGTTAGCTCTTTTCGAGAAAGAGGTGTAATATTTATGCATCATCCTTGCACAAAAATAGGCATGGCCAAGCAAACTTGCAAAGAAAACACCGGATAAGGCAAGAGAAATATTAAACAGCGGAGCGGAAATGTTTAATTCCTTTCTGAAATGGTGTTTCCTGCAAGGTCAAGTTTATTTCTTGCTTTCCGTAGATACTAGGAAAGAAAAAGCAAACTGGAATAAAAGAATGGAAATGAATCGCTGGCTATCTTGGATAAGATGTTTAAAACAGAAGATTGGTTTAGAATGTTGACAGAGTTTGAAAAAAATCAATCCTGGAGGGATTGACGTGGTCGTTTGGAATAGCCTTATGGAATTAGGAGTTACCCCTAATATAGACTCGAATCTAGTTCATCGTAATAGTACATAATAGAAAAAATAGAGATTTAGATTTGTACTGTTATGAATGACAGGTTTTAAGCGGCCATCTTAGATTCAAGGTGGCCATCGATTTTCAATTAAGCTTTTGTTTACATTTTGACCCGCCGCAATTTCGGACAGAGTTGTCGTAGAAAGTCGAGACTTACTCCATCCACTTTCATGTAACAAAAGATTTCAAATGGTGTGCTACTTAACCCCTCTTGCCATTTGAAACATTTTAGTTTGACCCCACCTGGGACCCTGTGGTGACCCTAGGAGAAGACGTTTTAACGTAAATTGTTGTACTTTGAAAATAATGCCACACTTCCTTTCCTACTTCCACATTTGTCTCACCATTTCCGATTTATAAGGGTGACCATGGCCTTTTCAATTAAGTTTTTGTTTACATCTTGACCCGCCGCCATTTTCCACAGGGTTGTCGTAGACTCCATTTGCTCCATTTTTTTTCATTTTACGACAGATTTCAAACGATGTGCTACTTAATCCCCCCTCACCACTTGAAAATTTTGAGTTGGATCCCGTCTGGCACCCTGCGCGGTACCCTTTGACAAACATTTTTATCTGAAAAAATGTGTCCTTGAAAGTGATGGGACACATGTAGGCCGGGTTTTCTATTTACCCAACCGTTTCCGAACAAATTACTAGGTTCAAATTATTCTGCCAGTTTTGTAGCTTTTACATTACAAAATATGTTGAAACTCACGACATTCCGCCCGGTGGCACGTATAACTGGGATTCATCTAGTTATAATATATCAAATGCAAACACAATTGTCTCGTTCGGATCTCAGCGGAGCGGGGACCTCCCTGTACTATACAATTAGTTCCAGTGATCCTCTTTCGTTACTTTAAAAAAAAAAATCGAAAATCAGTAAATATATGCGAAAATATAAACATATTTAAATATTGATATGCAAATTACTGAGTTTAATTACAATACATTTAAATATTGATATGTAAGTTTTGTATATATATATATATATATATATATATATATATATATATATATATATATATATATATATATATATATATATATATATATATATATATTGATACGCAAATGAGGTAGATGAAATGTGTTCATTTCACACAGCACATTTCCGTCTATCAATGATTGTTTGCGCCGTATAAGCCACTGAATTTCGAAGGATTGCAGTCTGTTTCGCAATGTTGTGAGACATTGTGGTAGAATGGGGCAGTAAACCTTTTAAGTTTACATAGGCTACTATGTTTGGAACTATTTTAACTGATCTTTGGGAGTACTCTATGAAGCATTCAGCTGTCACTACCTCAAATGGACGTATATCTTTGCAACAGAGAGAAACTCATGCTTTTGTAACTTCGTCTTTGACATTTTGCAAGGGCGCCGATCCTGAGGAGCCGGGGGGCTCGGGCCCCCGAAAGCTCATATGGGCCCCCATGTATTTTATGAATATGTATTTTTATTGTTATATGTATTGTTGTATTTTTTTAACATACCGCCCCCCCCCCCAAGTTACAGAGAAATCGGCGCCATTGACATTTTGTGGAAACCACGAAGCAGAAAGCTGTAAAAAGGAATGAATTTTACTTTATCCCGAAATAACTTTATAAACGTAGCTGTTTAAATGATAACTACCAATTTTCGAAGCGAAATAGCTCAAGACTGAATTGCATTCAATACACTGCACAGCACCTATCTTCTCATTGCTATCGCCATAGGCGGAGCTATGGTTAGGCATAAGGGAGCATTACTCCCCAAATTTTGATGAAAAATAAAATGCCACCTATAAAATCCTTCAATTCTCATTTGTATTTACCGTCCCCCCTCCCCAGCAGACAAAAGGTCTGCCCCCAGGAGACAATTCCTAACTCCGCCCATTGCTATTGCTCTTCTTAATCTCTCGAAACTTTTTCCAAACGTCACTTCTTCCACGCGTATTTCTCAGTAAAACATATCTTCACTTTAAATTAATTTCTTCCGCCGAAGTAAGCTTGTGGTGAACAACATCGTGTCCGTGGCTTTTCTCGGGATACTATCGTTTCCTTGCACATTCACATTCCATCAATTCTTCCATCGTCTTTCACTTGAATTAATCATCTGTCTCTCTCAGCCCAAAGGGCATATTCGTGGGATGTTAAAATGCATGATGATGATGATTATGAATTCCTTCTGTGTTCATTTTCAGAAGCGAAAAAAAAAACACACAAAAGAAAGCGAACGCGAAAAAGCTGAACAATGACCAAGCAAGAGACAATGACTGATCATCACACAATCTTTTAGTTTATTAGGACCTCACTATCAACAGACGACAGCTTCCAACTACGAACATACATAATAGGGAAACTTCACCTACGTACATATCGAACGGGAATAATATCCCTAGTCAATATCGTTAACAGCAAATGTATTTTATTGGCAAAGTTCGGATAGTAACGAGCAGCGGCGAAAATCTGTCTTCAAGATTGGGGGGGGGACGGTAAGACCGTTTCCACACACACACACACACACACACACACACATATATATATATATATATATATATATATATATATATATATATATATATATATATATATATATATACAGATGGTGATCAGAAAAATGGAAACACCTGAACGAAATTGCAACTTACCAGATTAATGTAGTGTCGGGCCTTTTTTCGCCTTCAGAACAGCCTTGATGCGACGTGGGATGAAGGCATAGAGATCGTGAATGGTAGCAAGTGGAATTTTACACCATTCCTCGTGCAGGGCATCGGCCAGTTCTGTGATTGAGGATGGAGGTGGAAATCGTCGCCAGAGTCGTGTTTCCAAGACGGACCACAGATGTTCAATTATGTTGAGATCTGGGGATTGGGCGGGCCAGGGGAGGTGTTGAACTTCATCCCGATGTTCCTCAAACCACCCTGCAACAACGCCAGCTGTGTGAATGGGTGCATTATCATCCTGGAAGATGGTGTCATTGTCCGGGAACAACATCCGGACCATAGGATGCAAGTGGTCTCCTAAAATTGTGACATAACCGTTGGCAATGATTCGTCCGCTAAGTGTGACCACAGGACCCAATGAAATCTGTATATATATACAGATGGTGATCAGAAAAATTGAAACACCTGTAGTTGGCAACACGTCAGATGTATGGATTGGCAGTGGTGTTGTGGCGCCCGCAGCGCCGGACCGCTGGTGGTGGTGTGTTAGGTCGGTCTCCATACTACGTCAGGCGCAGTGGAACAGTAGTGTCCAGTGGCTGCAGTAGATGGAGGTAGTGTAAAATGGACCTCTCAGATTTTCAAAGAGGGCAAATTGTTGGTGCGCGGTTATGTGGAGTGAGTGTGACGGCAGTGGCTACGGTGTTAGGTGTGTCGCGTGGGACAGTGTCGAAGGTGATGACGGCCTACACAACACACGGGAAAACCACATCGGGGAAGCGGAATAGTGGGCGGAAGAAAATCATGAGTGGCAGGTCACGCCGGGTATTAAAGCGTATTGTCACGCAGAACCGTCGTGCCACTGCGGAGCAAGTGACGGAGAAACTCAATCAGCACCTCCCCCACCCCGTTTCGACAATCACAGTCCGCCGCTAATTACATGACATGAACTTACTGGGTCGTGTTGCACGGGCCAAACCGCTCATCAGGGACCATAACACTTTCGCACGCCGCAAATGGTGCCGCGACTATGCAACTTGGACCGTTGAGGACTGGAAACGTGTGATATGGTCGGATGAGTCATCCTTCACCCTATTCTCAACCACGGGCCGTGTTTATGTGTGGAGAACGCCCAAAGAAGCTTATGATCTGCAGTGTCTCCGCCCAACTGTGAAACATGGCGGCGGCTCGATGATGCTGTGGGTCGCCATATCATGGTTTTCATTGGGTCCTGTGGTCACACTTAGCGGACGAATCACTGCCAACGATTATGTCGCAATTTTAGGAGACCACTTGCATCGATATGTGCTGTGGGTCGATGATAATGCACCCATTCACACAGCTGGCGTTGTTGTAGTGTGGTTTGAGGAACATCTGGAGTGTGTGTGTGTGTGTGTGTGTGTGTGTGTGTGTGTGTGTGTGTGTGTGTGTGTGTGTGTGTGTGTGTGTGTGTGTGTGTGTGTGTGTGTGTGTGTGTGAAGTTGAAAAACAATGCTGTAGAGGATCAGGGGAGCAGAGTTGAAACTTATTCTAGGGGACATCAATTTTCATCTCACTTTCCTTTGTGGCAATCGGACACAAATCATTACTTTCTCCCCAAGAAAATACATTTCAAATCGGATTATTGAAGGGGCAGTCCCCCCGAGATTTGCGCCAGTGGTTACGATCCGAACGGGAATAGTTCCGAACAACGTAATGCGTGCATGAGTACGCTTTTGTTGTGCTTTAACTTGAGAAATAGTAGGAGCAGATGCGCTGAGGTATTGGATAAGTTTGGATACAGCGTGGCGCATGCAGAGTTTAGTGACTTATGCAATGCTTCAAATCGCAAAACTTTAAAAGAAATTATTATTTCAGTGATTTAAAAAAAGCTCTCAATCACGACATTCACTACCTATAGACAATAATTAAAACATAGTAGTGAGAAATACGAGGCCCGTCCCCGACCCGAGCCCGGCAAGTTCCGTTGATTTCTGGCCCAAGCTCATGCAAACTTTAAATATACAGCCATATTCTAAATATTGAGTATACATGTTCCTTATAACTTCATTTATCTGAGAAACTTGATAGCATCTGCTTCTCTCTACCAAACGAAATATTACCTCAGACCCTCCCCCTGAATACTATCAAATTACTGAATATATATTACTGATTATATATATATATATATATATATATATATATATATATATATATATATATATATATATATATATATATATATATATATATATATATATATATATATATATATTTTTTTTTTTTTTTTTCAAAAAAAGAGAGAGTGATCGAAAGTAGTTTTAGCACATAGTATATAATTCTGCAACTATTAGCGCCACTTGTTAGATCAGTTCAGTTGTATGCTAGAGACCTCTGTGTAAGAGATCGTAACTACAATGAATGCCGTAACAACTTTATTCCAATCTCTCGCTCTGTATGTGTCTCTCTCTGTCTCTGGCTAATATGTAAAATTACACGTTCGTTTTGCTACGTCACCTCCATTGGTAAAATGAATTCAGTGGCGCCGATTTTCTTTAGGGATGGGGGACTTGAGATTTGAGTTTACTTTACGTTCAAATATACCTACCAACAAACAACGCTTCAGGGGAAGTTGAAGGTGGTAACAGAGGTCTCAATCAGTAGCGTAACGTAAAAATGTCCCTCCCCCTGCAAAATTATTTTTGGGCTCTTCCCATGCCCATTCACTTCCCACTCTATTACGACCCTGTAGAAGACAGTACGTAGTTCATAAATCATAATTAGGGTTGCCATATGACCGTATTTTGTACAGACTGTTTGTATTTTTGGGCCCGTGTTCGTATCGTACAAAGCATGAAATAGAAAAATGTCCGTATTTGACAGATTTTGGAGCTGCCCGGAAATTTCGGAGTCGAGAATCGCTAAAATCTCGGGCGAAAAGAATTGTATTTTCATCATATATCTTATATTTTAGTTACTATTAATGAAGTAGGTTATGTTTTTAAAAAGTGTCTCATTTTTCCATTCCAGGGTTCTTTTGGTTAGATTTAATATACGTAATTTAATTGCATGATTTATTATATTTGTGTTAATCAAAAAAATTAAACATGTTAACTCCCAATAGTGTTGTAAGTATTACAGTAAACAATTGTGTGATAACCTAAAAAGGTAATTTTTAGTCAAGAAATTTCAAAATATTTATTCTGTGTATGTTCACCGTATCTTTGATGGATCGTCATTTTAAGGCTTGTCCATATTTTGGATCAAAAAAATAAGGCAACGCTAATCATAATTAACATTTTGACCATGGAATATTGTAAAATTACAATTAAAATAAATACTCATTGAAATAGGCAAACGAACTACTGAATATCGAAGTTCATTTTAAGTTATGTAATTTTCTAGCATTTTTTGCTGAAAATAATTTTTATGTTATATCAGTTACGTGTATCGCTTTAGCTCTTTCGCATTCATTCGGACAGAAGTTCGGTTATTATTTCATTTTGAATCTTTGGACTAAGATTCTTCTCAGATGACTTTCGCCCGCTGATAAGTTGCTCCAAAACATTGTCATATTTAGCCAATAATTCTAGAACGGATATAAAATTCCCACTGTGTTTTTCCTATTTTATTTCTATGACCTCGAAATGTTAGATTGGATGCTGCTTGTGAAAGGGTAACGTTAACAATACGATCCATAATCTATTTCCACTTATTCACTTCCTTTTTTACTTCAGATCCCATATGTTCATCCATTGTTTCTGTTCTTTTCCACATATTGAATATAACGTGCATTTAGATGAGATTTGCTACTTTCATGCTTTACTATTTTCTTTGATAGCTCTTGCCAATGACGAATTCCTTTTACTCAACCTAGTTGAAAACCTGGCAAACTACGGTCTGCAAACTACCAACGTAGTTAGCAATACGATAAATCCCCTTTCACTGAATGGCAAAGCTAATCTCTAGTAATTTTGAAGCCAATCTTTGTTGTTTTCTCATATAATTTTTGGAGAATTATCTATTATTCTGTGCTGAATCATTAGGAAAAGGTCCCTGCGACCTACATAATCTATTATGAACAACGAATTACCTAAGTTATCCGGATAGTCGGCACGATCAAGGTAAACTTTTTTTTTTTTTTTTTGCACTATTTGATAATTCTAAATTTAGATCCTTATTAGCAGTATGAGCTGTTTCGACAACAGTAGGTCTAGTACTACTACTAGTAGCGGTAGTACTAGACATAGTAGTAGTAATAGTAATAGTAATAGTAGTAGTAGTAGTAGTAGTAGTAGTAGTAGTAGTAGTAGTAGTAGTAGTAGTAGTAGTAGTAGTAGTATTAATACTAGGTGAAGAATCAGATTCAGTGCAGATGGTACTCACATTTCCGATAAAAAACGAATCAATTTTGACCAATTTTAATATGCAATTTTCAATTTCTCTTCGTTTTTTTCTCATTTTTGAGCACCACTCAAATGTTAATACTTTGGCTTAAATGGTTTCATGTTTTATGAGTACAAAATACTCAGTTCACGAAAAGCGTGGGGATTAACAAATAGGGATGCGCACGAGACAAGATTTGTGGCTGGCTCGACTCGAAAATGTGCCGTAAAAGTGATGTCTCGACTCGAAAAATGTATATTTCTCTATTGGAAGAGCCGTGTCTCGACTCGAATTTTGTCAGGAAAATCCTGTCTCGACTCGTCTCGTTCGCATTCCTACCAACAAAACTAAGAAATTCTTGTATAGGTCTATGCGGACTGAAGTTCACTATGAAAGATAAATAAAACAAGAATTTTAGGAATGATCAAAAAATGCATCAAAAGATTGCGAACTTGGCCAATAATTAGTTTTTGGACCAGGAACCACAAAATTTTTGAACGAGCACTAAATCGATTTTTCGTATATTTTACGGAATAAGCACATCATACTGAATAAATTGTTAGTTTTCATTTGACTACACTATATGAAGTTCTCAAAATATGGAGCGTACAAGAAAATGTTTGATTGAATGAAATATATAGAATTTTTTGAATCAGGGGCTACAAAATTTTTGAACGATCCCTAAATCGATTTTTCGTATTTTTTACGGAATAAGCACATCATACTGAGTAAATTGTTCGTTTTGGTTTGGATACACTATATGTAGTTCTCGAGATATAAGGCCTAGAAGAAAAATTTTGCCCGAAATATATTGGATTCTTTGATCCAAAAATATAAGTTTCGTAAATTTTGTAGAAGTTTGATCTCGTCTCGATTCCCAAAATATTCTTCGTCTCGCCTCGATTGTCGAAAAAAAATCTTGTTCTAATTTGGTCCTGAAATTTTTCTAATCTCGTTTTGTAAACTTCGTATGTACAAATTTTGCCCTGATATTTTTTCTTATGTGCAATTTCACCTAAAAGTTATCAGAATCTTTCCGCATTGCGATAGTTCCTCGAAGGGTGTGATATAAATAACATTTAAACCACCCATAATCTCTTCATCGAACTGAACCTTATATACTATAAAAGGTCAACTATTTCTTTTTTAAAAATGACAAAAAAAAAAAAAAAAAAACTTTATCCCTTCTTGTGGACGTCTATGAATATAGGCTTTCCACCCTATGTCATAACTGACCCATTATTTTTAGATTGTGTTTTCAAATACGCGAAGTTTAGTTAAAATCATATACTAATTTACACAAACGATTTTACAAAATTTGAAGTAATGACTGTGGGTTTGATTAGAAATTACACCATCATCTTATGGATGTGTTAAATATGTGTATCTATATTGTGTCATTTTTGAAAATATCAAAAGTTTCAAAAGTCAGTTCAGCTTCATATTAAAATTTGAACATTTTCTGTTATTATCTCTCCAAAGCAGAGCTGATCTGAGAAAACTTTCTTCTCGCGATAGAGGAGACTTTCAATACACAGGGAGTGAAAAGAAAAGTAAGTACAATAAGCAATTCCCGTCAATATTTTCACTCTAAGAAGGTACAAAAGTGAGTAGGCAGAGAAAATTTGTCTGAAAAAAAAAATATTGTAGTATGTATTTAAAAATTCAAGTCATTTAAGATGGATTGTCAATCTAAATTTAGTTGCTGCGGGGAAGCAGAAATTTACCTCAAGGTAGAGGTCTGTACGGGCTCGAGCCGTAAATTTTTAAGTATACAACAATATTTCTCGGGCCTTTTCGGGCCTAACGTTGTAAATATACTGTACAACGATATTTATTGAACCGTTCTTTCTGGAGAACTTTTAAAGCACAACTGCAAAATTAAACCTCTAATTGCTGTAAATAAAAATACAATTTTGCGTTAATTATTAAGTTTCTGTAATTCGGTCTTGTTTCGGGCTCATTTGATTATTACACGAGCTCGGGCCTAAATGCTAAAATATATGTCGGACTTGGGTCGGGCCTCACATTGTAAATTTACAGGCCGGACCGGACTCGGGCTAAAAGTTCCGGCGAGTGCAGATCTCTACCTCGAGGTACCTTCTAAATTTTCTGCTTCTAAGATCTGACTTATTAAAACAATTTTATATTTGGACAACAATGGAATTAAAAAATATATATAATAAAATAAAAATAAATAAATGTACAGAGTACGAAGTATCTTCTTTTTCTCAGTAACCATGTTTGAAAATCGTGTTGGTATCTGCGCAACGACATTTAGTAGAAGGAGGGCTAAGTATTATTATGAAAACTAACGATACCATTCCAAGCATGGCTATTTAGAATGAGTAGATACTAAATAGTCCTGAAATAGTTTCTTTTCTTTTTTTATCTCATGCTTATTGAAGTTGCTTTTTATTAATTTTTTTTTCAGTCTTTGTGGGAGCTCATTCGTTGAAGTCATTCGTCATCTAACCAATATTCATACATAACCCGTATAATCTACAGGAACCATTAATGAACTTCCTTCGACATTACAATTGACCGATATTTGTACTACTTCAAGTAACAATGAGGCTTTAAAAAAAATAAACCTACTTTATAATTGTCAATTTGTGAGTCTATATCATTAAAAAAAATCTTTATAATTTTAGCTTCATCATAATTTCTCCCTGAACATAGCATAAGCTGGTAAAACTAATAGTGTAAAGAACTGGCTAACGTTCTGATTTCTTACAGGTCGGTCAATCTGGTTCAACTGGGTTTAATAGTAAGCATTCTCTCCACCCTATTATAGTCAATTGAGATGGGTTTACATGTGAACATGCGGGCTTGACAACTGAACAGATTTCACTTTTTTTTTTTTTTTTTAAGTCATTCTGCTTTTGTCTATTCGATATCGGTAGAAAATGAGTAGAATTACTGAAAGAATGTTTACATGAGGTTGGCAAAGGGATCCGTAGTTTAAAAAAGTGCTAAATGATGTCTAATACACTCAGTTTCATCTTCGGGTTTATGAGCATGATGCACAGGATAATAGTTTTCTTCTTTTTTCTCTCTCTCTCATACTTTGGGATACATACCAATACATTGCAGAAACACGTGCCCCATACCTTAGAAATGAGAATAAGGAAATCATATATATATTTAGCGTTCCACTTTCGTAATTAGCATCTGATGCGTTTACATTCAAATCAAATTGTTTCCAGTACAACTCATATGTGTGTCTTCACTGCCCATTGACACAGGCACCTTTATATGTAACTTGGGGTTACCAGACGTTCTCTTTCTCGGGACTTAACGATGGTCTGCGTGCCTTTTTCTTTGGCAAATAAGGAAATGTCCGATTTTCGGGGGGAAGTACAGACAACTGCTTCAATTTCAAGATTCATAGTACACTCATACCTCGTTTTTTCATGGGCTAAAAAAAGGACAATAGTGGTCCAGTGTTGCCGATTGTCCATAATATCCAACACTAAGTCCGAAATAGCTAATATCGACAAGTACATTACAAAAGAAAAGGAAAAGATATAATACTGCACTTTTAATCAAGTACATTATCAAATATGACATTGTAAAATACCTGGCGCACTGTAAATATACACTATAGCAAATTGAACGTATAATGACTTGAAGAGTGAAGCCATCTTAGTCCAGTCAACGTACGTAAAAAAGAGACTTTACCTGGAACGAATTGCAATCGAAATTAAACATGCGCCAAAATGATGCTGAGCACATTCTAAGCAAAAAGTCCTCAAGAATATTCAATCTGGAAGGTCGTTAAATCCAATATGGCCACCGTTGGTGGTCATTTACGACAGACATAATAACAAACGGAGTAATTATGTGACTTTGTAACAAAATTACAGGCTCAATATCCCTGATAAAAGTAGTTCACCATTATGTGTCCTTTCGAATGAGGCATTGAACATACCTCTAATATACAGGGTGTCTCGAAAGTCCCCTCTTACAACAAAATGTAAGAGGGTAAACCGTTTCCAAATATGACGTTTTCAATCTAAAGTGAAGGATATTTTTTTTTTTTAATCGGACGAGCCGTTCTTGCTCTACACTCTTCATACGCCCAATGTTAAATCAAAATGCAACGTTGCCATTTACCGGGAAAGGGATAAATTTTGTAAGAATATGATGAATGGGGGTATGTTTGAAATGGGGCGCTGGCCGTCGACACGTTAGCGTAAAAGACAGTAACTTCATTCACTTATAATGACTTAAGAATCCCCGGTAAGTGTCAACGTTGCCTTTTTATTTGACATTGGGCGTATAAAGAGTGTATAGCCCAAACGACCCGTCCGATTTAAAAAAAAAAATCCTTCATTTCAGATTGAAATATTTGGAGACGATTTTCTCCCTTGAATTTTTTTGTAACTCTGATAACAACAATGTTACCATATGTCAGGGGACTTTTGAGACACCCTGTACTTCATTCATTATCTACACATAGTAGACCCTTTATGCTTCTTGTAAGTGTAAATGTGACTCTGTGGGTATTGTTTTCAAATGGCTGAATAGTTGAATACTGAACTGTAACTGATGATTTTAATTTTATTTACCTCAGAAGGAATTCAGAAAGCGAGTGAATTATCTGCAGCTGCACTGACAGCCAAACCTGGGGGGAAAAAATTTAAAAAAAAGTACATCAAGAATACTGAAGGAAGTATGCAAATTGCAGTCAAATCAAAAGGATACGCAATCTAGAATACCGTCCTATGAAGAGACAACTGCAAGTATTCTGAGTTCAAATTCGCCAGCATTTCATTTTGCTCTTAACTGTTTGTTTTGTGGTGAGTTGATAGATAAGACGGTAAGTGGAATGATCACTGTTTAATTTCACTAAACGCTAATACTTTTCAAGAAACAATATTGAAATTATGTGAAGAACGCAATGATGATTGGGTCATGAGTGTAAAAAGTTGTATTGAATATGCCAGAGATTTGTTTGTGAAAGACGCAGTGTACCACACTATTTGCAGTGTAAATTTTAGAATAGGAAAGGGGATTGTAGGAAAGATGAGGAAGCGGATGTCATTAGGTGAATACGAACCGAAGAAAAAAGGTAGGCCCATGCAGAGTGAGAGAGAGGATGCGCTCTTGCGAGTAGTTGAGTATTTTGGGATGAACGAACGGTGATAGCAGGTTACCATATGTGATTTATTAAAGGTTATGAAACAGGAGCTGTGCTATTCAGAAGAGCAAACGTACTTTGTCAGATACATGGAATCTAAACTATTGGAATTATTTGCGGAAGGAATCACTATAATTGAAATAAATGATGAAATAGAATTGTTACTATCAAAAAGACATCTCCTGGAATCCTTCAAGAGTTTTATGCGGAGAACGTCAGAAAAGATATTGCACCTCAGAATATGAAACGCAATACCTGTGACGGTACGGTGTGTCCAATAACGAAAAACTTGATGCATCTGCAAGCCCAAACCAACCTGTAGTGGAGCTTACATCAGTTTTGGTCGAGCTAACTGGATTATATACTGACCCAAGAGAGCTATTTTTCTTTCAGTCTGTGCAAAAGTAGCGATCTCCTTTAGAAATACTCTTAACACCTCAGGAAAAATGGCATAAAACACCCTGTGGAAGGTTGGAACTATTTTGATGTTTCCATGGGCTTTATTGCACACTTTTATTATCTTTGCTGCAGTTTGTACTAATCTCAACTGTTACTCCAGAATATTTTTTCTGATGTTCTCCTCATAAAAGTCTTGAAGGATTCTAGCAGATGTCTCTTTGAAAGTAACAACTCTACTTTACCATTTATTTCAGTTATAGTGATTCCTTCCCTGCTACCATCGTTCATCCCCAAATACTCAACTACTCGCAAGACAGCATCCTCTCTTTCAGTCTACATGGGCCTACCTTTTTTCTTCGGTTCGTATTCACCTAATGACATCCGCTTCCTCATCTTTCCTACAATCCCCTTTCCTATTCTAAAATTTACACTGCAAATAGTGTGGTACACTGCGTCTTTCACAAACAAATCTCTGGCATATTCAATACAACTTTTTACACTCATGACCCAATCATCATTGCGTTCTTCACATAATTTCAATATTGTTTCTTGAAAAGTATTAGCGTTTAGTGAAATTAAACAGTGATCATTCCACTTACCGTCTTATCTATCAACTCACCACAAAACAAACAGTTAAGAGCAAAATGAAATGCTGGCGAATTTGAACTCAGAATACTTGCAGTTGTCTCTTCATAGGACGGTATTCTAGATTGCGTATCCTTTTGATTTGACTGCAATTTGCATACTTCCTTCGGTATTCTTGATGTACTTTTTTTTTAATTTTTTTTCCCCAGGTTTGGCTGTCAGTGCAGCTGCACATAATTCACTCGCTTTCTGAATTCCTTGACATTCCTTCTGAGATAAATAAAATTAAAATCATCAGTTACAGTTCAGTATTCAATTATTCAGCCATTTGGAAACAATAACCACAGAGTTACATTTACACTTACAAGAAGTATAAAGGGCCTACTATGTGTAGATAATGAATAAAGTACAGGGTGTCTCAAAAGTCCCCTGACATATGGTAACATTGTTGTTATCAGAGTTACAACAAAAGGTAAGAGGGAAAATCGTTTCCAAATATGTTTTCAATCTGAAATTAAGTTTTTTTTTTTTTAAATCGGACGGGTCGTTTGGGCTATACACTCTTTATACGCCCAATGTTAAATGAAAAGGCAACGTTGATACTTACCAGGACCCACAACGTAAATGAATGAAGTTACTGTCTTTTACGCTAACGTGTCGACAGCCAGCGCCCCATTTCAAACATACCCCCATTCATCATACTCTTACAAAATTTATCCACCTCTCGGTAAATGGCAACGTTGCATTTTCATTTAACATTGGGCATATGACGAGTGTAGAGCACAAACGGCTCGTCCGATTTAAAAAATTTCTTCACTTTAGATTGAAAACGTCATATTTGGAAACAGTTCATCCTTTTACATTTTGTTGTAACTCGGATAATAACAGAGTTACTCTATATCAGGGGACTTTCGAGACATCCTGTATATTAGAGGTATGTTCAATGCGTCATTCGAAAGGACACATAATGGTGAACTACTTTTATCAGGGATGTTGAGCCTGTAATTTTGTTACAAAGTCACATAATTACTCCGTTTGTTATTATGTCTGTCGTAAGTGACCACCAACGCCGGCCATATTGGATTTAACGACCTTCCAGATTGAATATTCTTGAGGACTTTTTGCTTAGAATGTGCTCAGCATCATTTTGGCGCATGTTTCATTTCTATTACAATTTGTTCAAGGTCAATCCTTATCTTGACTGGACTATCTATTCTAGATTTTGTTCTTTGCTTCAGAAGTCCGTTAAATCGAGGTTCGTAAATCCAAAGGATAAGTGCATATTTATTTAATCGTTTTTGTTAATATTGTTGCAATGTTCAATTTCCAAGCAAACATAATACATCCAATTGTAAGCAAATCATATTTTAGTAATAGATATCGTTAAATTTAGTTGCATAAGTTATATTTTATCACTTTATGCTATTAAGAGATTTGTTGATTAAATTATGTTTTTAAAATCTAAAAATGTCATTTTTAGTCTGTCGTATAGTAACCCCAAATAAGTGCCATTCACTCAAAAGTAGCTCAGACGAATGAGTTACTGATTTATTATTTAGTTAGTTATTAGTGTGAGAATTTCATACATATTTCATAAAGTAGTAGTTCAGTAATAACTTTTATAATATTGCATTGTTTATGATTATTTTTTTTTAAATGGGAGAATATTTACTGTAGTAGAACACATTTTATTTATTTACTATTGAAATACCCATTCTTCCCCATGGGGGCTGTACTTGGAAGTCAACGCATGTAGGAGTATCACTATTCATCTCAGCTACCCCCAAAACTATGGATTTTACACTAATATCCGTCAATTTGGATTACTTTTACATGTCTCGGTAACCCCCTCCCCCCGCAGGTGACCCCGGCCCGCATAGAAAAGTAGCTGAATTTGAAAGTTATAGCTAATGGAAGTATCACCGATATCATCATTGATCTCAGCGACCGTGAAAACTAAGAATTTGACACTAATATCGGTCATTTTGGATTTCTCGGTATCACCTCTATCCCCCGGTGATCCCCGGTCCACAGCCGAATAGGGTGAATTGAATTTGGAAGTTAATGCGATCGGAATTCCACTATTTTCTCTTGTCGCGTACTGTATAATGGTATGTGTGTGTGTGTGTGTTGTGTGTGTGTGTGTGTGTGTGTGTGTGTGTGTGTGTGTGTGTGTGTGTGTGTGTGTGCATACCTAGATGCCGAGCCCGATGCAGCTATGAGACTTCACAACGGAGCCTACATGAGACTCGATACAGAATTTCCAAAGCGGAATTAGTATCTCTAAATTGTAATAAGTGGTCTTAACTACTGTAGTTTAGTCACAAAACTCAGATATGCATACCGGTACGTTTCCAAAATTCAAGAGTAAATAATAAGTATATGACATTTTCTATACCAAACTGTATTTAGAAATTGACTTCAAATATCTGTGATTAGACAGTGATCGTTTCACAAAACATAATGAACGTCTTCCACGCCCATTACCTCCAGCGAGAACACATGTAAATAGATGTTTCCACTACGTACCTATAATGAACATTAACACCTTGTTTTAAGTGCAGCGAGTATTTCAAGTGTTATTAGATATTAATAATTTATTTAATATTTTTTAGTTTGAAAAGTTTTAGGTAGAATTTTTTTCATTCAAAATTTTTGCTTCTAAACGTTTCTACCAATTGTTAGTTTGAAAATTTTTGTTTAGAAACTTCTGTTTTAAATTTGAAAATTTTTAGTTTGAAAGAATTTGTTTCAGATTTTTAGTATGAAAATTTTCGTTTATTTTTTGTTTGCACTCACTGAAAAAAAAACTTGAAAATTTTTAGTCTAATGTCATTGCTATAATTTGATTGTTTGTTCAATTAATACTTTAAACCTTAGGATTTGTAGTCATGACACATAGTCTAAGATCATAGATGTAGTCGAATAATTGAAGATCTCGGAGGGAAAATAATGATAACCCTAAAAATCATGAAAATGAATTAAACAGCCTATGCTGCTTGACGTCGGTGGATCTGTTATCTCTCGAAGAATTACCGAGTTTGGTCAACAGATGACAGAGATATGGTCAATTCCTTACAGGTTTCTCAATAGTGTCACTATACGTACCCTAACATTCAAAGCCTTGTATCTCAAAATCATGTCAGTGTATGATATCATTATTTTCCCCCGAGGTCTTCAATTGAAAATCATTTATTTGTTAATCTAATAGTTGAAAAACAGTTTATTTGTTAATCGAATAGGCCTAGTTGAAAACAGCATAAAGTTTAACGATTAAGCGAGAAACGTGGAAAGTTATTTTTAGTACAATCTGATTGGCTAATTAATAAAGTTATTCTTACGCAATTTGATTAGCTAATTACTTTAAAATCTTAATTTAAATCCTTTTTAAGGTTTCAAAAATTTTTCGATCACTGATTTTTTAAATTTTCGATCTGAAAATTTTGGTTTGAAAACTTTTAGTTTGAAATGTTTTTAGTTCGATAATTTTACTTTAAAATTGTAGTTTGAAAATTTTTAGTTTGAAGTTTTTCAAGTTTTTAATTTGAAGATTATTTTGAAAATTTTTAGTTTGCAAATTTTACTTTGAAAATGTTTAATTTGCAAATTTTTGTTTAAAATTTTTGTTTGAAAAACTTTTAGTTGAAATTTGAAAATTGAAAAATCTTCAACTCACTGAAAACAAAAATGTTTGTTTGAATGTCATGAACTTTATTATACAAAATTCAAAATTCCCATCTCATACAGAAAACATGAATAATTCAAAATTTCCCGCCAAAATATCACGTGTTGCTTACGTGTCTGTCTTTTACTCATGGAAAACAAAGAAGTTGAACTAACCAAATTTACAAAGATATTATTTGTGACCTAGAGAATATTTATCAATTGTTTGACAATACTCAATTATAAGTCGATTTCTTATGTACACCAGCTGAAATTTACGAGTATGCTTATGTCTTATAAAAGAGAATGCACTTTTATACTCAACTATAAAACAATATAACATGCTAGACCTTTATAAAAGGTGATAAATTAAATCAAAGGCCTCCAAATTTTGAATTTTTGCAATTTAATACCCATAAAAAGAAACAAGATGGACCACCCAGATTTACAGTGATATATATTTGGGTCCTAGGGAACATTTATCAAATTTTAAACTTTTAAACTATACTATGCAAAAGTGTCGGAAGTCTTATAGAACGGCTTTGTCTATCCGTCCGTCCGTCTATCTACAGGTATATCTAACTAAGAGCAAAAACGGTAAAAGATATCGAGAAGCTGTTTTCTGCAGTTGATTCAGCGTCCCAAGAATAGGTTCCATCTCCGTTAATCCTCTTTTCAAACCAGAAGTGGTTCAAATTACATTGTTAGTTTCAACGTATATCGCCATAGAACCAAAAGGGTAACAGACAACGAGAAGCGATTTTTGAAAAGGATTCAGCATCTCAAGACTATGTAAGATGACTATCCAAAACACTCTATCAAAACCAAAAGTGGTTCAAATTTACTATCACTTCCGGTTTCAATATTAACTTCCGTAAAGCAGAACGGTAAAAGATAACAGGAAGCAACATTTGGCAATCGATTCAGTGTCCTAAGAATAGGTTAAATTTTCTCTATTGAAACTCTTTTCAAACCGAAAGTGGTTCGAATTAGCCATTTCCGGTCTCAACATTTATCACCACGCAAACGGTTCAGCGTCTATTTTTGACAATTTCCAAAGTTTAGGGGGTGATTCTATATATACCCTTCCCAAAGTTAGGGGGTGGACCAAGATACCTCTGCCAAAATCAAGATAAGATTGACCCCTATGACGTCATACCACGTGATCAGGTCACGTGACGTTCCTCAGACAGTCAGTTCGCCCAAGTGACACAAGTATTATTTATGCTGCTACTTGTTCTAGAACATAATTCTATAGTATTGGTGTAAAAAACTATTAGAAGAAACGTGCCAACAAGATTTTGATTTCATCTTTTTGTGTGTCTGTGCGTGTGTGTGTGGAGATTCTTATTGTGAGAAGGAATACGATGTTGTGATATGCCATGTATAAAACAAGCAGCATATTTGAACACTTTTACAAGCTTCTTTCCATGAAAGTATGCACCCTAACAGCAAGCACGCACGTAGGAATTTATTTTGGGAGAGGTCCAAAGCTTTTAGAGTAGTTTAAAATCAATATAAGGACAATTTACTTGTATAGTAAAATTTGTAAAATCACCCTTGGACCCCCAGAACCCACCCCTGCGTAAGTCCCTGCTAAAAGCATAGACAGTAAGCCCAAGCCTGAGAAACAGTGGTCTAGCCAATTCTCAGCGTTGGTCCACGTTATGATTGGGCCATTTTGCCGAGTATTTACCAACTAACTTAATTGACAACGTAACCCCAGCGGAAGAAGCAAAATTATGATTAGTGCGAAGTAGCAATTCTTGGCTAAATGAAGGCAAAATGGTTGCTTGGCAACGTATTGACAACGTATTTTCAACTTTTAACCATGCCGAATATTAGCCGACGAAATACCTATCAAATATGCTGCTAGGATACTTAGAGGAAATATTGGTTGTCAGAACTACGCTCACCCAAAAATCCTCAAATTTATACTTGATATTATTGTCAAGTCTCTCCAACAAGGGTTATCTTATCTTTTTAAAAGACATACCTCCCTTATTTCCCCCCCTCTGAATACAGCCTTGCTTCCATTCATAATTTACAGTTTGCATTTGCATATAATGTCGGTCGCATTCTAATTAAAAGTGATGTCCATGAACATCAGCTGGCAGCCCTGACTTTTCTTAGTTTCTTCGACGTTATCAGAATCCTGGTGCTTTGTTAACGGAAACATTTTTTTCTTAAATCACATTTCTTCTAACAAAGAAAAAAAATTCTTCAAAAGCCAAGGATGCATCTGCTTCGTCTTCACCCACCTTATGCTGACTTATCATCGTCCTTGGCTGCACTTCTTCAATCGCTAAACCGTTGGTTTTGTAATTCCAAGTACACAGTGAAGAATTTCCCTTGTTCTAGTGCAGGGCCAAAGTTCAGATTCTAGGAAGGTCTTGTTTGATTACACTTTGCCTTTCGCTGAAGGAAAAATTGAGGAAAAAAGAGAAAAGAAACCGCTTGTCATCCTTTAAACTGAAATGAATCATAACGTAAACCCGCTCAGCCGGCATAGATTCCACTGAGACAGTCATTTCCGGTTGCATGAAACGCTTGAAAAAGTTTGCCCTTGTGGTTAAGTAAAAAGGGCTATACATGCGTCTAACGTAGTTTGCTAACCAGTCCGCATCATAGAGTGCATATTCAGTCACCGCAACATGTTACCCTATACTGGCGCTACACTGTCTAGCGAAACAGACTTCATTATCATTTTTAATATATGTTTTCTTTTTCTTCGTCTAAATTATATGTCGTAAGAAAAGTGGCAAGTTCATAAATTAAAATCTCAGTCTTATTATATTTTGTTAAGATAACAAGCTTTTAGAAAGATAAACTAATGAAAGCGTGCTTGCATTAGAGAATAACGATAGAGTTTCTTCATATAAGCGGCAAGCTTTTCTGCTTTCCCCGAATTAGATATCTTGAACAATAATTTATTATACTGTGTGCCTGCTCCACAGGGTAAAATGCCCAACAGTTTTTCTAGTCAAGTTAATGGTATAGTCAGTAACAAAAGTCCTCTCCGTTTGATCAAATTAGTATTGTAAATAACTTCAGAATGGAAGGACAATTTGAGTATAGTTTTCAATGCATTAAAAACAATGTAATTTTCTGTACATTCCAGACATACAATTGTTATTCCCGAAATAAATTTTTAGCAAAGGGAAAGGACTTTTGTCGCTGACTGTACACTGCGATTATAGCAGTACTACACTAGTTTCACATACAAAGACACATTTTAAATAAGACTAGTTCTAGTTCTAGAACTCGTTGCTATTGTCGGATTGGAATTTTGCACACTTTTCATCATCGAGGCTAACCAAGACTTGGATTTACGGTTTAAGGTGGAATCTAAACCACCGTAATGTGTTCAAATTTTAAGTCCCACGGGGATTCGAACCCAGAATCTCGTGCACCAAAGGCGCACGTGCGAGCCACTAGACCAGCAGAGATAGTCTTACTTCTAGAACATTCTAGGTTGTTATTAAGAGAATTTCTGTTATAATGCAATTTTAATGTAAAATGTTTCTTGCAGGCATTCTCTCCATTAGCATGTAATAGCAAAAGGACTATTATATAAAGTTTTTATGTCATTCCTTCGGCCGTGTTAAAGTCCGCATTCGTAAGCTTTCAATATTTTTTATGTAGGCTAGGGTTAGTTTAACATCCCCTGGCGCCACCAAAACCACATAATTCGTTCCACCAAAGATCGATCCGAGTTAATGACGTGTCAAAGATTTCCTCATATGCAAATGAAAATGCAGGTACTTCTACAGTAATATCCATTTTTTTAAAGACAGAAAAAGAAACCAATCTGTACGCCAGTAAATGAATAAATTCATTTTGGTTATTATTTTAGCATTCTTACATTTGAGATCAACTTTTGAAAGCTTACTTCTGTTTTATGGTCAAAATTTGAATGAACACAAATGTGAGGAAATGTAAAAGCATTTTAAAAGGTGATTTATAAAATACCTGAAATTCCAATGATTCAAATTTGGGGCTACATATTATAAATTGTCGTCTTGCTAGCGTCATAATGAAGAGCTACATCTGGATATACTTCAGTATTAGTCTTTCCTTAATGGATGGCGTGGTTTTCTTCAGCATCAATTTTTAGGGCTACAAAACAATTTGCTTTTCTCCCTTTTTTTTTCGTAAACTACGCATGAACTTTTACATTGACTCATGTCATTTTACTCATTGGCGGCGATTGGACGTTCAAACTGGAGGGGCAAGACATGATCTGAATATTTGTATATCAATGTTAATTTTCACGGATGTTTCTAATACTTTGTTTGACGAAATTTGTATATAACTAATTGGATACTATCTTTTTTAGTTAAAGTGCCTTATATCGTATTTCATATTTTATTAAGTAAATTGATAAGAGCAACACAAGTATCCCAGGTACTAGCCCATTGGTACTCTTAACCAATGAAGGTGTAAGCAAAGATTTGATTCCTTGCTCATGAATATCTTAAAATTCTGTCTGGAAAATTGTGTGATCAGATTATTTAATAACAAATTTGCGAAACAAATAAATAGAAACGATAATATTAATCATAGTAATGTAATGAATAATGATATTTTAAGAACTGTCGATTTTTGTGCAATTAATGAATAACTTGTGAAAGACTTTTTTTTTTTTTTTTTTTTAATTAGTTTCAAAGCAGCTGACTAACATATCGAGCACTTGTAAGAAGAAATGAAAGTACGCTCGAATTGTGACGCTCCAATAGGTTAATTTTTGGACCATTTTCCGTGGCAATTAAAACGCAATTCCTGTAGCTTTCTTAACTCCACGGGAAGATAGAATAACCCACACGTACTCACGTAATGGCAAATATTATATGATTTCTTTTCCCTTGAGGCAGTAATACTTACAAAAACTTTACATTTCCAAATGAAACTATATATTTTAAGGGGTCACTTCAAGAAATGAGGAGTAACTGCCCCCTCTAGACTCCTAATCGCCGCCCCTGATTACCCAATGAAATCTATCGATTGGTACAATTTGTCTTATTAACCAAGGTATAGCTATGCGGTTTATTGTGCTGCATAAAATAGTTGAACTTGTAACCTGGCATCATTTGCTTGAGTTCAGTGAGTCTGATCTTTATATTTCTTGCAATTTACAGAATACTATTGAACACTGTCTAACTGCATGTGGTTTAGCGTCACTGATACGATCCCAGTCATGCCGACGTGCGTGGCTCATTATGTGCTATACAATTCATACAACTATTACTAAATATTTAATTCTTTTCCCTGATTTTACTAACTTTTTGACTTCTAAGTACGGTGCTCTTATTTGGCTAATTGCCGACCTGTTGTTTCTGTTAGATGGATCTCAGAAAATTGTTCATATCACATATAAGTTTATATTTCTATACAGTGGACACATTCGGTCGGAAAAGTAAATTTTTTCTTCTTTTTTTAACTAAGCCATCCTTTGTGAGGTTTTACTTGGATTTATCTAATTCACACCATGCAAATGCCGGGATGTTACCTAACATATAAGTCCCAGGCCAGTTCTTTCCTTCCTCCTTCGCCAGATAGTGTGCACACCAATGGATGCCATCTCACATATTTGACGGGCGATGTCAGTAATACTCATAAATATGTATAATTGAATAGATACATTATATTTCTATATGAACAGCTAGCCAAATCTCATCTTGAAAAGCATAATGTGCTATGTGCCTTTTTTTTTTTAGTATTAAGTTACTCTTCTTTCATTGTATATAGCCTACAGCAGTGTTTCTCAAAGTGTGGGTCGCGACCCATTGGTGGGTCACGGCCTGTTTGTAGGTGGGTCGCGAGAAGTTTTCCTTTCAATTATGATTTTTTAAATGCAGAAACATGCTGTGAAGTACTATTGAGAAAATGAAAATTGGAAGTGTTTGTTAATGAGGCGAAAAGTAAGGGGTTACACAGAGCACTGCCCTGTTAAACAATCAGTAGAGATTCTGGAATAGGATGGGAAGATAGTGGGTGAGTCAAAATCTGTCAGGGGGTAGGGCATTGCGTCAGAAGTAGTATTATCTCTGTGTTACCTTTGTATGGAAATACTTTAACCCTCTTTGCACATGCGTACAGTTTCATATAATATACTTATTGTGAAAGAAATTTACATTACATTTGCTCGATAGGCACCGGCTGATATTCTCTAAGCTAGTGCTATCCAGCGGGGGTAAGTAATCCTCAAATAAGCATATTTCCAATTTTTTAGAATGATCGTAATTGAAGAAAATTTTAAAATTCCCCATGTTATTTTTTCGGATGTGCAGTTTATCCCCCTTAAATAACCTTTTGATTGACATGCTGATTGTCCTTTTATTGAGTCTCTATTTGTCCCTCTTTTTAATCAACAAAACATGAGTATTAATTTTAATAAGTTCATTTCAATTTCAATTTTTATAAACAGCTTCAGGGGTACACAATTACATGGCTAACTGTGTCTACGGGTACGAGAAAAAAAAGTTGAATAGCACTGCTCTAAACGACTGGACCACTACATTCATAAATTTACATTACAATTTAGTTTGAAAGTGAGATATTTACAATAGACATTAAAAAAGAAACCAACTAAATTTGGATTTTTAAAATTTAAACATCGATCTGTACTTTGTAACATTTGTGGTCGCTCGGGGTGTTCACATCATTCCCAAATAGATTTCATGTTAATCACTCTTACGGACTGTTATTGAACAAAGTGGAATTAAAGACAATTTAACTCCTTTGAAATACACCACCATTTCCTAAAATGTCAATATGAATTTGAATAAAAGTAAGTGGGCCACAAATATGTTTTATTATTTAATGTGGGTCGCAGTAACGACAAGCTTGAGAACGACTGGCCTACAGTATATTATTAGCCTAAATAACACCTTTGGCAACGGAATTGTAATTGACTAATGTTGAAATTTGTATTGCCTACGAGACAAGACGAGACTGAACTTTCGTATCGAAATACGAGACGAGATAGATCTCTTCCAATAGTCGCAGGTATATACTTTTCGAGAGGAGGCTGCGTTTTTAGGAACACCTTTCGGAGACAAGAAAGCTCAAAAATCTTGTCTCCTGGACAACACTAGTTGAAATAATAATAGTAAATGATCTAAGGCATTAAACTAGCGAACGAAGGACCTGTGCATACCGGTTTTGAATCCCGCTTAGAGTATGAGTATTATGTATTACCTTTTATCATCCATTTTAATTATAACTCCATTCATTTCTCATCGTCTCGTTTAGCCAAAAAGACCAAATCATGGGAGAATTAAAAATTACAATGAAGTTTCTTTCTACTACTATACAGGGTGGAACAAAAGTAGGTATACAGTCCCGTACTGATCTGCTCACTGTATTTCATATAATTTCTTATTGTTATCAAACAGGTAGACCTAGTTTCTTTATCATTTGTTCTTAATGTGTTTTTACTTACATCTTAAGCCCGAAACAACCGAAGCAAATAAACCCATAAGCTATAGAATGTTATACTTGATCAATGCAGGGGTGTATTCCTACTTTCGGGCCACAATGTATATTAACCTGTTTACATTAATGATCATTTATATACTGTATATGATAAATGGAAAGCCATGAAGGCAATATTAGCATTATTTAAGTAGCAGAAACTTTACCTTTGGTTTAGTAAAGGTAGGAAACTTTATCTTTAGTGGGAAACTTTACCTTTAGTTAAAGTAGGATTTAACCTCGAGTCTTGAAATCTTTCACAAAACTTAGAAAATAATTTCCAGCATTTTCGAATTGTCAATAGCTAAATATACATCCTCTTTGCTCACTTATTATTATTATTATTATTATTATTATTATTATTATTATTATTATTATTATTATTATTATTATTATTATTATTATTATTATTATTATTATTATCCAAGTGCATATTCGCCATTTTCTTGAAAATGAGACACGGAAAGACTTCGTGCACGTGGCTAAAATCAGGGGTAAAGATGAGGGGAAACGAGGGGGTGACATCGTTTCCCCACTTACAGAAAATATCTATGGCGTCCCTCCACTTCCTAAAAAATTACAATGGGCAAAGATAGACACGGGGGACGGTGTGACGTTATTCATCCCGTTACCTTTTCAGATCTACTTTTACTCCTGTCTAAAATTGAAATAAAGCAACAGCAAAACGTGATTTTCTTCAGTAGTTTGCTTTCAAACAAAGCTAATAGGCCTAGTCAAAGATTCGAGTTGGTCATATCATGAACAGTAAAGTTCCTTTTAACTCTAATTCTAAAAGGGACACAGAAAAGCTTTCTCAAAACTGCTATAACTTAACTCTCACACATAACTTTGACCTTTCGAAATATCTGTTGTCTAACGGTTGTCCTTGTTAATATCTCTTCAACTACTTATAATACGTACTTATCTTTATCGGCCCGTCAACTATTTTTTATTTTTATTTTTTTAAATTACGGAAGCTTGAAAGAGTGTTGCTGCTGTTTGACGCCATTAGTTGTTTAGGTAAGCTATATACAGTTGGTGGATGTAACGTAAGGAAATAGACCGTTAAAAACTTGTAGAAAAGAAGAAAACTATGTTGCAATGTCTGTTTGAACGATGACCCAGATGAATCGAGAACCAACATTTACAAAACAAATTCATGTGACTCATAGCTTAAGAAAGTGTATTTTGTAATGAGACATTGCATTACTGTTTAATATTCGTCATCCTATTAAGATATGACGTTAACAAAAAGATATGAGCAAACACTTAAAAAAAAAACGTTCGCTCGATACATTTGTTTGTGTTATTGCTTCTTGTATACTGAATCAGAATAAGATATTGCGTTAGATATTTTGGAAGAGTTACCGTGCTTCGAAGCAGAATTAATTTTGAGTAACAACCGGAGAAATTAAATATTGTCTATATATAGAAAATATGTAGATGTTTAACAATAATATTTGAACTATGAGAATCTGTATACTTTACTTGTGCATAAGTTGTCTTTGCATCATTTTTTTTTTTTTTTTTTTTTTTTTTACATCTTCGTATTTGTTAGGACTAAGAGCGTAATTGTTAATAACACCTGTGTGTTACAGTTAGGGAAAGACAAACAACAACAATAAATAAAATATTCTATTTAACAGCCTTTTTCATATACAGGGTGTACCAGAAGTCCGGGGACATATGTAAACTACTTTATCAGTAAAGATACAAAAAAAAATAGAAAGATTTTTCCACTTGCACCAGCCGTTCGGACTCCACAATGGTACGGTGCCGTACTCCACAATGAAAAAGCTACGTTCGCAGTTGAGTAGGTTTTGTGCCCTCGCCATATCAGCAGTACAGCATTGTTAGGAAACAGATTTGAAGTTTGCTCACACAACAATGTGCACGTTCTCAGTATCATTTTTGCGTACCGTTCCCTTCGAGGTGCCATTCCCTATGGTGAGGGCAGAAGGAACTGGAAACGTCGATTTTTCATAGGGAATTGACTAATGACCCCAGACTTTTGATACAAGCGGTACAATATATAAATAATCAATATTTCAATAAATAGAAACTATCAATTGTTGTTGGTAACGAATGGCATACATTTTTTTTAGCACCATGAAAATTAATTTCTCCAGATTTTTTTAAAAATCTATGCATGAGAATAACCTCAAGAATCTCATTGTTGAGGCCGGTGTGATCTATCAACTAGTTAACATAAATATGGAACCTCTCTTCTTTAGGAACGTCCTACAAGGCAATAATTTCTCCTAAAATGGAATATTGTTCACTTATCTGGATATTGCAAGCTCGTACAAACCTATCCAGGCTAAACTCAGTTCTAAACTTCTTCCTGGCAATAGTACATTTCAGAGTACCTCGCACATAACGATAATAAAACACTAACTGTTACGAACACTAAATATTCAACTACCTGATACTCATCATCATGAAACCAATCTGTACAAACTTATACATGCCCAATTCAGGTTCGAAACTCTGCTCTTAGAACACGTAACACATTTTTTCCCCTTATAGTACGGCCTAGACTGTCAATAGTTCAACACTCTCTCTCTATTCTATAGGTTTCCTAAGTCATACAGTGAAATGTCACATACCTGAAGATTTATTAATTCAGAAGTTGCATATAACTCTGCACTACGAAGTCATCTTAATGGTTAAATATTCTAGTTAGCTATAGTTCAATCTTTTTTTGTTATTACTTAGATATTATTATTATTATTATTGACTTACGTTGTTATCTCAGAGATTTGTTAGATATTTAAGTGTAAACTGACGTTCAGTTATATCTGGAATTGTGTTCGTAAATAAAATAAAATAAAATAAATAAATAAATAATGTGTCTTTTTGACAATATTTTAGTTAATCAGAAATTAAAGCTTTAATGTTAACGATAATTTTGAGTTATATCTCCTTAACTCCACAATATACTGTCGTCTTACCAGTAAGCTCAATAAGGATACTTTAGTATCAGTTTCATCTTAATACGTAGCATGATTCTTGTACAGCGTAGATTATTAGGTTAACAAAAAAATCATTTTTATCGATTTTCTCGAAAACTACGCATGAGGTTTTACACTCAACCACACCATTTTGTTCAGCTCAATGAAATCTGATTACTAATATGTATCAGTATATGTACGAGATAAGTCATTAGCGGATTACACGAACCTTATGTTTCTGTCGGTCGCTGAGATGAATAGCGACATTACCGATGCCCTTTAAATCTAATTCAGGTTCTGTTCGTACCCCTCGGGGGATAGTGACATGAGAAAAACAATCAAAGGCGACATATATTAGTATAGAATCCATAATTTATGGAGTCCTTAAAGTTGATTGGTGACACTCCCTATAGCATTTAAGTCTAAGTTTAACTCCCATTAGCATTTTAAGTGTGGTGCAAAGGGGTTGACATGTAAAACTAGTATAAAACGACCGATATTAATGTCAAACCCATAGCTCACGGTGTTACAGACATTAATAATTACACTCCCGATAGCGTTAAAGTTCAAGAACATCTCCCATCGGCATGAGGGTGAGATGGGGTGAAAAATAAAATGTCTCAAATAATTCACATTAGTGTTGAATTCATAGTTTTGGTCCTTCAAGCTATTAGGTTACAATTGGGATTACATTTAATCCAAAGTTTAGGCATGAATGAGCATGTTAGATGAATTGGGAATATAGAGGGGCAACGCCTAAGGCATTGCTCGCACATCTATATATACATATATATATATATTTAGATGTATGTGTATGAATATATATTCCAGCTTAACTCCGAAACGTCCGGAGCAATTTTAACCAAATATGGGAAGACAAAATGTTCAATCTGAAAAAAAAAAAAAAAAAAAAAAAACTTCTTGGGGTGGGGGAGATAAGACACCACAAAAGGTGGGAGTTGGAAGGAGTGACATGTGAAAATGATGCAAAACGATAGATATTAGAGTTCAGTTCGTAGTTGTCGAAGTCACTGAAATGAACAGTAACGCTCCCAATGTTCGTTTAAGTCAAAGTTCGTCCCATCGGCGGGGAAGGGGGTGAAAAATAAAATGCGCAAAAAAAAAAAATGACTGAGATTTGTGTCGAATTCATAGTTTGGGGGTTGAAAAACGTCTGATCCGCTTGAAATGCCCTTTGAAATTTAGTTAGCATCCATTTGCACTTGGATTTTTTTTTATTCAGATAAATTTGATTAAGAAAATGAAGTAAAATCTTTGAGTTTTACGTCCCACGGCTATGCCGGTTAGGCTAAAGGAGACGGTGATGATGAGTAATGAATGAAATGGTGGAATGAAGAAAGTGGGAGGAAACGGGAGAACCCCGAGGAAACCCACGCACACGGTGTTTATTCACCACAAAGATCACTTGGCGGGGGCTGGGATCGAACACGGGACCCCAAGCACCAGAGGTGAACGCTCTACCACTGAGCCACAAAAAAGTAGTTTCTTCTGTAGTTTTAGTTTTACACTTTTATTGAAATAAATATTTTAAGAGGAAGGGGATTCAAATATCTAACATAAACATATTCTCCCTCCTGCGAAGAATGGGTATTTCAGCTACATCTTCTAAAAAAAAGCCTCATCAAAGAGGGTGGATTAGGTCAATAACCTATCATGTGGTAATACGTATTTTTTGACTTTTTTTTTTTTACTTTTTTTTGACATTTCGATTCCACCATTATTTATTTTTTGACAATTCCCAAATTTAAGAGGTGGGCCAATAAACACCTCCCAAAATTTAAGAGGGCTGCGTCAATGCATAAATATCTTATTAAAGAGAATGCTCCTTATACACATGCACATAATCTTATAACGTGGTAAATCCTCATTAAAGAGGGAAAAAATAGGTTTTAAAAAACCCTCCGAAATTTACATTTTTATTCATAAGAAAAAACGATAGGGGCCACCCAAAGATATAGAGATACCTGCGCATATCCTGGTCCTATACTACTGTACCAAATTGTTAGTTTTGGCGATTTCCAATGTTTAAGGAGTTGCCCTATGCAACCCCCAAAATTTGAGGGATGGGCCAAGGTACTCAGCCAAACTTGATCTCAAATGGCGTGGTATCACATGATCCGATCACATGTCATCCCACAGCCAATCAGAGAAGAGGTCGATACTACATTCACTCGGAACCCTTCCTTTGTGTACGCCACTAATTGTATTGATACTTAAGTGTTGTATAGATTATCAAAAATAGAATTCGCATGCGTTTTGGACACATCTCGGAGACTCATACGTGACAGTACTGGTTATCCTTGAACCGAAAGAATAAGGAATAATAGTGAAGATTTCATGTTCCTTATTTGATTCGAAGGTCATGTGTCATTGAGTTGAGTGTCGTGAGCGTGAATCTTATCGAGTTAGTTTCTATTATCCTTATTATAAGAATTATTTCGTTATCGGCATGTTATACGCATTCGTCTGCTTGCTTTAGTATATTCAAAAAAACAAAATAAGTATTTTAGTTTAAATTCATTTATGAATAATATTATGTTTCACAATTTGCAACACTGTGTCTACTACCATAGTTTAAGAAAAACCGTTGGGTTATTAACAACTGCGGAACGGTCAATTCTTGGAAATCCCCACTTTCTAATAATGCTTTCACATTTTTTTCATGTTCATTAAGTTTTTATAGGCCCCAATCACCTACCTGTCATGGTTTATAAATGAAGAGTATGAATCTCTTTTCGTCAATTCTCTCAGTTTGACGTAATCCAATTAAGATGTGATTATTTAAGTTTATTTTAAAAAAATGTGTATCATTTCCACGTAAAAGAGTAGTTTTTCTTGCGTTTTCACTAATTTTAATGGATCTCTAAGAAATCATAAACTTCTTTCTGTGCAAATATAAATTAATTGTTATGCTAGTGATTTAATGTTTCACGAAAGAGATATAGTATATAGTATGAAAAATTATGATTTTATGTCATATAAGAAGCTGAAAGCTGTTTCCAACACTCTGTTTTCTTCCTTTCATTAGTACAGAAAAGAAAAGAAAAAATAAGACCCTGAACACATTAATAGAAAGATGGTAGACTGACTTCCTGTTGCTATGGTCAATTCTACGGAGCACGCTAACTTTGCAACATTTTAAGTGTAAAGATATTATTTCTTTTTTTTCATTTTTCATGTTACGGTTGTTGTAACAGCAATATAATGTTAATACTTCCATTATTATAATTTCCACGCACTGTTAATAGCCTCCACTAAGGCTTTTCTTTCTTATAAATGTGGAATCATTCGAGTCACATATTATATAGATAGGCATTAAAAGGTCTCGCTTTGATGAGTTGGCGAGTTTCATATGCAGTTGCAGGACATCAACCTAAAGGCCTGGCTTATAATTTCCGCAGATAAAACACCTACCTGTAAAGGTAATACAGGCAAACAATATTTTGTGTGTGTGTTTTTAAAGGTAAATGTAAAGGAAAACCTATCAAGAATAGATGATAAGAATGTTTCCTTTATCTTTTCAGTCAGCCACGTAGCCAGACCAATTTCGTAGAAATGAAATATTTCAGTTTAACGTTCCACGTTTATGCTCGGAGGTAGAAATAAATAATGAGTCGGTAATGTCAAATACATCAAGGAACATCACAACAACACACAGGAATTTATTTCGTGGGGGGTCCAAACTCAATATGAGGGTATTTTATATTAAAATTCCTAAAATTGCCCCTTAAATTAGGCTAAATTTATGTACAAAGTTCTACAAAGATTCGTCAATAAAATACAGAATGTCCTATTTATTAACAGAAAACAACTTACAAGAAAGTATATAGCCTACAATAGACTACATTATATAGCCTATAATAGAAACCGTAATGTTTTTTGTTTCATTTTTACGTATATATATAATTAATAGAAGTTGCCCTGCGAGGTATTTTGTTTCTTATTAATTACTAGTGAAGTATTCCTTTCTTTACAAACTTGAGCACTACTATATTGTAGGAAGCCGCGGTAGCTCAGTGGTAGAGCGTTCACCTCTGATGCATGGTTCGATATCAGCTCGCGCCAAGTGAGCCTTGTGGTGGACAAACACCGTGTGCGTGGGTTTCCTTGGGGTTCTCTCGTTTCTTCCCACTTTTTCATTCCGCCATTTCATTCATTTATCATCATCATCCTTTAGCTTAGCCAGCATAATCGTGGGACGTAAAACTTAAAGATTTCATTTTCATTTCACTACTATATTAGAACTTAGGATGATGTTAATGCACAATAAAAGGATATATTTTATTCATTCAACACCTTCCAAAATAAATGACACTCAATTGTTTATTCATGTTCGCACTTGATAAAGTTGTGGACTCCTTAACAACTTGTTTTCTGTATAGTTCAAATCAGTGGCGGATCAAGAAGGTAAAAATTGGCAGATCCGGCCACAACCCAGAATATGATAGGTATGTCATGAGTTTACTATAAACTCCGAAAAATATATGAATGAGAGTTTAAATTATTTTTGTCACTAAAAAAAATGGGACCTAGGTCCCCAGCCCCAGGCTAGAGCCGCCACTGGTTCAAATACAAAATTGCGTTCAATAGAAAGTGATGAAATCTCTTTGGAGGATGGAGATGACAGTCTCGATTTCCTCTCCATTCCTTACCTTGAATATATTTTTATCAAACTCTTCGTATCATCATCCTTACTTTGTTTTCTCCTTCAACGCCTAGGCCAGTCGCGGTTCCCAACCTTTTTGACTGATTCTATGCTGTACTGAAACCCACGACAATGAAGCACAGTTGTTTGTTTTTATAGTAATAATAATATAAACTATGATTTAATAGTAATAACAATAATATAAATTACAGTAGTATAAACGTGAAAGTATTTACAAAGTGGTGACTTTATGTAGTACTGAGCACTGTCACTACTGCTGGAGGAGATGATTGATATACTCTGTTTCAACATCCATTTTTACAAATTATTAAATGTTACATAATTTTTAAATTCTAAGATTTTGCGACACATCTCGTGAGAATGCACAATACTCGAGTATGTCGTGACATATCGGTTGTAAACCACTGATGTAGACTATGCGCCGTGATCGCAAAAACCGATGTTCATTATTCGCTCAGGAATTTATGGCAAAATTATGGGTCACCTACTAACTTTGCATTATTGCTGTCTAGCAACTTGAGTATTTCAATACTACACATAAAACTAAATACAAATCATAGCTAATACAGAATCTCGAATAGTTTAACCAATCGAACCTGTACAGTGGAGCAGTAAATATCAGTTCGTTAGAATAAGAATTCCCCCCCCCTCTCCACTCCAATTAATGTGCGTGGGTGTACCGTCGTCTCCCATCCTACTTTTCTTTTGCAACGATGATTGTTCTCTGCAAGTCATAAAGATCTTAAAATAATATATTTAGTTTTATGATGTCTATGTGTGTGGCGCCTCTCAGGAGAACTGAACTGAAGAGTGTTACTTGTCCATACCCATTAAATATGATCCATACCCGTTATGAATGATGATATCTATATATTTTTCCTGTATGGAGTCAGATCACTGTCACGATGTAATGATGATAGAGTTATTCTCAAATTTTGAATAATCGGGTAACAGTCTGAAAATTTTACGATATTGATCTGTGCTACCTCTAAGGCGATGATAATATTCCAGTGATTATTCGCCAGAATATAAACAATAAAATTGTTAAATAAATACATTTTTTGGTATTTCATCCGTGTTTTATTTAGTTTAACTTAACGATTCAAACGCACTGACTCTTTTCATTGTCAGAGTTCTTTTAATTTGGGGAACTGTTGTACAAGTACGTATTGTAGTACAATTTTGATTCTTATACAGGGTGTCCAATATACAACACAACCCGGAGTTTGAGATTGTAGAACTTTTGAACCTGAGGCAATACACAAATAATGGTTATACCAAAATGAAGCCTTGTTCATGCATATATTTTCAAACTAGGAAGCAACGATTGAAGTACACTAGGAACCACACACTGTTGCCAGAGGTAACCAAAGGTGTAATTTTTTTTTTTTTTTTTTTTTTTTTTTGCAAAACATAAATTGACACAAACTAATACGTATAAGTGTTCTGTCATTACTTTTCAGTTTGTTTAGTTGGAGTAGCCTGGAAACTATGGAGAAAAAAATCATTTCCACCGATAACTAATCGGATGGAAATGATAAAAAGTAAAAATAAAGCAAGTAAAGTAAAAATTTTATCATGATAATTTCAAAGTTTCTTTTTCATTGTTTTCAAGAATTGGATAATGTAGACAGATCCTTAACACATCTTTTGATGTACTGAAACATCAGCAGAGTTGCCAATTCAGAGTGTTAATTCATGAAAACTACGATTTTCCTAGTTCCTCCTTCCTTACAGAGTCCCCATCCGATTAGTTATCGGTGGAAATGAAAAATTATTTTTCCCATTCCATAGTTTCCAAGCTACTCCAACTATACAAATGAAAATTAACGACAGACATCCATACGTATGAGTTATGAGCCATTTTAAAGGTTTGGAAAAAAATTGATTTACATCTTCAGTTACTTCCGACAACACTGTGTGGTTCCTAGTGTACTTCGATCGTTGCTTCCTAGTTTAAAAATATATGCATGAACAAGGCTTGATTTTGGTATAACCATTATTTGTGTATCATTTCAGGTTCAAAAGTTCTACTATCCCAAACTACGGGTTGCATTGTATATTGGACACCCTGTATTTACGTTTAAATATGAAAGAATCAAAAACTGGAGTAGTTTACTGTTTTACTCAAATATAACCACTTTCTTAATTATTATTATTATTAATAATATTATCATTTTAATTTTCATTCACTTTTTTATTATTATTGTAATAAAACATTCTAAATTTACTCCAAATTTAAATCTTAAATGTCACTTAAATTCAAATCTTCCTCTTTACAATATGCTATCTTGTAATTTTATTTGCATTGCTTCCATTGCAACCTTTTATATCCATGAATGATCTGCATATAACTGATGATTTTCAAACAAAATTCTAATCTACGTGCAGTTAGCCCCTCACGCTAAATTTAAAATTATTTTCGTATCAATCGCTTCATCGCCGTTTGATCAGGTATGACCAATAATTTTTAAATTTTGATGAGCTGTACTAACATAAATATAAGCTACATTTAGTAGGGGGAATAACTACACCCTCTTGACGCCAAATTAGAAATTTCTTGATGCTAACCTTTTGATCAACAATTTTTAACGTTTGATCACTTTATTAACATAATAAAAGCTATGCCTACACGCTAGCTTCTTACTCGAGAGTCAAAATTTGTCGACGCCAATCGTTTGGTCTTTGATCAGATTTGATCAGCAATTTCCAACGTATGATTAATTTTGCTAACAGAGATGTGTAACATCGTTACAAATAAATAACAATTAACTAAATTTTAGTTCTTTCTAGACAATGAAATAATGTTAACAGTATCTCAACAACGTTCTAGGTCGAGAGCATTTGCAAAATTTAATATAGTGTGTAGCCAGAGCCGTAGCTAAAGATTTCAGCGTCCAGGGCGAAGTAGAATTCGGCGCCCCCCAAATTCACCATACCCAACTTTTGCCTTTTTTAAATATAAGAGAAGCAGCTTTTGTTGTTGTGCTATGGTGAATTTTTATCAAGCTGCTTGGACAGACCATTGTAACATCCAAAAACGATCATTTTTTTTTTTTTTTTTTAAATAAAGGACTGTTTTCAAGAGGCTTTTTTTGGACTAAAACTATTACCTTTGGTTGTATACGAATCCACTTGGAGAATAGTTTTGAAAATTTACAGCTATTTAGAACGCTTCATACTATCGATAAGAATTGAAATGTAAATACATTAGAAACTAGGTATGTGCTTTCAAAATGTTCGAAATAGGTTACAACATTAATTTCTAGTAATAATTATAAACTTTTGTAATTTTATTCTGTAAATGACCACAAATAGTATTTTAATTTTGATATGTTTAATACCAGCAATAAAATGGGTTGAATTTTTAATAATAGACTTTCTTTTATTACTCTTAAAGGTTGGTAGTGTGATATTGTTTTAAATATGCATGCCTCAACAGAAGATGAGGATAATATAAAAAACAGTGTTTACGAAGAAGTGGTAGAACGACTATTTTCCAACTCCCGCGATACCACACCTAGAGGGGAATACCAGATTGAAGTGTCGAATAGATTAACAGTTTTAGAAGGTTTTGAGAGCACTAGTGTTGAGGATACTTGGGTTCAAATTAGGGATAGCATTAAAATTTCAGCAAAAGGAAAAATGGGGCAAGCAGAAATACGTAGGAACAAACCATGGTTCGATCAGAAATGCATTAAACTAGCGGAGAAGGGAAAACAGGCGGAACTGCGTTGGGCATAAAATTCGAACGATATAACTACACAAAATTTCGTTGACATCAGATGGGAAACTTCCGAAATGTATAGAACAAAGAAACGCGATTTTTTTTAAGGATAAAATTAATGAACTTGAAAATAATAGTAAAAAAATCGAGACATGTATAAGGTATCATCGAGTTTAAGAAAGCGTATCAACCTAGCGCGTATAATTTAAAGAGAGACGACGGAACAATCTTTACTGATACAGATGGTATCTTGAATAGATAGGAAGATTTCTGTGATGATTTGCTTAACACGCAGCCAAAAACTAATGTTCGTGGAGAAAAGGAACTGCACACAGCAGAACCATCGCTATAAAGAAATTAAAGAAACACAAATCTCCTGATAGAGACGAAATTCTGACCAAGTTAATTTTAACTGGAAGGGAAAAGTTTGGAACAAGATACATAAACTTATATTGGCGCCAATACTTATACGGGGCGCCGCGCCGCGTCGTTTGCTCTTTTCCAACATTTTCTTTCTTCTTGCTCGTTCGGCGCCCCCTTGCTACCAGCACCCGGGGCGACCGCCCCGCTCGCCCATCTCTAACTACGGCTCTGTGTATAGCCTATATTATTATACACTATATAATCATATACTATACAGAGTGATTCTTTATGGGGTTTACAACTTCAATCAGTTATAATTCTTTATTGGAACCACATACAGACTTGGTTTATGACATTATACTGCAAAACGCTTCAGGTTTTTTGTGTCAAATCCATTATGGCTCAATGTGTGCGTCTGCGGTCATCCTGGACACATCCCAACGAAAGTCGATTCCTTGTAAAACAGTAGCCAGCATTTCGCAGGTAAAGTCCGCGATGGCTGTTGTGATGTGTTGTTTCAGTCCAGTAACATTATCAGGTAGGGAAGGGGTATACACCTTATCTTTCACAAACTCCCCACAGAAAGAAGTTAAATGGCGTGTAATCTGGAGACCGTGGCGACCAGGCAATTGGTCCACCACGACCTATCCACTTATCTGGGAAACGCTGATCAAGAAATTCCCTTACGTCTATCAGGCAGTGAGGCGGGGCGCCACCTTGTTGCCACCACAAGAGGCCATCGTGGTCATCTTCATCTAACTGTGGAAGAAGGAATTTCTGGAGCATATCAAGATAGGCAATGCCGGTGATGGTGCTCTCAGCAAAGAAGAATGGTCCACACTCCTTTGCTCTGAAAAAGCGCAAAACACGTTCACTTTGGGGCTGTCACGAACCAGCTTCACATGCTCATGTGGATTTTCCGTGCCTCAAATACAACAATTGTGTGTGTTGACTCGGCCGGAAAAGTGAAAAGTTGATTTGTCTCTGAATACCATTGTTCAAGAATGACTCATTACCACTAAATGCGATCCAACGCAGAATTCTATTATTCCGAACTCCGGGTTGCATTGTGTATTGGACACCCTGTACTTGTTCATAAATTTTATGCATGGAAGATCGAATAGTTTCATTTCATATTTTATTATTATTATTATTATTATTATTATTATTATTATTATTATTATTATTATTATTATTATTATTATTATTATTATTATTATTATTATTATTATTATTAACTTATAATTAGTATAACATGAGAAATTCAAAATCAAAATGAGACTTTTTGACTGTCGACATAGGATTTCATAACTTTTCAGGTTGGGATCAGTGTCTTAAAGTCGATGAAAATACTCTAAAGACTATTTCATTCTGGAATTTTAAATTTATGTGAACAAAATTAATACACCATATAGAATTTTTGGTTCTAGAAGTGGTGGTATGAAAATTAACGGAATAAAAAAGTGGCGTATACCGGCCCTTTTCGAGCACTATATATATATAGTGGCGGATCCAGGATATGATCAAGGGAGGGGTTAAACCATAGTTTGCCGCTTTATCCAGTGTAAAACAGGATTGAAGTCCATTTTATCCAGTGTATACCTGAGGGTCAAGGGGGGCTATAGCCCCCTTGGATCAGCCCTTATATATATATATTACCGATCCCTTAAAACTCTTGATCAGGGACGGGTAGTGCGTATTACCGCTGTTACCGGCGGTAACGGTAAAAATATTACAGTTTTTCGTTGTTTTCATATATCTTCAAATTTCATTATCGACATGGGAAGATGTTTACAGTTTCCTTTTTCTTTTCTTTCTTTCTTTTCTTTTTTTTTTAAAAATAAACGTTTGGATGGCCTATGCTTCATTTACATTGTGAACGAATGCAACATGCCAACACCAAATAGGAGCATACTGTTGTTGATACCGCAAGATTTCAGAGGTAACGCGAACCCCGATAGCGGTCATTCACTCCAGAAGCACCTTTCAATGTGCCAGCGAGAAGCATCCCGTGGACTCGTATTTGGACTTTCGGAATGGCCCTTATGTTACCGTTCGGCTGAGTGGAACAGGAAAAAATAGGAACGGTCCCTGTCAAAACAAGGAGAATCTAGAATATCATCAACATGTATATTCTACTCACCGCCCGCTTAGGAGTCTATTCGCTCTCCTCTCGCTATAGACAGTGATGCCAGATTGTGGGAAATTTCCCGTAAAATGCGAAATTCTGAGCACTGGCGGGAATGCGGGAATTTTTCTTTAAAATAGGCTGGAAACGGGAAATTGAGACATTCTCAACTTTTTAAAATACACTATAGACGAACAAATATTCCATCATATATTGTATCAAATATTTCATCAAAGTGGAATTTGAACATTTATGATACCAAGTTGTATGCAACTTTTGGGTTGGTTACAACATTTGACACAACTGCTCTAAATTAGAACTTGTTCTATTTCTATCCAACATTATATCAAAGAAAACAAACGAAAATCGCTATGCTATGGCACTAAAATTGAGTATGTGAACACGGAAAGCAATTGACATTATTTTGATGCATACTAGCAGTAATCTGTTTTGTATAACTATAAAATTAAAGAATATTAGGGATAAATACCACAGGCGACTTCCCAAAATTGGCGTAGATTGAGAATATTCCATGACTTTTTTTTAAAAAAAAAAAAGCAAACATTTTTTTCACTTTTCTTGATTTAAAAGATTTCTTAAGACGTTCTGGCATGTTATTACTTTGGCGCATGCTCAGATTATTGCGTACACATTGACAATATGCTTGTATATGATGTGTATGGAACGTTCATGTGCTATCTTGTTATATATAGTTATTTCTTCACGAAATTAATTCGTAATGCCTTAAAAATTGTTTCTCATTGTAGAAGTTGTATTCATGAGTGCAGATTCACTTTACGGGGACTTTCTTTAAGGGTCTTCACTTCAGCGAAATTAAACTACCGCTAATTTTAGTTTTTCTATAATATCTTCAAAACTAATAAAAATATTCGAAAAGCAGAAACGTAGTGAACTAGACAATACAATTGTGCATGAGATACTTTTACTACAATTCCCTATCTGTTTTTGGTATGCCGCTATTTACATAACCCACAAAGACTGTTAAATCTATCTACAGTTGCAAATCGAAAGCAGATAGATGAGTTGTGATAACGGCATCACACACAAAATCGTATTGTTTAGTTTACTACGTTTCTACTAATCGGGTATTTTTATTTATTTTGAGGATATTACAGAAAAACTCTAAAATTAGCGGTCGTTTAATTACGCAGTAGTAAAGACCTCTAAGGTGTAATTACGCATCGAACGAATATCATTTAAAAAGAGACTACAGGAAAAGCATCTTACGATAGGCGGCCATTAAAAGCGAGGATGATATTTAACCGATTCAGAGCAGGAGCACAGCATGGGACCCACAAGTTAGCACAGGGTTTTGTTCGCAAGAGGCAGAGGCATCAATAGCTGAAGGTGAGAGCCAAAATGAGGGTAGCGAAAAACACTTGATGTTGCATAAAATCAAAATAGATTAGAGTGCGTAATATTTTCGCATTTCTAAATATAAATTAGAAGTTTCCTACACTGAAAAATTCCTCGGGAATTTAATATCTTACAGAACCCTCGTTAATATGTACTCTCTAATTTTAACTGTAAAACCTAACACTTGGTAACTGTTTAGTAATGGGGGCCAACACTAACGAAGACTGAAAACAATGTTCCCTGCGAGACTCTAACCCGCCTTTACTCGCTAACGCTCGCTCGGCAATACTGTGTGAATTAAATGTTATTAAGCTAATCTAACCGAATGTTAATAGAAAATCGCAAAAAAGTCAATTAAAAACCTGCCCCCCCCCCCTAAAGCTAAACAATAGCCAAACATTTTTATGACGAACTATTTATTCTTAATCAGTACCCAAACTTACAAAAGTTACTCGAAAATTAACTGAATTAGAAGAAATTTAAGAATCGGACTAATAAATAGAATGTAGATTCATACGTATTTACTGAACAAGAAAGGAACCATGAAAATAAGATTTATTTGGGAATAGCAATAAAGGAGAGAAATGAGACAGAAGTAACTGTGAATAATCATTCCATTCATTTCTACAACCTTATTCATTATAGTTACACCAGCAGGTGCCACCATATACGCAAGACGTTCATATGACCTAACAACGGAATCAAGAAACATAAACAACTGAGCAATGATATTCACCTTTATATTTGATTGCTTATAATGGGTGCGAAAGTTTTACCCATCTTATTTGACCAAATTATCGTCAAAGAAAAATTTGATACAATATTTGATGGAAAAGTTTGACGATGTATAATAGGCTTTAGATGTAAGACCCTTAACACTGAGCTCTTTTGTGATACAAATAAACCTCAAAAATACAAAAAGACTTGACAAATCAAGTTAATGTAAAGCAATTCCAAAATATCATGCTTTTCGCTGCTTTTTTGGTGACGGAACAGGCAATATGCTGCAACACAAAAATCGTTAGGCCAAAACAACTGAATTAATTCAGGCTTTCCTGAACATAGCATTCTCTTCCAAACCATAAAAAACGACATAGTGTTCTTTACAAAAAAGTGTACACAATATTTTTTTAAAATTTGTTTTTTACCTTATCATGCATAACTATAAATAATACCTTTTTATACTATGAGAATGAATTCCATTGTACATCATAGTCCGTCTAAAGCGGTATTTTTTAAAATTGTTTACTACTAGATGAAAACTATATCTATTTAGGTTAGCGGGAAATTTTTCATCACATCGGGAAATTTTGTGGGTTTGGACGGGAATTTTGCTGTTAAAAGACTGGCATCACTGACTGTAGAGGATCGAGCGGGCGGTAATTCTACTATACTGTTTCGTTTGCTTCCCCATTCTAAGGATAGAAACTTTACTGTAATTTCAGTATTCATAAGGTTATTTCATTGTCTTAACAGCATACAATTTCGGACAAATATAAGTAGCAGGTTTTTCATACTAATAGCATTTAACACGTGCTACCGTGAGACTGATGTTCCAGTGCATTATTTATATGTTAATCTATCATTTTTACACGACTTTTGTATGTTAATACGTTATTTTTAAATTTGAATAATACAGCAATATTCCATAGGATATTCTAACAAAAATTTAATATAGGTTTACTTTGGTTCAAAATAAAGTTTCTCATTGAATGTTAATTAGAGCTTACGGGCATTATTTTTTTTAAAAAAAATTGAGATTTTATTTCTGTTTAAACGGTATGTATAAATTTAGATGGTTATCTCATGCCTGAAGGAGCAAAGATATTGTCAGTCCCTGAAGTGTCATTAAATATACAGAAATGCCTATTGATGAAACACATTGTGCTATATGGGAACTGTTTCAAGAGCAAGAGGGAATAGTAATGATAATTAGAGCAAAGCAGAGGTGTTGCCCGCGCTCCTTCCAATTCGAGTAATTATTATTATTTAGGATTTATGCTAATTAAGTTGAAAATATTTTGTTTTTAATTTAGTATAGAAAACTTTCGATGCAACAAATTTCCAATTCTAGCCGCTAACCTACTAGTTGAATTTGTACTTCGATGTAGTTTGATGTGTTGAAAAAGAACTGTGCAATCGTCTTCATCGTGCTGCAGTTTGACTGTCTAACTAATTTTCAATACGGAAAACTTGTTGCTCAAACGTATGATGAAACTCCAGTTATGATTGGTGAGGTAGGGAACTGCAGCCTCTTGTTAATTATATTTTCATTCTTATGCCCATAGACTTAATTTAGTTTTAGAAAAGTCCGTTGATTATACAAAAGGGCATAGGCGTAAATAGCAACCCTCGCGGCGGGGGGCGCACGAGCTTCAGGGGCGCAAAATATATAGAAACTGGGGCGCATAGCTAAAGGTTGCGGGGTCACTGAAGCTTCAAGTTACGCTACTGGAAAAGGGTATAAGTTTTTTTTTTTTAAATTGTGTTGGGACTTGCTTCTTCTTCCTCGAAGTCTTCAAAAAGAACAAATGCTCTAGATTATGTAGTCAACAAAAGGATCCCAATAGTCTCAAACACAAGGTATGGAACTATAGGAGTAGGGTAAATGATGTGCTGTATAGCTTTAAATATGAACTGTTAGGAGTTTTTAAATCCATGATGGATAAAACCGACGAATAGGGTTCACAAATCAGAGTTTGTGTAGCAAAATTCTATCAAACCTTTCAAAGTTTTGACTTCAATTTTTTACTTGAACTGTTTTCTGTTATAACATCAAGATAAGAAATCTTGTTCAATATCTTACAAAAGAAAGTTCATGATGTAGGTTACTGCAGAAAGAAAATAAATGACTTTGAAGAATATCTAAGATCATTGAGAGATAGTTTCAATTATATTTAGTAAAAAATGAAAGAACATGAAGAGCCACATTGTTCTAAAAGGTCAAGAGTAAATGAAGTGGAATTTGACCACTTTGCCAATGCCTATAGTTTGAAATGGTTGATACGCTGAAAGAAAAAGTGAATACTAGATTTTCTGATATTGAGAAACAAGAGTTACTTGTAGTATCAGCAACCGGTAACAATCGTCAAATTGTCACGCCACGTCACTGCTCTTGATATAAGTTTTTTTTAATATCATACCTAGACATAGAACAAAATTATTAAAAGTGGGGAAAGTGATACTGTATATTTTTTGAGCATAACTGGACGTGCACGGTTAAAACTGAGAAACCTTTTTTCTCTTCTCTTTACGGAATGTAACAGAACTGTAAAACTCGTAAAATTTAACAAGAATTTTCTTGTTCCCGATTTCTTTCTGGTTGTTTCAAAGTAATATGAAGTTCAGTCTAGCTTCACACTGAATGGAAATTCCTAAAATTCTAGTAGCACTTGTAAAATACAGGTAGACAGTAGTATAAAGAATAATAATAAAAATAACAGTGAGAACAAAAAAATGTAGAATGCACTTTTTTGTTTCTGCAACAGACATAAACTTGCCAATTTTACGATTTTGGCCTTGAATGAGGCAGTACATTCGTGCTCATTTTAGCACTATGAAAACTGACGAAACTTTTTAGATTCCCAGCTGTCATTTCGAGGTCGTTGAAGCGATCAATTATTAGAGTATCCCCCCCCCTTCCCTCTGCATGTAGTAAGTAGTCTTTGTTCATACGTGGAACCATGCTCGCATTTCAAAGTCTTTCGCATGATATATATATAACAACTATAGTGAAAACATTTTCGATGCTTTAATAATAAAAAAAAGAGGAGCCTAAGCTTATACATGCTATGCAGTTTCTTGGTGCCTCTAAGTCTGTAGAAAGTTGGTGCAAGAAGTACTGGCCACTCATGTTATATTGTCTAGGGCTACTGCTCTTGCCTTAATACTACAGTATTTTATGACCTCTTTCTGTGTACTTAGTCTGAAGTGAAAAGTGAGTCTGTAGTGAAATGTACTTCTGAAGTCTGTGATTTCAATATTTGCCATACTGACAACGAAAAGACATGAGCGTGTCATTCGGACATCCGAATTAAACCTAGTCCATTCGATAAACATAACAAAGATATGTTCATGCACAAGAAAATAGGTGCCATGGACTACAGAGTAAGTCCCTGGGGCCCATTAACCCTGTTAGTAGAAATAAACTCGTAGACTCGCAGTGAAATAGCTATTGCATCAACACTGTTCATTGGAAAGTCATGGTTTATAGTTCACTCCCTTCAGCATGAAACAAGCTTTCCAGAGGTATTGGGGTCCATAACGTACTTCAACAGGAAAAATTGGGAGAACATTGGGAAAATTCCCTCCAGAAATCCCTCCCATCAACTTTGGCCCTTCTGGAGTTGGCCCCGGGTAAAAAGCACACGTTGGTATCTCGAAAAATACTCTAGGGCAGTGCTATTCAACCGGGGGTACGCGAAGATGTTTCTGGGGTGCGCAATCGTAAAATAAGCATATTTCCAATGTTTACTGAATGATCAAAGTTGGAGAATTTTTTCTTTAAAATGGACGATTTTCGACATGACGTCACGCACGTGTAATATTTCCAAATAATCGGTTAATATTTATTGCATACAGTCTCAGAATTTGTTTTTCCACACGCATGAATCCATTTTTAGACCCCTATAAACCATAGGGGCTGCGGTGGCTCAGTGGTAGGGCGTTCAACTCTGGTGCATGGGGTTCCGGGTTCAAACCCTGCTCCCGCCAAGTGAACCTTGTGGTGGACAAACACCGTGTGCGTGGGTTTTCTCGGGATTCTCCCCATTCCTCCCACTTTCTTCATTCCACCATTCATTCATTCATTCATTCCACTTTCATTAATTTCTCATCATCACCGTCTCCTTTAGCCTAGCCGGCATAAACGTGAGACGTAATACTCAAAAATTTAATTTGACTTTTTCCCTATAAATCATCCCACAGTTTTGGAAACTTGACAAAAAATACTCCAGTCATGTAGTTTATAGTCTTTATATTTATATTTGAATATGTGTATTAAGTTTAATGAGTTCATTTCGATTTAATTTCTTTTAAACAGCTTCAGGGGTACACAATTGGATGGCGAACTATGTCTAGGGGTACGCGAGAAAAAAAAAAAAGGTTGAATAGCACAGTTCTAGGGAATAAGCAATGAATGATCCAAGTTTTGTTTTAATAGACGGAATAGGTATGAAGGGAAAGGTTGTATACCAATACATACAAAACCCAACCTTATAGCACCTTTGGAAAGCTTGTTTCATGCTGAAGAGAAGGAACTATAAACCATGACTTTCCAATGAACAGTGTTGATGCAATAGCTATTTCACTGCGAGTCTACGATTTTCTTTATACTAACAGGGTTATGGGCCCCAGGGACTTATTTCGTTGTCCATGAGACCTAATTTTTGCGCATGAACATATCTTTGTTATGTTTGATTAGGTTTGATTCGGATGTCCGGTGACACGTTCATGTCCGTTCTTTGTGAGCTTGTAACATGAAAACGAACGAGTTGACTGGTCGCAAGCGTTGCCAGACTCAGAAAACGCGAAAACCGTACCGAAGATAAGAATTGACTGTTTTAGCCTCCGTAGAACCGTACACTGTAAAATTTCTTATGGAATCCCGTTACTTTGTAAGCTTTTTATTATTTTATTATTTCCTGTATCCAGACAGGTTTATTGTATTGCTTGGAAATTATGCGTAAAGCAATATAAATAATGAAGTACTTCGACAATTATTTTTATATATAAAATAGTCAGTTTGCAGTGACAAAATAAATAAATAAATAAATAAATAAAAAACACCTCACTAACTTGTCAATTACACTAGTTAACAAAGGTTTTGTTACATAAAAGAAAATACCTGTTCTTAAAGGAACTTTTTGCGCTGAATTCGAATATGCACTCGGTTTTTCTCCATCACGTACGATTTTCCCGTAACAGAGGGATTTTCGGGAAAATCCCTCAAAAATTTCCCTTTTCGTTTATTTTACACCCCAAGATCTTGTCCCCTTGCATATACTAACATAGAAATTATACCTAAGTATACTTTGATTCATATTTAACAAACCCTCCAAGTTTCGTAATAATCGCTTTATTCTTTCTAGAGAAATAAATATGTTTGTATGTATACTGTGTGTACTGTTTATTGCACCTTATAGTAATGCTTTCAGATCTCTTAAGTTGAGGTAAAACGTTTTGCTTTATTACCACAAACACATATATAAAATATAATACAATATAATTTACAAGTGTGACAATTTACAATAAACAATAATACAAATGAGCCAAAAGGTCATGAAAAGACAATCAAAACTATCACAATATATGAAACTTCCACTGGGTTACAAAAACGTACACTACTTCCTTCTTTTGTAAGAAATGTTGTATTCTCTAACAAGACCCCAACAATAGTCCCCCATCATTGAAGGACCCCATCGTCCCTGGTACCTTTTCTCCATTGCCATTATATCTTGGTGGAATATTTCCCCCTGTTCGTCGCTGAGAGCACCTAGGTTAGCAGGAAAGAAGCTGAGGTGGGAGTGCAAAAAGTGGATTTTTAAAGACATCCTACCACCCAACTCTTTGTATTTCTGTATCTTGTCCTGTACGATTTCTGTGTAACTCTCAGCTTTGTTATTGCCCAGAAAGTTGCGCACAACACACTTAAATGCTGTCCAGGCAGCTAGCTCAGCACTGTTTAACTTGCTGTCAAAGCTATCATCAAGCATTAATTTCCTAATTTGGGGACCAATAAACACTCCCGCTGAAATCTTAGCATCACTCAGGTTAGGGAACTTATCTCGCAAATACTTGAAACCTTCACCAGATGTGTCCATGGCTTTGACAAAGTTTTTCATAAGTCCTAACTTGATATGAAGTTGCGGTAGTAATATCTTATTAGGATCTACCAAAGGAGCGTATTTGACGTTGCATTCTCCAGGTACGTAATTCACTCTAGGTTCCCATTCCTTCACTTCATAATGTTTGTCATCAGCTCGGCTATCCCATAAACATAAAAAACATTGGTACTTCGTGTAACCGCACTGCAGTCCTAATAAAATACCAACTACCTTGAGATCACAACATATGTGCCAACAATGGTCCTTGTAATTTATAAGATTTAGCAAAGTTGACATGGTGTCATAGGATTCCTTAATCTTCACTGAGTGCGCAAGTGGTATAGAAGGTTTTTTATTTCCATTATGTAAAAGGACAGCTTTAAGGCTGACCTTTGACGCGTCAATAAATAACCTCCATTCTTCTGGAACGTAAGGAATTCCTAGCTCCGCCATCAACCCATTTATATCCGTACATACGCACACATTATATTGCATTGAGAAATAGCTTGAAAATTGAACATGCCTTTTCCTGTACACTGATATGTTCGTTTCTGCATCCAATAAGCTCCACTGCTGGAGCCTTGATCCCAGAAGTTCCGCCTCTTGTTTTGTCAGGTGCAAATCACGGACTAGGTCATTAAGTTCACATTGCCGGATGAAATGTGGCTCGCGAACACAGTCAGGGATGAACGTTGGATCCTTGGATGTACATGTTGATGTCGATGGTTCATCAAGGTCATGATCATCATCAGAGTGTTTTGGCCATATCTCTTCCCAGTTGGTAGGGGGCTCGGGAAGTGGAAGTTCATCCCCGTGCGGAATAGGTCTAATTGCGGATTTAACGTTGGGATAACTTATTGTGTATTTGCTTTTTTTAGAATGTCCCTTAACTACTGTGAGACAAAAATAACAATCATCCAGATGGTTGGTGGGTTCTCTCCACACCATTGGTACAGCAAATTTCATGAACCTCCGTTTCCCTTTGGCCCATGCAAGTAAAGTGACGTAGCACGACGCACAAATTATGTTGGGTGCCCAAGTTTTGTCCTGATCCCCCACATGACATCCGAAATATATATAACATGCTAGTTTCACCGATGGCGTAATGGATCTACACTGTCCTTTAACTACAAACTGGCCACACACATAACAAAAACTATTTGGTGAGTTAACACACGAACGCCGTCCTCTTGACGCCATTGTACTGATCACAAACTAAACTTCTGGTCTTAGTTGGGTATAATGCCGTTAAGATCAAACATGAAAGCACTCTTAGCAGCAAAGACAACTTTGAAAGTGAAGTAGTGTTAAACCACACGTCAATATAAAAATGTACAAAACTCCCTCACCAGGTGTCAAGAACATAAGAAAGAAAGAAATGCGCGGGGGGAGGGGGGAAACGATACCGTAGTGGAAAATTCAGACTGCATTAGTTCATTGTTGTCAACAATGAATCTGTATTCCATTCTTTCTTTCTTTTGCATTCTGTTACATTTGATAACAAATATTGATAACCATTTCATGAACAAAACGAAAAAACTTGGAGAATTGTATATATATGTATTAAGATATACATATACTCTACGTTTAAAAACAATATACGTTGGAAGTACATTCTATTTTTATACACGTTTCTAATTTACAGAGAGCAATACAAGTGTGTTGTTGACTATTGTAAATATTCATTTTTATGTCTGTGTTTGTAGTAATAAAGCAAATCGTTTTTACCCCAACTCAGGAGATCTGAAAGCATTACTATCAGGTGCAATAAACAGTGCACACAGTATATATACAAATATATTTATTTCTCTAGAAAGAACAAAGCGATTTTTACGAAACTTTTAGGGTTTATTAAATATAAATCAAGGTATACTTAGGTATAATTTCTATGTTACTATATGTAAGGGGACAGGAGCTAGGGGCATAAAATATCTGAAAAAGGGAAATTTTTGAGGGAATTTCCCGAAAATCCCTCTGTTACGGGAAAACTGTACGTGATGGAGAGAAACCGAGTGCATATTCGAATTCAGCGCAAAAAGTTCCTTTAAGATCAGGTGATTTTTCTCATGTAACAAACAAAAAGTTTAAATTTGTTAACTAGTGTAATTCATCATTAATCAATTTCATTAAAATATGGGAGGGAAAAAAGAAGAAAGAATTGTTCCGACTCTGTAATCAAATATAATGTAAAACGGAACAGTAGTCAAGAGTTTCTCAGTTTTTTGAGTGACAAAAATAACTTAAAGTATTATTTATATATATATTTTTAAAGTTTATAGTAAACCGATTATATATATGATACACCTATATAGTCTGACTTCTGGCTGCCCCCTCAGTTTTTACCTTCTAGATCCGCCACTGAAGTTTGAAAGGAACAGTTTGGGTTCAGGAAGAGTATGGGTACAAAAGATGTTGTATTAGAGGTAATTGATGAAAGGATTATGTATTAAAAATTCAAGAAAGTAAATGTATGAAGTGTTCGTTGTTTTTGAAATGGATTGTCACCGAGTGAACTAAAAAAAAAATGATGGGACTCTAAAGAAGATTGGGTTGAAATAAGAAGACCGAAGATTGAAATAAACATACATTAAGATCAATGTAAAAGTATACTTATCGTCAAAGCAGGGCAAATCAAAATGATAGACCCGATTTCAGACATTTATTCTGTAAAATCTAATAAACATGAGTTATTGTGAGACACGCAGTTTGAAAGGTTAGCTTTCCAAGTATAATTTCCACGCAGTGCTTCCACTTTCTACCGCTAAGAGTCAGCAGCGAGCATAAAATGAAATTGACAATAAAATGCTACAAAAGGTTTGGCAGGAGATAGCAGCCTATGGGCTTGTTGTCTGCCGCGTTACGCCAGGTACTCACATAAAACACTATAGATACACCACATTGACTTGACACGTAGTCTTTCGTTCCAAGCGCTGCTATCGACTGAAGGAATTCAACTCCCTTTCGCGTAGACGGCTACAAGGCTCTCTCGCTTAGCAACAACTAAATCCTTATTGGCTCAAGGCGTGGATATGTCGAGGGTGGAGCTTTAGTTCGCATTTTTGCCACGGCTCAAGACATTTTGGCAGCACTATAACGATATGTTTGAAGAAATCTTTGACAATTTACCTTTCTTGGCACATGTCTCACAATAACATATGTTTAGTAGATTTCACATAATAAATTTCTGAAATCGGGTCTATCATTTTGATTTGCCCTGTATACGGTAGCACGTTTCTTCTGTCTTCTAACAGAGTAATAAATATTTAGTATTTATAATTTTCAGTTAAAAATTTGAGATAGGCATTAAAACTGGGTTCAAAGGCGAATCGAATCAAATCAAATATTATTCCGTGTATTCGTTTGATATTTTGCTCTATTCATTGTTGAGGTAGTTTTATTATTGGAAACATATGTTACTATTGCAGTGTAAATAAAAGTAGGAATATTCTTAACAGTGGATGAAACAGAAAACATTAAAATTTACTGAGGATTATTCTCTGAAGATCGTCTCATTTGTCTTTGAGTAAAATTTCAACATACATCTCTTGAATTCGACTGAATTATTCTGAATATTGTTTCTGTCAAAAATTACATTGTAAAGAAAGCAGAACGTGCTGCCGTCTATTGGCAGTTGAAGAGCATTTACACTCACCTTCCGAATTAGAAATGGGGATTAAATGATAGAAGAAAGTTTTGGAAGGGAAAATGACAAAGATGTTGGCTGTCCTATAGAAGAAATAGTGACGAAAGGTCTACGTAACTAAGAATACTTCCGGTAGGAGGGAAAAGTATTAGGTACATGCGGTTTGTAGATGTGTCTCTTGTTGAGGAATTTGAACACAAAAATTTTGACAAAATCATGTGGTGATAGAAAATTTGAGGAAAGCTGCGACAAATGTGAGATGAAAATAAATGTGTTAACAAGAATTTTAGGAATGATAAAAAAAAAAAAAGATAAAAAAATTGTGATCTTGGTGAATAATTAATTTTTGGATAAAGGGCCACAAAATTTTTGAATGGCCCCTAAATCGAGTTTTCGTATTTTGTACGGAGTAAGCACATCGTACTGAGTTAAGTGATGGTTTGAGTTTGATTACACTATATGTATTTCTCCAGATATAAGGCGTACAAGAAAATTTTTGATTGGAATATATTGGATCTTTTGATCAAAAAAGAGAAAATGTGGTAATAGAAACAATTAATATTGAAGTAGGATAGGAGAAAGTAGAAATATAGCTTTTGATACCTAATATTTAATGACAAGCGAGAAGAGGAAATAGTAGTGTCAGGTGTACACCAGGTAAAGAAGTTTGGTTAGAATGTTAAAAGTAACTGCATGATATGTAACTAATCTGACTCTTAGGTATATTTGGGTTGCATACTATCAAGGGGTGATTCATCTTCGTATAATAACCTCCTATGGGAACACATGAGTTGCATCTTCGGGTCAACTGAATGGATCACTTCCAACAACTCATTCCATTTCTAACTTTCGACCGACCCTCTATATCCTGGTCAAAATTGATGTGACCCATCAAATACCGTAGTTTCTGAGATTTTTTTTTTTTATCTCTCGAAAGGATGGGCACACGGACAGATAGGGTGATTATATTAAAAATAAATTCATGCTAAACCAAACACGTTTTTAAAAAAGGCAATGATATGAATCCCGAAAGATGCATTTAAGCATATCCCTTTGAATAAAGAGTTGAGAAATGTCAAATATATTGTGCGTAGTCTAAAAGACATTAACATTACGCAAAAGCGATGAAAGAGATTGGTTGCAGTTTGTGTTCGGTCCTGTAATCCAGTTCTCTTAAAGGCGAGATAGTGTAGTGGGAAACTATATATGCTGTGAGAATTGATCTTACATGATAGTTTGCGCACTCGTCAACTACACTGTATTCAAGTCTCGATAATGGGTCGGAGTCCACGTTGATAGTAGGTGGCCCTGTCCTTTGTAACCTCAGAGAGGTCATGTGTATAACGTGAGGTAAAACACACAAAGAAATCTCCAAAATGTAAGGATGAAGAAGACTGGACAATATAAGCAAGATCTAAGGTAAAAACAAAGAGGAGGTGCTGGGAATCATCATCATCATCATCATAGGTATTCTGCCATTACTGGCAGATCACTTGCTGCAACTGAGAAGCTTCCGTGCTCCATGGTCTTCCGCTAACCTCTTCGTCTTCACGCACTTTGTTTTTCTTTTTATATCGTCTATTAATTGTAGTCTCCTTCGTCCCCTGCCTCTCTCTCCGGACTCTATGTCCTCTAACACGTCCTTCGCGATACTGTTCCTTCTCTTCCAATGTCCGAATCAGTTTCTCTTCCTTTTATTAATATATAAAATTGTTCTTTTCTCCTTTACCATTTCTAACACCCTCTCGTTCGTTTTCCGCTCGACCCAACTAATTCTCTCCATTCTGCTTCACACTCACATCTCAAAAGCTTCCAGTCGTTTTCATCATTTTTGTATATTGTCCATGTTTCTGACACACACAATACAATACACTACACCAAGCATTTTATGAGTCTTTTTCTCCACTTTTTATTCAAAGTCCCACAAAATAGTACCGGTATTTTCTTCCTCCTAAAGGCTTCTTTCGTCATTCCTATCCTTACTTTTATTTCACGTTCACATTTCTTATCATTACTAATAATACTATCCAGGCATCGAAAACTAGTCACCTGTTCTATTTTCTCCCATCCTACTTCTATATTTGACACCTACCCTTTCGTTCCAATCATCATGGCTTTTGTCTCCCTAACATTCATTTTCATCCCATATTCTTCACAGCCCTTCTTCAAGTTTTCTAACACTCTATTGATTTTCTCAGCAGTGCTAGGAATAGTAAACTACAAAAGAAAATTCGATTAGAACATTGTCTAAGAAAAACCATAGCCTAAGGTACATGATAAAATATGCAGTGGGTGCAGAAAAGAGGGAAAAGAAGATAATTGTATAATTGATGGACTTTACTAAAAACGATAAGACTTAGCTGAATACGACTTCTCAAACTTGTCGATAACTGAAGGGTACTTTGATGATGTTGGTCTATTGCTGCATTTAGGACCAAGTTAATTGAGTTACCTAGGCCAGTGCAGTAGTCCAACAATACTCGTTTGTCTTCCATTTCCACTGGATAAACGCTACGGTCGATCTGGCTTAGTCGAGCGTTACAATTATTACTCCGTTGCATGGCTCAGAAAACGCTCTCGACAGTAATGCAACTATCGAACTGCACGAGCTTTGCATTGTATGCCATTGCACCCTGAACTTTGTGTCTGTGTCTCCTCAACCGTGTTGTAATGCTCAAGCCATGTGTCTCACTAGGACGAGTCCATTCATCTACCACATTATAGGATGCCTAATTACCTGATGGTAATTAATTAGCGTACCTAAATCTCTCACGCATTCCACCCACCAACCACACGTTTATCAATATTACAGTTGGTAATTGGGCATAAGTATTCCTTCATATTTTGTTTGTTCAAGTAGCAGAACACAACTTTACAGAAAAGTTATAACTTTTGCTCTCTGAATAAGATCTTTTCAATAAAATAAATAAATTAATAATAATAATAATAATAATAATAATAATAATAATAATAATAATAATAATAATAATAATAATAATAATAATAATAATAATAATGCTGTGGTCTGGGACAATGAAAGATTATGCCTGTCAAACTCATGGGAAGCACATAGATAGAGATAACTCACAACACAATTGTCTGGCTATTCTATGAGGATTATTAACTAGCTAACTAACTCTATGGCCTATGGAATTCGGAGGTTCAATGCCGGCCTTCTATCCTTAGCCAACTGGATCCAGTTTCTACTTTGTATTCCTATTTCTGCGAGATAAATCTCAATAGTGTCTTCCCATCTGCGATTAGGTCTTCCTAATGGTAGTTTTTCGATTGGACTTGAAGTTAAAAGTTTGAAAGCGTTCCTATTTTCTTCCATTCTGGCTACATGGTCTGCCCACCTCAGCCTTCTACGTTTGATGAACCTAACAATACTCCGTAAACGGTATAAATTATGTAAATCCTCGTTATGAAGTTTCCGCCATTCCCCATATATATATAAGAATATTATGACGATAATAATCCTCATAGTGGATATTTTTGATAAAGTGAATATTTTCAAATCTCTAGCATCAATATTAACAGACCAAAATCATATTCACGAAGAAATTAAATGTCGACTAAAAGCAAGATATTCCTGTTATTCAGTTCAAAATCTTTTATCGTCGCGAATCCTGTCGAGGAAACTTGAGGCTTAAAATGTATAAAACGATAATCATGCCTGTTGTTCTGTATGGTTGCGAAACATGGTCGCTTACTCTGAAGGAAGGACGTAGACTGAAAGTATTTGAGAACAAGATCCTGAGACGAATAACGAGAATGGGGGAATGGCGGAAACTTCATAACGAGGATTTACATAATTTATATATATATATATATATATATATATATATATATATAAGAATATTATATGTTCGTCTCGTATGACAAATTCATGCCATTTTTAGGTAACTGGATGGAAGAGAGCGTATAGCCTGGACGAAACCTAGAGTTTCTACAATTTTTATGCTTATCCCAAGGAAAGAAAGAAGGAAGAAGTGGTTTAAAATACTGTATATGCCAAAGATTAAGTATCTCGGGAACCCTGCAAGTTAGGGAGACAAAGTTCTGTATATAAAGTTCTCATTAAAATAATTGGAAACATGTCCCAGTGTTTATGAAAATTCCGTTTCTAAGAGGGAAAGGGTGTTTCTCCACTACACAAGTCCCCGTTGTTGAACTCCTAAGTTGGGAAGAGGTTTCTCAAAATTTATGCCAAAGCAGAGTATTTGAGGATCCCCTTTTTTTTAGTTGAGTCGAGCGGAAAACGAATGAGAAGGTTTTAGAAACTATCGGGGAGAAAAGACCAACTTGAAGAAGAAGGAGAGAAACTGGTTGGGATATTGGCTAAGAAGGAACTGAATCATGAGGAATGTACTGAAAGGTATGGTGGCAAGAAAGAGAGGGACGAGTGAAGGAAATTACAATTAATGACGAATATCAAAATAGAAAAAAATAGTACGTGAAGACGAAGAAGTCAGCGGAAGACTGTGGAGCATGGAAGCTTTTCAGTTGCAGCAAGTGACCTGCCAATAGTGGTAGAAAACCTTTGATGAGGGAGATGAAACTCGGTGTATGAACGGTCTTCATTAAAAATAATTAGGCACTTCAACGTTTCCGAAAATTCAGCTTCCAAGGATGAAGTGGGCAATTACTGTGATTTCTTCATATAATTGCGGAAAAACGGTTTAAGGTGTTCGAAATTAATTTTGGAACATATATACTTATCACTTGGATCGAAATGGGTTATCATAATTTCGCTTTCATTAAAAGACGCACTTCTTAAAGGGGAGGGTTCAAATATACCTTTCAAACATTTTTCATAAAATATTCCGTGCAAAGACCTGACATTTCAGCTAGTATTATATAAAATGAAATCTTAAAGAAACTCAAATTTTACGTCCCACGCTCATGCCGGTTAGGCTAAAAGAGACGGTGATGATGAGACACGAAGGAAATGGTGGAATCAAGAAAATGGGAGAAAACTGGAGAACCCCGAGAAAACCCACACGCACTGTGTTTGTCCACCACTAAGTTAACTTAATGCGAGCTGGGATCGAACCAAGCGCTCCATGCACCAGAGGTGAACTCTCTACCACTTAGCCACCTCGGACCAGCTATTATCGTAGGCTATCATAGAGAGGATGTAGTTCCAGTTACATGTGTACCCCAAGACCTAACAAATTACTATGAAACTACATAATTTTGTAGAGATAAGCCCTCATAAGTTCACTATGAAAAGGAAAAAAGCGAATAATAATAATAACAACAACAATAATAATAATAAAATTAGGGTGTGCTATTCACCATCATAATTCTTACATTTAAATTCAGTGGAATCTCACTATTCAGTGAGCTACAGCGAAGTAGAAGAAACTCCATATAGGACTAAAATAAATACAGTTCCTAATAAAAATGGTTCGTCACGCTATTTCAGTTTTATTAATATTTATTAATTTTTCGACGAAGGTAGAAATAAGGGGCAACGAGCTAGAGCGTTATGTGTTCCAACCAACATGAAGCTGTAACGTGACCGCTTCCTTCACGGCCGAATGCATGTGTAATTAACAGGATTCATTTTAAATACAAGAACCTGCCAAAACACTGTTTCTATGCCTTCAGTTTTTTTTTCTTTTATAGTGGTAATAATGAAAGGTAGATGAACACATTTCGTCTCTGTGTTGCTTGAAATTTGCAAGTCATACAAGTTTTCCTTACGTTAATTTTATGCAAACCTATTCTGTGTGCCATGTCCTAATTACAGTTAGTTTACTGCGGGAGTCTTACCATACAATACAATGTATCATATCATGAAAAAAGAAAGAAAAAATATTCTAGAGAAATGAGAAAAGAGAGTGGTCTTTAAGGTAATCTTGAAAGCTCCTGCGGCAGCCTTCTTCTTTGAATAATGGATGTTAATCCGTCTTTTGATTTTTATCTCCTATTAAAAAAGTGCTCGTTGTCTACAGAGAACCACAGTTTTGCGGTTGAAATATTGGAGATTGAGAAAGTTCTTTCACCGATGAGAATAAATCTATAAGAAAGGTCGACTACTACTGACTACTTAATATAGCTGCACTAGCATTGTTCAACCTGCTTCGTTGTGATCAGCTAAATGAAATAAAATACTAAAAAAGCAAAATTAAGAATAAAGTTTCAAAATGATAAGAAAATACACTGAGAAAAATCCGTTCTCCGGACAGCGGTATATCGTACAAATATACGGAATTCTCTCGCTTACTACAGAAAGCAGTATGGAGCATACGTTATCCATATGGTACAAAGGCACTACATCATGCATCATCAAGCTGTTGCAGGATGTCTGATATTTAACAGTCTTCCTTATATTGCATACATATGTGTATGTTACCTTCGTCAGCTGTATGTTATATACGTCCATTTTTATGTGAGATCCTGACCGCCTATATTGTCTCATACTGAAAGTACGTATAGATGGGAGCACATGGGACACTTATACAGAAAGTATTACAAAACATGCGTTTTCAGCTATACGTTTGCTGTACGTTAAGTCCAAAAACTTGCATTCGCTAATACAGTTCACCAAAATAGTGTTCCAGTGCAACACCCTCACATGTTGATTTTTCTATCAAAAGTTTTTTTTTTTTTTTTTCCTTTTTAAGATAGTTAATAATAACCTAGAATAGAACCTTTTCAGTTATCAGGACTGCAATTTCTCACAGGTCTAATACTAACATCCATATCGTTTGTTTAGTTTCAATGTACTTCGCTGGTTTACACAACATTTACATACATCTGATCCATAGTGTCTTGAAGATTTATCTATCTTCTAAAAATTGGTCTTGCCCATATTTGTTATTTTGTAAAATCCTTTGCACGAAAGTTAATAAATACTAATTGTTTCGCTCAGGCCTTAGGCTCGCTGTACACTATAGGTTAAAATCGTCCTTAATTAGAAGCTCTAACTTGTCCTACTAATAAACAACAAAATATGTTCATGTTTAGCATCATCATCATTATGAATTTTCAAACAATTAAATGGAAAAATACAGTTTTTAAGGTGCAAATTAAATCGTCACAATAGTTTTAAAACTGGTAATTATCGGTATGTTAGCGAAATTTATTGGCAGGCAGGTAGTACATATACTCACACCTATTAGCAGAGGTTCGTGCGAATGCGGACATCCACGGGTATCCGCACACTGTAGGTTTTAGCGTATATATATTACTTCCTTTGCGGCAGATAAAAATGAGAACATTCGTGAAAAGATCCATCTTCTAAACACTATTTTATTATTTACATCTTATAACAAAGTATGGTTGGTTGTCCTTGCGGGTCAAATAACCACTAGAATAAAATTGAGTTTCTTTAATTATTTTTGCTGTTTTTTTAATCCAAAAAAATATCAATATGAAGTGCTAATCAGATTTTATGGCATCTATGAGGTTGCTTATCCTTCATTCTGGGTGGTCTTTTCTATTTGGCTTGGCGTTCCTAGCAAAGACACTTAACTGTATGTCTTAAGGGTCATGAAAAACAAAGAAAAAATGATTTGCTTGCAAAATTAATTGACAGATATGTTATATTGCTCGCTTGACAATTTGTTGTCAGAAATCGGCATTTCAGGGAACCTTAAGCAAGTAGATATTTTTTTTCCAAATAATTTCGTATTTTTGTTTGCATGGAAGCAGGAGGTGTCAAATATTGAAGTAGGAGAGGAGAAAATAGAAAAGGTGATTAGTTTTCGATACTTGGGTAGTATTATTAGCGATGATCTACTCTGTATGTATTGAATAGGTCACTTTTTAAAGCCCAAAACAGGGGGGAAAAGATAGAAATCGCACTTAATTTTAAAACAACTTTAACATATTAAAGTCACCATAGTGCAAAATCCACGTTTTAAGAAAAAGTTATTGTAGCTGAATGCATTTACATAGACCATCTCTGTTTTATTGCAAAGTTGGTAGTTCATTTTAACCTTCTTAGGATATAGAATTCCCATTGGTAACCTTTGCAACAGTGTAGAGTTCTGGATTCCAGTTCAAGAACGTACATTTTAGTTACAAAACACAAACCAAACTTAGTTGGAGACGTTTCGTAGTAGTTACTAATATATTTTAAATAAACTTCAACTTTCTCCCTGTTACTGGATTTCTGTAACAAACTACTTAGTCTTATGCAAAATTCGTACTAGTATTTTTCTCATCATTAACAAGGCAACTTAAAGTAATGAAGTAGAAATGAATGCTAACGATTTCTGTAACTAACTTGTTTCGCGGAGCTCAGTTACCTATTTTGGTAGTGCAAATGTTTAGATACATGCACGTAGACTCTATGTTATTTTATTCCTCAACATTTCTATTTCTGGTGTCATGCTTAAGTGAAATTAAGAGATCGTTTATTTTAAAACCAATTATTTCAAAAAGGAAAGTGATCCTGTGTGGGCGAATAGTATAGGTTTAAATATTTTGGGCAGTGTGTGTGGTTTCGGGTTCGTTTACCAGTGGAAATAGAGAATTTTTGGTGTTGGTGCAGAATCATGAGGTAATTGGTAAGTTCCTACTTGAAAGAGGATGGACTCGGGGCTAGGAAAAAAAAATACTCTATCTCATCTAACTAAACCATATGGCTAGCCTTAGTTCTTCGACAAATGTAGTCTAATACAGGAGACGAGGGAGTTTAATCTGAAGAAAAATGGGAGAATGTTCTGTATATATGCCACCTGTGCATGAGGAATTGTAAGAATGTATTGTCAATTGTCAATTGTAAGGGTCAGACTCTGAACTTTTCACCAACTTTAAACCGTAAATATCTCTTCAATTTTTAAGGTTTAACGTACAATGCTTATGGGCTGAGCCTAAGGAAGACGATGATGATGACACGAATGATAATAGTGGAATGAAAAAAGTGGGAGGCAACAGGAGAATCCCAAGAAAATCAACGTGCTTGTTCACCACAAAGCCCACTTGATTGAACCAGGGACCCCATGCACCAGAGGTGAGCGCTCTATCACTGAGGCACCTCGGACCGTATCTCTTTATGAGGGCCTGTAATGTGGTCCTGTTACTCGTTTCTCTTCAAGGCTAGATAATGTGATGGGAAACGGCCTATATTGGTCTATATTGGGAAGGTTTATCTTACATAATGGTCTGTGGCTCTGCACACCCGCCAATAGCACGGCATTCAAGCTTCTGTCATTTTTCGGAGCCCACATTAATAATAGGTTCTGCCCTCATAACTTCAGTGCTGCATAATAAGGACCGCAAAAGTAAACTCAAGTTGCTCATGAACTCAGTAGAATTCAGATATTTCTAAATGTATATATTTTTATTGTCAGTAATGATGACATATATGCTATCATTTAATGGGTTCTAGTAATAATAATCAAAGATAACCTGGCTTAACCTAGGGACTTATCAACTTATGTTGTATACTTAATACAATATCTTCAATGTTGACCGGAGTATTATCTAGTAAACCTATGTACCGTGTGTCGTAAACAAAGTAAAACTTTATTGGGTAGTCACTAGTATGTACACAGATATTTTTGCTTAATCTATCTACCATTGCAAACATTGACATATGCTCTTCACCACGATTCAGCATTTCCTGCTTTCCATAGAATTCCAAATGCATTATCGCGCTCTTTTTTCTTCCTATTATTGTTAAAGTCTCTTTATAGAAGGTGTAAATGAATGAAGCCTTTGGTCCTAGATATATATGTGACATCTGTATTGATAACTTCCGTACCAAATGCTAATGTACTACTTTTCCATTCTATATTTACAGCAACCAATAATTGTTCTGCCAGCAGTTGTTTTGGATCGCTGTCCACTAGGAATTAAATCGTGTAATGAAAATATTTAACTGTTTACACGTACCTTTTAGTTTCCTACCAATTACCCCAAGCTCTATACCATATTTATTTCTTTATTGAAACAGAACACAACAGGTGTTATAAGCAATTTATGATTTATATATCCAAACTTTCATTTTTATATGTTGTAAGTCAGTCAGCATTTTACTTGTCATTTGTATAAGTTTATTGTATCTCATGTGGTTCGGATTCCACGTTAATCAGTAGGTCCACGTCTCATATAGCCTCGCTGCTGAACGGGACGTAAAACATCAAATCAATCAATCAATCAAAGTTTATTGTAGGTTGCATTCGTCCTTCATGTTTGTGACTTACTAACTATATTCATTCTTGCTTTTGTTAATCTATTTGGTACGTTTATTTGAAAGCTCAAAAGTAGTCTGTTACAGTTTAGTTTATTATTAAGTAGATATTTTGCACAAGAACACCGTATCATGTAACATTCCTTGTAACCCGGGATTAGTCGCGCTCTCTGAAGTAACGCAATTGGTCACATGTATAGATATTTTTCTCCAATGCACAATTTTCTTATTAATATCCTTCCAAACTTGGTAATTTTAGGTCGCGCCCTTTTTCCAATTTTCAGAGATGCATTATTCTTGCTCTCGATGGCTCTATTTGTCACTGTTTTTTTTTTTTTTTTTAACACACACTATGGATATTTTAATATAAAACTAGCCTTCGGCTAGCCATCGTCCCCAAACCCACGCATTTGCTTGGCCTACGACCTTCTCATGTCCATAACATATGTCTAATCTTAAGTGATTTTGAGATATGACCATACCTATTTTTCATCCCGCCTTTTCCTTCCTTTCTAATTGAAAGATAAAAAATGTTGAAACATGATTTTAATTGAAATAAAAACTGAAGTTTTCCAGGTGTCGTAATGAATATAATTGTTCTCGGGTAATCAGCTAGGTGAATTCTACGTCGTTCAACGTTACGAGAACGCAGCAAAAACTTTACCCTGGAGACGAGAATAATGTTGTCGGTTTTGGAAATGTTGGACGACGTAGAACTCATTTGGCTGATTGTCTCAGAACAATTATATTCATAGTTTTAATATTTTAAATTAAAAGCCTAAACATCAATTCTCGTGCTTCTAAGCTTAAGAGACTTCGAAACGTACCATATTATTTTAACAGTTGCAGCCCTCTTTTTTCCTTTCCTTCTTGAAGAAATATAAAAACACTGAACCACGTCATTATTATTTTTTAAAATTAAAAAATCTAAATATCAAATTTTATGTCTCTAACCTTAACGAATTTCGATATATGACCATCCAATTATAGCAATTGTACTCCATCCTTTTTTCTTCCAGTCTTATTTTCTTTCCTTCTAGGGCAAATATCAAAACACAGTGAAACACATGTCTAATTATTTTAAATGAGAAGTTCAAATACCGATTTATATGTCTATAACACTCAGAGATTTCGAAATATGAACATTTTAAGATTATAGTTGTCAACCTCTTTCGCTCTTCCAAAAATCCTTCCTTAGTGGGATCTCACATTACAAATCCTAGGCCCTATTCAAATTTCAAATATCTAACTTATGCGGTTTAGCGTAGGCATTGATCAATCAGTTAGTCAGTCAAGATTTCTTCTTTTATATATTGAGATGAGACCCAATTTGCCTAACTTGTCCTAAACTGTTTACTTTGCCACCAAACTAATCGTTTCAAATTAGTGTTCTTTTTGCTGTTTACTTTGCATGAATTATATTATAATGCATCACAACTGGATTGTTATTTATTGAGCTCGAACTGCCTTTCAGGCCAGTCCGGTTCTGGTTTGTCTTGTTTCTTCCGTTCTTTTCTTGATTCCTTTTAATCAAACCTTATCGCTCACAGAAAAGTATGAAATCTCTCCGAGATGACACCACCAAAAAGTTCTGAAGCACTTCTATCTATAATTGACATTTCTAAACAAATAGAAATGATCGTGAATTTCTGATTATGGCAGGGACAAATAACCTCGATGCAGACGTCCCCATTAAAACTCAATCAATCAATCAATATATCTATTGACACATTGAATCGATTGTAGAAAACCGCTTGTAGCAATATATTATCATTTTTGTTCTATTGAGATAAATGTTGAAACAACTGAAAATGGCTAATTTGAACCACTTCTGGTTTGAATAGAGGCTTAATGGAGAGGGCGGAACCTATTTTTGAGAAGATCAACCAATTACAAAAAAAAAAAAAAAAAAAAACGCATCTTGATATCCCTCACTGTTTTGCTCAATGGTAATCAGTATTGAATAGTAGTAAATTTCAACCACTTTCGGTTTTGGTAGAGTGTTGTGGGTAGTGATGGTATGTCTCTTGACACCCTGAATCGTTTGCAGAAAACTGCTTGTCGCTGTATATTACTATAGTTGCTCTATGGTGATAAATGTTGAAACCGGAAATAGTTAATTTGGACAACATCCGGTTTGGGTAGAGATTTAATGGCGCAATCTATTTTTAGGAAGGTGAATCAATTGCAGAAAGTTACATCTCGATATCTCTTATCCTTTTGCTCTGTGGAAATCAGTATTGTAAACTTAAGTACAGTAAATTCCAACCACTTCTGGTCTTGGTAGAATGTTTGGGATAGTCGTGGCAAATTGCCTTGAGACTTTGAATTGTTACACACACACACACAAAAATAATAATAAATAAATAAAATAAAAATAAAAATAAATAAATAAATAAATAAAAATTAAAAAACGCTTCTTTCTGTTAATGTTTCCGTTCCATTGTGATAAAACGTTGAGACTGAAAATGGTTCATTTAAACCACTTCCGATTTGAATAGCCCTTAAGCAGGCGCGTTGGGTTATAACGTATCCTACTGTTAGTCTCTATAATGTGGCAGCATTATTTCTTTAGGATTTCAACTGCTATTCGAGGTATTTGTCAATTGTTGTTTAACAAGTAAGCTGATGCAATGTGTTTCATACGCCTTTGACTGGGAAATATTCTTCGTTTATTTCAAATGGATGCGAATTGAAATCATAACGGCATTACCCAAAAAATGTCATTGATTCGGAAGTTACAAGCAATTCAATGTAGTTGGCAATCCTGGGTTTATTAATATCATTAGAAATTAATAATTAAGTAATGTGATATATGTTATAAAAGTAGTGTGCATCTAAATAATGTTAAAATGGTACTGCATTAGAAAAATTCCTCATAATAGGACCTACATAAAGGTAGATCAATTTCATTTAGTTGGCAATCCTGAGTATAGTATAATTTATCATAGTTTATATATGATATACTATGACTGCAATAGTAGTTTAGAAATGATTCTGCATGTGATTGCTAAACTACACGAAAATAAACATATGGGGTATGATATTCCCCACGCACCTGCTAACATTACGGGAATTGACGCTCCTGCTTAAGGGATAAAGAGTTACTGGAGAAGACGTAATCTATCATTGAGATCGATCGCAAAATACCGTATCTCGATATCTCTTTATGCATTGCATAGTTTGGAAGACTAAAATAAAGTGTATTAGCATAGCTACAACAGGGGCGGCGATTGGGGGAGGCAAGAGGGGCAGTTGCCCCTTACTTTTTTGAAAGGACTCCTTAATGTATATAGTTTCATTTGGAAATGTAGTTTTTGTATTATTACTGGTTGATAGGAAAAAATGGTGCTATATAATATTTGCCGTTGCGTAAGTACGTATTGGTTATTGTAGTCCCGTAGAGCTAAGAAAGCTACAGGAATTGCGTTTTAATTGCAATTGTGTATTTCTTTAAATGTCGTAGCGTGTGCTTGTAATATTTACTGTCTTTCATTTTCTAAGAGCAATAAAATATATTTAATGACATGTGTAGAATTAATATATAAATAAGTTGTTCATTAATCCCCAGTTTCAATACAACTTCTACAAAACAAGCCTCATTATTCATTACTATGATTAATATTATCCTTTCTATTTATTTGTTTTGTAAATTTGTTATTAAATAATCTGATCGCAGAATTTTTCAGGCAGAATTTTAAGATGTTCATGAGCAAGGACTCAAATCTCTTCCTGCACTTTTGCTGTTCGTACTTGCGTTGATTTTGGTAATTTACTTAATAAAATATGAAATACGATATACGGTATTTTAACTGAAAAAAGATAATATCCTATTCGTTATACAACTTTTCGTCAAACAAAGTGTTAGAAAGAACCAGGAAAACTAACATTCATATACAAATATTCAGATCATGTCTTGCCCACCCCCATTTTTAACGTCCAATTGCCACCACTGGCTACATATCGAACTTCCTTTCATTGAAGCCAAAAATATGTAGATATTTTATACCTATTTATTCCTGACAATCCACACTTTAATTTCCAGCATATGTTCTTTATTACTGGAAGAAACTTTAGAAAAGTTTTAATTCTTTTCTAGAAAATCACTTCTCTCTTTTATTTTGTAAAAATAAAAAGCAGTACAGTCAAACCTGGATAAGTGGTTTCGCAAAGGTTCGCCAACTTAACCTCACTTATAGATATATCTCACTTACTGAATTTCTTATTTAGCAGATTGAGATAGCGAATGTCTCAGTTATAGAGGTAATGTTGAAAAACAAGATTCCCAGTAATAGAGGTTTCTCACTTATACATGTCCTACTTTTCCAGGTTTGACAGTAATTCAATCGGGCATGAGTTCAAATGTGGATATTTACCTATTATAATTTAATGGTCCAAAGGTTCAGGGCCCGTAGTAGTCCGTTTCCACTTTTATGAAACGAAGATACATGAATTTATGAACATTCATGCAAATTTATGGCACAAGTAATTTCCACACTTTAATTTCATATTTACGCAAGAAGTGTTCCAGAAAATGTGAGATGTTATATTTTGTAGATAATGAATATTCAGAACACAATATTCTCTCAATTTCAGTTACAATGGTCTACTTTCAGTCCGTCATTTCATCTCTTACTCATACCCTCCCCGCTGGTCTAGTAGTTAGCACACGTTCATTTAGTGTACATGATCCCGTTTTCGGTTCCCAGTGCGAAATTATTAAGCACGTTACGATTATTCGGACTCTACCTTCAACTGTAGGACAACGTTTCGTATAGCTTACTGAAAAGGGAAGTTCAACTTCGAAGAGCAATGATTTCTGTTTAATCTATTGGTTAATAATGAATGTCCAATTGGCAACATCATTGATTTTCCCAATTCCATCTATATTGTCTCAATCATTTTCATTTAATAATAATGATAGTAATAATAATAATAATAATAATAATAATAATAATAATAATAATAATAATAATAATAATAATAATAATAATAATGCGGTGCACTTTTTAAATGCATTACAGTTCCAATTTACTTGGAACTCCACTTTGTAAAAAGCAAAAAATGAAATATAAAAGTTTTTATTTTTATTTTATTTATTTTTAATTAAATGTGCGAATAAGAAAGTTTCTACATTATAGTCATGCAAACTTCGATTACCTTCGAGATACCAACTTTGTTAGACATTATAAACTTCAATGAGTCTCTCTCTTTCTCTATCTATCTCATTATATATTATAGGACAAACCGTTCAGTATGCGTCGCCAGTCTCAGCTTGAAGCGTTACTTTCCCTAGTTTCTGCTTGCTTATAAACTTAATTCCTGAATCTAAAAAAGAAAGAAAGAAGACGATTCCTCAACACTCCATACAAGATGAAGAAAAGGTTCGTTCACCTCCAACATCAATCTACTACGTCTCCCCTGTTTACCTCTTTCCTACCTTATACTGTGGTGGTGGTAGTGTAGTGATGGTAATAATAGCAAGAACATTATTTCTGGAAAAGAAGGGATCAGAGAGAGTATCTCTTTGAAACCACTTTCTATTCTATTGAGAACCCTGCTATTTTACGATATACATAAGTAATATAAACTGTCTCGTTCGTAGTAGGCAGGGAAAGAAAAACCTACTCGCATAAGCACACACACACACACACACACACACACACACACACACATAAAATCTTGTTTTTAAAACGTGATAAAGTGACAAAACAGCAAATGGTTATATCGTATTAAGTTACCCTTGTCGTAAGCGTACGAAGCGTAGCGTAATGTGAAAGAATGGGGTTCGAGTCCCGTTACAAGCTCATGCAAATTGATCCTACGCTAAGCTGTAAGTCCACACTATAGCCTTCGTACTAACAATGGACGTTAAAGCCCGTATCATTTATCCAACCAATAAAATTAAACGTCATATAAATGGGTCAGCATCCTCCATAATGCAACCCAATCATCGATAAAACTTCTAGATACCTTTAAAATCGTACGAAGAATGTCGTAATTGTTTGTGGGAAACAACAACAACAAGATCATTATTTACAATGTTGCTAATACAATCGAGAAAGTATTCTACATTGGAAATATTAACCTTAAGGGGACAGACTACTAAATATTTTTCAAAAGCTAACAATTTAATCTTTTGCCAGTTTTTCTTAAGTGAAAAGAGATAATGAAATGTAACTTACCTCAGTAATAGATCATGTTATTCTACACCCGAAAATACGAATCGGAAGAATTTTCAATGTTGCCATCCATAGAAATTACAGTGTGGCCAGAATTTGAATTACCCAAAAATCTAAGTTATGGCAGCGACTAGAAAAATGAACTGAACGGCAATTGATGACTTATCGTACTGTCTGTGTTCCTTGTTAACTACTTTTTTAAATAATATTTGTATTTATTTTGTAATAAAGAGTACAAAATAAATATTTATTATTATCAGTAGAATCAAAATACAATGAGTGTACATTAAAGGTATCATTCCAGCACTCACCTGGTAAAACGGAAAATTTCAGAAATTTCGAGGATGACGGTCGGTCAAAGAATTTAAAATCTGGAACTACAGAGTCCTATACGATAACAGTATTTATTTATTACGGCTAGACAAATTTAAAACAATAAGTGTCTTAAATAGTCTACTGTAGTTAACTTTTAAACACATTGTAATAAGAAACAAGCACTTATTAATTATGTATATCAGATAACTGCCTTATATAGCTATAATAAGACAATTGCCTAATCATTTAATAAATTAAATCGTTCATTTCTTTCTTTCCTTATCTCTATATACTTGTAGGTTGTAGTATAACGAAAGAAGTCCTGAATTAGTGTATGACTGACTGACTGATCAATGTCCAGACCAAACCGCTTAAGCTAGAAACTTGAAATTTGGACAGTGCATAGGATTTGTAATGTAAAGTTTCACTAAGGAAAGATTTTTGGAAATTCGATGGGTAAGGAGGAGAAATGGGATGACAATTATTAAAGTAAATTGACCATATATGAGGGAATAAAAAACGGTGGAGTTACAAGGACATGAATTTTGATATTTAGATTTTTCATTTAAAATAATTGAAGACGTGTTTCAGCATTTCTTTTATATTCCTCTACAAGGGAAGAAAATAGGCGAGAAGAAACAAAGAGTTGGATTTGTACTTGTTATAATAAGATAACCATATCTCGAAATGTCTTAACATAAGAAACATATTAGGATATGAAACTTCGTATATAAACTCCTTATTCAAAAAAGTGGGAATACGTCAGAGTATTTCCGGAAATTCCGCTGTTAACAAGAGAAGTAATTCTATTTTCTCTCTCTCTCTCTCTCTCTCAATGTATAAAAATGACTTCGAGATCGTCAGCCTCATCATCAGGGAAAATGAGTGAACTATCTGAAATGAATTTTCGAACACAGCACTTAGGCCGAGATGGATTTATATCATTTCTTTTTGCTCGAAATGCGAACTCTAAAGGAGAAAGAGGTTAAATTTTTCGCAAAGAATAATATTACATAAACATATTTTCTCCGTACGAAGCACTAGGTAAAGGTGGAAAAATGATGTGCAAGGCCTAGGCTAAGAAAATATATGGGTCTGGACGCGAAGTTCCAGCTAGCTGAAGGTGCACAGTAAAATTTGATATAGATTTTTTTTAATGCATTCACCTTGCTTTTATTTAATACTCCAGTTTTTTTTTTTTTTTTTTTTTTTTTTTTTTAACATCGTAATATGGCACTCCCTGCAACAACCTTAGCATTGAGTCACACTAGCCACTTTCACACTAGACGAAAGTGTTTTCTCGTCCCCAGGCGAGCAGCTTTCTTCCAGAAAATTTTTTCCGGGAAGGAAGAGGGAGAAAAGGAATCAAAATGTCAGGAGGCTGCATTCGGACACTATTTTGATATTTATTGAAACTTCGCAAATGCATACTTTAACCTAGTCAGACCAAAGATGAACATAGACAATAGCTCTAGGAGGTGCCTTGCACAAGAATGACGCGTAATTGCTATTTAAATTACCATAATTCCAACGAAGAGGCGTTTACCCCCTCTCACAAAACTATGTATGTCTGGAAGAGACTGCCTACGAAGGGACTTCCCAAAGTGCTTCACTGTTTGATAAATTAGGTCGTATTACTAATGCTGGCTCAAAATAGTTGTAATAGTGAAATGTTGGATTAAGATATGTTGCTCTCATAATTTTTATAGTGTATGTATATATGAGTGTTCTACCTGAAGGCAGGTTCTAGCCCACTTACCCTAACGTAGCTTGGCAGGACCACTAAGACAGTTATTCAGGCTTAGGGTAACCAGTTCATTTTCCTTGTGGTTCAGTAAGAGATATGATAAGTTAAGAGCTGGAGTAGAGGACGTGGTTGAGAATTAGGATTAGAAATACCACGTAAATACCCAACAATTGTGTAGTTGTGGCTTCAGTACACAAGTAATCACTTGTTCATGTTAAATATCCTCTAATATAAAGTGGTCTGACTTCCCGTAGTGATAAGGAGTCAGAGAATCTTTAGAGAGGGTTAATTTTATAATGGTCCCTCCTAAAATCTGCCACTGGCTATGATTCCAGATATGTAGAACCTATTTAAACACACACACACAGAGAGAGAGAGAGAGAGATCATATAACTTTTATTTAAAAATTGTGATGTTATGTGAAGAAAACCAAATAGGTCCTTGCAAACCTCGTGTAACAATGTTAGATTAAATGTAGGTCGTCCTCCTTTTCCTTGCAATTCCTCTTCTTTTCTAAACAGACTATGGATATTTATTTGCATCTAAGTTGAGTTGTGTCGCAATCTGTCTAGTCTCACATACTCCATTCAATGTCGGCCTTCGTGGAGTACCTTGCCCTCTACTGTCTGTTGCACAATGGCTTTAACTTTCGTTCCGTGAAAATTTACCTATCATCGTCATTTGCTTTCGCTCGCGCGAGCATTAGTGCCGCTGTAGGATGTTACCTTCTTCCTTCCTTTGTGCTGGCCTCTTTCAGTAGAACTCGACGTAATGCTAGAACGTATTCAGATGAGCTTTCACAATGGTTTAGCAGCAGATAGTAGTGGTCATTTTTATTATTATTTTTTTTTTAAATAGTCGTTTCGGCAGCTTCTTAGGCCTTTATCATTATGCATCCTTTCTACTATTAGAATAATTTGTTCGAATGGCAAGGATAAAGAACGGCACGAACCCTCATTTATATAAAAGAAAATACTATGTTTTAGAAGTAATATCTAAGTATACTTTATGGTTATTTGCTCACCAGTCAGATTATAAATAGCATGTAAGGCAACATTGACCTCTTTGCTCTTTTCAGATTAGTGTGCGTGCTACTGTGTGCTGTCCCGAATTCGATTCCTCAGCAATACTGGCCCCAAATAAAAGCCCGAATAATGTTTTGGTTTTCACTTTAACAGCATGGACTCTCGTATAGTCTCAAAAGGGACTGAAGAAAGAAGTTAAATTCCAATTAACCAATTAAACTTTAATTTTGTATAGTGATGAGCAAACTCATATTTGGTGTCAACTCTAAATGCTGAAGTCTGCAGGATTCGGGTAGAAACAAGACCAATCTAAACACAATACACTGAACAAAGCTATGTGATAAAAATATATAAAAAAACACAAATCACGTAACAGTTTCAACACACCAGCTGTGCCTTCGTCAGACTTCTACTCCATCAGGCTTCCTTCCACTCCTTCAGATTCCTTTATTATTAATTATAATTTAAATGCCTTGGCTACACATGAACGGCCTTCAGGCTCAATCCCAAATCTTATACACTTATCTATAGCAATATTTAACCCATCCTTTCCAATATTTCATGAAACATATTAACCAAATATTGTAAGCCTTTCACATTATTACTAACTAGTAACGAACGCAACGCATCATCCACCTAGCAAACAAAGGAACTCTTTGTTTATTAAACACATAACCCAACCTCAAATAAAAAATCTGACGTATCACAGTATTTAACACAACTTTAAATTATAAAAGGCTTAGAGGATCGCCCTTGTGCACAGTAGGGATGGCCACATTTTCCGGAAAAACGGAAAATATATTTTCCGGAAACCGAAAAATTGAAAACGGAATACGGAAAATTTTCCGGAAAAGCGGAAGACGGAAAATTTTCCGGAAAAGCAGAAAACGGAAAATGTGATTTCCGGAAAAACGGAAGACGGAAAATTTTCCGGAAAAGCGGAAAACGGAACATGTTATTTCCGGAAACCGGAAAATTATTTTTCCGGAAATGGCCATCTCTAGTGTACAGCACGCTTTACTTCTTATGTGGCGTCTGTTTTACTAAATTCTATATTATTATTATTATTATTATTATTATTATTATTATTATTATTATTATTATTATATAAACTCTATTATTTTTATATAATTAACAGGAATAGAATATCTTTTTAAGACTGATATTATGGCTTCATGAGAGATTGAATCAAATGCTTTCTGGATATCAATAAGAACTCCATACAAAGCTGTTTTCTTCTTATTTATTTTCAACCCAGGGCAAAAAAATGAATTAATATACTTCTTGCCTGAATGAAGCATTTTGGACCTCGTGCAAATATATAGCTACATTCAATATTTCTTTTTAAAGGCCGGAGAATATTCTAGAAATAATCGAGGATACCGTAATAGGTCTCCAATTAGATATTTTAGATAGCTCCTCACCAGATTAGGGGATTAGTGTCGTTTTATTAGTTCTTCAACAGCTTGGCACTTTACCTACTGCCAATAACAAATTGTAAAACTTACATAATAACAATATCAACTTTTTTTATTTAAGTGTTATTTTTAAGTCCACGAGAACCAGCTTTAAGATTTTTTCATTAGAAAAACACTCTGAAGAGTCATGAAAGAGTGTAACTTTTCTGAAACATATTTTCTAAAATCTAATTTTTGTTCATAAAATCTAATTTTTCTTCTATTTTATTTTTTCGGATCTACATGGAACCATCAGTACCGCATTTCCTATTAGTCCAATTAGGTGCGTGCCTAGAGCACAAAATTTTTGAAGACTGCAAAATTTAAAAGTTAAATAATATTTTAAAATGTTTTCATGTGAAAAAGTTTAAAAAATCAAGAGGAAATATACGTACTATTTCAGGAACAATCTTTTTTTTTTTTTTTTTTTTTTTTTTTACTATTGTAATATGTTTAATGATAGCATAAGAAATATACAAATAATTCAGAACCTACTTCCCCTTTGTTATTTTTTGTTTGAAGTTGTAGCATCTAGTGAGTGGTATTTAACTGTAATAAATTGTTAATTCAGGAATTAAACATAATTTAGTTATATAAGTTTTATTTTTTTAAGTTAAGGATGAAGGGGTGGTGAAATATGTAATTATTTGGGGTGCCGACAGCAAAAGCACCTATGGGCGTCGAGCTCCTAAATGCGGCCGGCACTGGGAGCCATATAATATATATATATATATATATATATATATATATATATATATATATATATATATATATATATATATATATATATATATATATGTATATGTATATTATATGGCTCATTCTTCAACATTACCATAATAGGTCTCTCTAAAGCTTTTAATCTTTGGTCATTAACATTTTATCACATACTTAGTTAGTTATCCTTTTTCGTTCATAAAAAATGTGGGATATTAAACTACATATAGAATCCAGGGATTTTGGGATTGACCCTCTTGATCCTACAATTTTAAGGAACATCTCAAACGTTTTTCCGTCCCCAATACATCTCTAAGCACTTCATTAAGAGGTACTGAATCATAATAATCTGCAATTTTTATTAAAAATGTATTCCTTTCATAATTCATATCCTTTCCATTACTTCTAGGTTGTAAAATCTCATTAGTCGCCTCTTCCAATTGTTGAGTACTATGACACTTAAATTATTTTCGACATTTCTTACAGTTATTTATAACGTATTTATTTTATTACTACATTCCATAGTATCTATTTCAAGTAGATTTTTCATATCAATATCGATACCAATCTAAACCCTACTACTTCTTTTCAGAAGCTTTACCTCCGCTATTTTTGTCATACTCTTGTATTATTTCCTCTCATTCTCTTATCCTTAATAACAATTAATTTGCCTCTTGCTCATTTCTTTCAATAATTTCTTGCATACATTTACTCATTTTGTCTTTAATCTCTTCCATTTCTAATTTATAACTTTATAACTGAGCTTTTTAACTTAATCAAATTAAACTTACTTTTCTTTATTACCAACACCAATATCTTTCCTTAACTAAGTCCTTTCTTTGAATCATTATCTGTTTAAGCAGCTCTTCAAAGAATTCTGACAGAGGCCTTCAATCTAATATTCATATTAATTCCCCTCACTTCTTTAATGGCCAAATTTCTAACCATTTCATAATCGTTATTATAATCTATTTTACTTCTGTCAAATTCTAAAACACGATCAAATTCTTCCTCAAACACCTTCTCCTGAATTTTAAAATTTCTTGACTACTATACTGAGAAACAAATGTAGGTGGCGTACTTCAAAACATAGGTTACATGCGTAATTCCTGTAGTTTTTGGACTTAACGTACAGCAGACGTATAACTGAAAACGCATATTTTATAATACTTTCTGTATAAGTGTTCCATCTATATGTACTTTCCGTATGAAACAATGTGGGCGGTCAGGATCTCACATACAAATGGACGTATATAACATATAACTGACGAAGGTAACATAAATATATGCATGTGATATACGGAAAACTGTTAGATGTCAGACATCTTGCAAGGGCATGATGTAATATCTAAGGACAGTGCCTATGTAGCATACGGATGACGTATGCTCCGTACTGATTTCTATAGTAAGCAAGAGGATACCGTTTGTACAATATAGCTACCGCTGTCCGGAGAACGGATTTTTCTCTGTGTAATAGTAGCATAATCTGCAGCATCGCTCGAGTCTCATCTCTAAATACTCCTCTAGGTAATCTGTTATGCGAAACTAATCTACACTTCTTTTAACATGTCTTTTAAAGTGTTATCTGAAAAATAACTATAATTTTATTTATATTTGGTTTACCCTTATTTACTTTTGGACTTCCATAAAAATAATGAGTGTGAACCTAGAACCTAAATCCTTCTCTTAGAGTACCTTAGCACATTAAGGCTAAAAATCTAATTTTACCTAATGTTTGGTTTATATTAATTACGCATTATATTAATTATATATATATATATATATATATATATATATATATATATATATATATATATATATATATATATATATATATATATATATATATATCAAGAATGCGAATTGAATCTTTATTTTCGTTTTAAGTTATAATTTTGATGTATCTAAATAAAAGATACTGAACGAAATATAGGCATTCACTATGAATTCTCTAATAAGGACATACACGCTATTCAAGCGCGTAAAAACAATCGATGAAAAAGGGAACCTGTTCTTCCAGCCGACAAATATGGACAAGAAAGCCAATTATACTATGACATGTGGTCAATTTAAGTAGTCATTTGAAAATGGGTCAATTTGTTGCAATGGCACCAGAAAAATCATAGAAGTATTAGTATTTGTAACGTTAAGAGAAACATTTAACACGGTCTTCAAACAGATGCCATAATTTTCGTTTCAACATAGAGTACTTGTGACCATAATACCGGTTGAATTTGTAGCGCGTAGAATTTGATACAGTAGATACTCATAAATGCTCGTAGCGAAAATCTGAATAGGGTAATGTTTAGTCTGTGCATGAGAAAATTCAACTAGGTAATGAATGGTTTGCGCATGTGAAAATTTAACTAGGTAATGCATAGTCTGCGCATCAAAAAATTCAACTGGGCAATGAGTGGTCTGCGCATGATAAAATTCACTGGATAATGCATGGTCTTAACATGGGAAAATTCAACTGACTAATGAATTTCCTGCGCATGGGAAAATCCAACTGGATAATACACATTCTGTACATGGGAAAATTCAACTAAGCAATGAATGTTCTGCGCATGCGAAAATTCAAACTAGGTAATGAATGGTCTGCGCATTGAAAAATTTCGCTGGGTAATGTATGGTCTGAGAATCAGCTTCCAACACTATAATTGCTGGCTTTCTAGGCTGAAGTTTGTCTTATAATACTATGTCAAGAGCGATATTTCTATTTCATTACTCGCGGTAATCGAACTCGAGATTGCGGACACCAAAGGCATGTATGTAGGTGTAGCTATACGAGAGCAAATTAAACTTTCTCTTCCACCGCCAGTGTGAGGTTCTACAGCATACAGGGTGTTTCAAAACAACACCAACAACGTTTGAGAGGTGATTCCTGACATCAAGATAAGACAAAAAGTATAGACCAACCTGGGTGCACAATGTACTTCCTTTCAGAGTTATAGGCTGTCGAAAACATGAAAAAAATGAACTTTAAAGGTCCATAGCTTCAAAACTATGGGATCTACCGTAGTCGGGTCAAGACTTCACTTAGGAAGTACTATGTGCCCTATCCAAATATCCATGTTTCAGAATCCTGCGGTACTTCCGCAACCATTTTTATAGAGAAAGTTGGTGAGTAGGCCTACTTCATATTATGTACCCACAGCCAAGCTCCCTCTATAAAAAATGTTGCGTGAATACCTTAGGATTCTAAAACATGTATTTTAGGATAGGACACATATTAGTTCCTAAGTAGTCTTGACCCACTTCAGTAGGTCCCATAGATTTTGAGTTATGGGCCTTTAAAGTTCATTTATTCATGTTTTCGGCAGTCTATAACTCCGAAAGGAAACATTTGTGCATCCAGGTTGGTCTATACTTTTTGTCTTATCTTAGTGTCAGGAATCGCCTCCCAAATGTTGTCGGTGTTGTTTTGAAACACCCTGTATACTTTTGAAAATCATTCAGCGCTCATTTTTATCGGCTCCAAGTATAAATTCACTTGGACTATCCATTTGCTTTCCATAATGATATATGTAAAACCTTGTACTCTCAGAATGAAAACAGCTATCGATAAATAGTCTATAGATTCGCAATTAGTGTCCTCAGATTTTTTTCCCAGAAACAATGGCCAGGAACATATTATTACTAAATTTCCAAACTGTGGTATAGATAAGTATGCTGATTTTATAACATGACTGTGTCCGCCAGTCAGTCAGTTGACAGTTATCAGAGCAAAAATAGTAAGATATAGAGAAACGATTTCTTGAAACTGATTCAATCCCAAGATTAGGTTCAATCTACTCTATTAACCCTCTAACCGAAACCGGAAGTGGTAGAAATAAACCATTTTTGGTTTTAACATTGATTGCCATAGAGCAGAAACGGTAAAAGATAGAGGGATTTTGTTTTTCTTTTTCGATTGATTCAGTGTATCAAGAATAGATTCTATCTCACTCTCATCTTTCTACTGAAACCAAAACAGGTAGAAATCCACTACAACTTCCAGTTTTAATTTTGAAATGGATTGAGCGTCCCAGAAATAAGTTTCATTTCACTCTTTAACCCTTTATTCTAATCAGAAGTGATGGAAACACGATTTTCGGTTTCAACCAAGGATGTTATAAAATAGAGGATCTGCCCATACGTATCTTCATCCTATGAACTCAATGAAGCCGAATACGTCTGATTGGCTACTCTCGTTTCCGCCATGATTGTTGGCTCGAAACATGGCGATCTTAGTGGCGCGGAGCGGGCAGAGTAGGTGTGGCGGAACTGTGACGTATGGCTTCACGATTTTGTTGTATGGACAGATCCTCTATTTTATAACATCCTTGGTTTCAACGCTATAATCACCATAGTTAAAAAAAAAAGTAATTAATAGCGAAAAGCAGGATTTAAAAAAATGGATTCAATGTCCCCAAAATGAGTTTTTTTATCACCTCTTATTCTTCTATTTAGGGGCATACAGTGTCTCAGTGGTAGAGCTCTTGCGTCTGGTGCGTAGGACCTCTGGTTCGATCCCCGGTCAATGGCGGGCAACATCGTGTCCATGAGTTTCCTTAGGGTACTTCCGTTTCTTCCTACACTCTCATTCCACCGATTCTTCATCATCATTCACTTGCCTTAATCATCCGTCCCCGTTACCCTAAAGGGTATAATCATCAGTCATTAAACTGAAAGGTTTCATTTCATTTTTTTTTCAAACTTATGATATTACCCTTGCTTCCATCTCTCTTAATATAACTAAAAGCGAATCGTTCTAAATGTTAAATATAAATCATGTATCAAATTTGCGACTTCAAAATTACCGTTTCTTTTTCCTGGATGGTGGTTATGTATTGACCGTATACACACAACGGAATTATAGGATAAATACGGTGAAATACCGTACAATTTCAATCGCTGTAGCAGACTTGCGACGTATTAACAAGGCTTTACAAATAGAACTTTTCTGCGTTAAGCTGTAGTAACCTTCCCTTGAACTTTATTAATACTTTAATTTTTATTTGGTGGTATCAAACAAAAATTAAAACACCCGACATATATAAGGCCAGTAAGGAGTCTATATAGGTCGTAGTTTTATTTTTATTTTTATTTATTTATTTATTTTTGGTGCAATATTACATCCCTCCTTGCCGGTAAAATACTGATCAGTTAGCAAACCTAAATGTGTCGGGACATCCTGGGCCCACAATTGGTCTGCAGCTGCGAACATAAATTCAGCTCGCGATCGGACCGAAGGTGGCATGTTAATGGGACTGTCACCGCTTTGTCTCTAATGTTCATGATGATATTCATAATTATATGCGCAGGACTACTTTTTTTGTAGTTTAATAATGATGATAATAAATGTTTAGCATTAGAATTCGAATGATAATTGTGTTAAATGATCTTTTCGATGTTTAGTGCTAAAATATAATATTCGTTTCTTATGTGCCTGTTGCATTGCAACATAAAACTACTTACGTACTTCTTCCCACCAAATATTGTAGAAGTACTGTACAATGTTCCTTTTGGCGATTGTTTGCCCAGTAACTATTTCTTGACCATGCCATTGTTCGGAAGTCTTCCGTCGAGGGTGAATGTGGGTGTGTAAGCGCGTGAGGGGGAGGGAAACAGTAGTGGGAGAGAAAGAAAAAGGGAAGATTACAGACAGGTGTGCATTAGCTCTTGTATGCTTCCTTCCTTCCTTCCACCTGGCTTCTGCTAATACTCCACAATCCAATAGGTGGGTGGAGTAGGATTTTTTCCTTTCTTTTACCTAGCTATTTTTCAACAACTGCGAATAACATTGCTGTTTTGTTGTCGTACCCTACAAACTTATTTGATACGTACTTGACATTTCAAAACCTACATCCCTGGTAGTGTTGGTGATATTCTAGAGAGAAAATTGATTTGTTAGAAGTAAGAAATTAGTGAACATTACGTACACGACACATAATCCATTATTCACATAAAGATGTGATGGAACCAAATACGTTACGTGATACAGTCTCGATAGAACGAGAGGGTCCCCGCGTGGCGTAGTCGCTTACGCTCTCACCTTCGTTGCGAGCGAGCCCGGGTTCGATTCCCTGTGAAGGCACTCGGTCGAAAAAGTGTGAAAGCCAGCTTTTTCAGGCCAGGCACCCTGAATGAGGTTTTCCTGGGTTTTCCTCATTCACACCAGGAAATTGCCGGGGTGGTACCTAACTTATAGGTCCCAGGCCACTTCCTTCTTTCCCCAATTCTTTCTTCCTTCCCTTTCCCCGAATAGTGTGCTCGCCGAGGGACGTCATCTCTCAAACGTGACGGGCTAAATGATGCCGAAAGCCAAGAAATCTAAATCCTAAATCTATAAAACGAGGCAACTTTATGACTTCGATTAAGTATATCGTTAGTACATCTAGTGGTTGGTACATCTAGTGGTTAGTACATCTAAGTTTGTGGTGGATAACGTCATATTTGTGGGTTCTCTCGAGGTACTCAAGCTTCTCCCCACATTTTCATTTCACCAATTCTTCCATCATTATTCATTTGTCTTAATCATTCGTCTCCTTTAGCCTAAAGGGCATCGTGGAACGTTAAACTGATTTTTTTATTCTCTGATAAAAATGTTCGAGTTCGCTGGTAGCAAAACTAGCTAGTTTGCTATACTGGCAGTAGACATAAACTACTCTAATTTACTCGAAAAATTAATGGCTTATGTTAGGAGCACTATGTTATTATTAGCGATATGGGGTATGAGTTACCAAAAACAAAAAATCTACACATATTTGAGCATTTTTTCTGTTTTTTCAAAGAAGTTGAACAAAAAATTCTAAGTATAAACTCAAGAGAATTGTAAATTTTAGTTCTGGAATTATTAGAACATTTCAGAAACAAAATTTCCTGAAGTTGTCTAAGTTGCATTAAAAATACTTACTCATGTAGTTGGAATAACTTGCTACACATTATGTTCTTTTAAATTCGTCTTATTAGAGTTTGGAAAGAGAAGTATTGCCCGCTGAATTTAGTAGGACATCGAAAGTTCGATTTGTTCAACGTCCTTCAATGTCCCTTTACGTTCAACGTCCCTTTTCAGCAAAGAGGATATATGAACGGGTTAAAGTTACAGTGGTGTAAGTCACTTTTGCAAAAAGATGTACTTACGGCCGGTTACACGAACGAGGTTCATAACCAAGTTCAACTTTGAAACTCGTTTGTGCAACCGACCATAGATACAGAAACAAGATCTAGATAAATCAAAAAACAGAAAACTAAAAAACGTCAGAACTTCATTCAACTGAAAACACATGACAGTGGAAGTTTTTGTAGTAAAGTAGTCAGTCGTTTTCTATTCGTGGAAATACATCATGCTTGACCTATCCATAGCGCAAGAGTGCTCATATCACTCTGGCTGTATGTGCATCTAACGGCATGTGTAATCGGATGAAAACAATGAACATTCATTTTTAACTTGGAAGACTATGTCCTTTTTGTTAGGCAACCGGTAGAAGAGCTACACATTGCGGGTTGCAGGTAATTTCAGACTCTTTTGAACCTGCAAAACGTTTCTTGGAGTTTCAAGTGACTGTAGTGCCGCAATTGTGTTACCGAAAGTGGGTTTATAAGTAAAAATTTCCGTTTGACATTTCTGTCATGTGATAGAATTCTTTGAGTCCCGGTCTTCCGACATAAATAAACAGAAAGTTCATTGAAGAAGCTGTAAAATAAACCAATCAATTGCAAATAGAAAATTGCTAATATATATATATATATATATAGGGGAAGTGCGCACAGTACCGGACACCTAAGGTTTTTTTTTCGAATCCACGAGATAAGTAAGAGGTACATCATGAAAGTAATGCAATCATATTAAAGTTGGACATGTATTATAAGAGCTGACATAAAAGCAACTACAACAATGGAGAGCATATATTTTTAAAATGAAAATGAAAATCAGGTTCAAATTCACACACACACAAAAACAAATTCACACCCAGTACCGGACACAACATAAAATACATTTGTTTCCTTTTATGTGCAATGAATAGAATGATATACAGTATGAACGTAAAAAATGTCTGAAGACACTTCTATAAATATTTAAGTAAATAAAACACATCTCGTATTATCGTTGCAGAAACAATAATAATACAAGCAAAGAAATGTCAAGCCGATATCCCAGTACTGAACAAGGAGTGTGAAAATGTGAATATTAGTCTTACCTCACCTGAACATAAACAAGCACTAAAAAAATTGCACCGATCACATATGTAATAGTCAAGATTCTCGCATGCAACATGAGCCCATTTGTGACACAAAATACACTGCACCCACTCTTCGTCGGCTTCACGCGAGCAACAAACATTTCAAGATATTTCCGGAAACTTACAAGTGTCATCCATCCACTTTCTTCAGCAATGAAAACACTATTCGTTGGCGCATCTTTCTTCAGTTCCTCAGATATCCTTTTCCGCGGAAAGACAAACAACGGGGGCAGAAACTGATCACCAGTTGCATTAATCGTGAGTAGTACTGTGATGTTTCTGCTTCTTTCTCCTGAAGTAATTTTTCCGACCTGTTTCTTTCCTTTCTGCGACAAAACTTTAGTTGCATTATCGTGAACCACCGACACTCCAGTCCCACCACAGTTAAATATAATAGAAGGTTTAAAGTTGTACTTTGCAAGTAACTCTTCATATTTGTCAATAAATAAATCAACGTGCTTTTTACTAAACCCCACAGCTCTCTGCATGCTCGTCGACTGAGAAATACGCAACGAGAGTTCAGGATGACGTTTCATGAAACTGTAGTAGAAGTTCTGTCCAACACATTTTTTGTTTTTATTAAACTGATGATTAATTTTGAGGTGCTCTGCTAAATCGAAAACAAATTTCAAAAACTCCTTTTTGTTCATTGGCAGCAATTGGTTGTCCAAGTTCTTTAGATGATTAACAAGCTGCGTCTCCATTTCTTCTAAAAATGTTGTATCAAAACGGCCCATTTGAGGAGTCATTTCTATTGTATTTCCAATTTTCAAGTCTTTCACTCTATCCCCTAAAGTGCTCTTAGGTACCAAAAAGTTACGTGCTGCTACCCTCAGACTCATTTGCCCTTCCATGACTGCTTGCGTTGCCTTCTTCATATACTATTCTATCTACTTCCCCTTTTTCTTGTTTGCCATCTCACCTGGAAAAAACAAGAACGAGAAACGCTACTATTATAAAGTTTCCGTAAGGACGACATTGTGTCCTTGTCCGATACTGGGAACATACATACTGTCCGGTATTGGGAAATTAACATGTTAGTATATAATGTCGGATCAAGTAGTAACACTTTTCGTAATTCAATATTTATTATCATACTTGAGTACATTATACAATAAGAGAACTCATATATGTAACAAAATGTTCACGTACTTACCCGTACAGTCAACACAGTAGACAAAACTTAACACACAGCACCAACATACACAGCAATCAGCTACACACGCCAATATTTCGCTCCACACTGGCGTGACACAAGTCGCAACTTGCTCACCTACACCTTGGACTTACACAATGGTGATGATAATCAGCAAACGTCTGTCATCTATCAGATACGGACTCTACTACTACTGTCCGGTACTGGGTAACGTCCGGTACTGTGCGCACTTGCCCTATATATCTAGAAATATAGGCCTATATTTTTGTTGTGAGAAAAGGGAAGAAATGTGTTGTAAAAATACAAAATTGATAAAATATATCAACTCGTCGATTTCGCTACCTAATCTCTCGTTATTTAATGAATTGTTATCAAATTTATAAATTTCGCTTGACTTCTAGTATGTCTCACCTTAATGATCCAGTGCCAAATAAAATATATAATACAAAGTACCAGACCGTATATATTACCATCTCTTCTGAACTGTACTTGATACTTCAATTCGTGCTGTTTTTGAAATCCAGGGTATAACTAAAAAGTTGCTGGGCCACAAGTTCTGAATTGTCCAGGTTTTGCCATTGTGAATTATAGGATGTGAATCAGTTCGGTTATTTATACAGTTACTAATGCTATTAAAATACTTAAATACAGTTTTATTTTAATTGGAGTAGTTATTTGAACAATTACTACAGAGTGATTCTTTTAAAACTCACGGATTTCATTTGGGTCTAGAATTTCTAACTGAGATTCGATTTTCATGCGGTTTGTGGCAAATGATCAAGCAAGGATGGGAGATTTATGGGACTATATTTACTTGTTTAAATTCATCCGGGGTAATATCGACCACGCCTCAAGAAAACAGCAAATATTCGCCCGTGTACCTTGCAATTGGAATGAGGTTTTGGATTTTTGAAGCGAAATTGCAGAATACAAATTAAGTGTTAGCGGTAACACCCAAAAATCCCATGAGGAATAGCTACAGCCGATTTCTTGCGACAAACAACGGAGAGATTTTTTGGGCGATCTAAGGAGTCGATAAATGACATTTTCCACAAGAGCTGCCTACAGGGTCCGATGCTTGCTTCCCCGTCTCACTCAGAAGCGATTCTGTTTCTTCTTTATTCACTAGCGACCATAGGTATATTATGTTACTATCTGGGACAGAATGTGAGGCAAATTTGTTTCTAAATTACCTTCGCGAAGCACGAACAGATTCCGTTTACCAAAAACTTTTAGGCCCTAACGATAAACTCATGTTGCTCCAAAGAGTACACTGTTCTCACTGTGTCCTGATTATACTCACACAGTAGCACAGAATTGTACAACGCAATTCTCAATACAACGGCTCAGTTTCCTATTTCTTATTCTTATTAACCTTGGCGAGGTTTCCATGTATGAAGAAAACTCAAATCTTTTCACCGCACCGCACTTGATTCCAATTATAAGGTACACTGGCAAATATTTGCGGTTTTTCTTGAGGCGTGGCCGATATTACCCCGGATGAATTTAAACCAGTAAACATGGCTCCATAAATCTCCCATCCTTCCTGGATCATTTGCCACAAACCGCATGAAAATCGAATCTCAGTTAGAAATTCTAGAGCCAAATGAAATCCATGAGTTTTAAAAAAATCACCCTGTAGTTAACTGAACGATGATACAGCGTGCGTTTTGAAAACCCTAACATCTACTGAGAAGCACAGTTCCTTCCTGACATACTTGTGATAGGGCTTTTTCCCCACGGTGTTCGATGATGGAAAACAAGCAACGAGATACGGAAAATACAATCACTACGGCTATCTACAGTTTAGTGGCTCGGGAAAACGTAATGGTAAGTTACAAATTGGAAAAGATGGTTGACCATTTCCATGTAATTCAATGCAATGACACATACCGAACAAGCTTTCCCTGATATCTGCAGGTATATTTCCGAAGTTAAACTACCTAAATAACTGTTCTGTGGTTCGATCAAAACCCATTCCACCGAATAACTCAATTTCATCGGAAGTGGTGCTTATCATTGTGTTTACCAGAGCCGCCCAATTAATACATACATAGTATAATTACTACTTACAATATGCATTAAAACCCACGATTTTCAAATACGGGAGTTGCAAAACCAAAATTTATAAAGAATCGTCCCAAAAGCAATTATTCTCAGTGTTTCTTCAATAGGTATTGTATATATATCAGTACGGAACAAAAGTAGATTTGAACTAATCACTATCAAGACTGACGATTGATTTTTATTTTTCCTTTCCTATTTATTTTATTTTATTTTTTATTTCTTCGGTTTTCTGTAGTTTTATATAATAACGTTGTATGTGTTGGTATCAGTAGGCACGGTGGTTTCTGCAAGTGTTTCGAACATTTTTTTTTTTTTTTTTTTTTTTTTGCTATAATAACGGAAACAACAAATATTTCGAAGAATTCATATGATTGCTTAATTATTCAAATATAAACTATTCAAATTTTTACATTTTTTTAAAATATATATATATTTTTTTAACTTCCGCTGAAAGATTAGTATGGTTTCAACACAGCTTGTTAGATTTCTCGCTTTCTGTGTTTTTTCAAACTTGCTCGCCTCGTTGACTTACATAAAGTAAAGATGCATAACGCTATAAAACATGTGATAAAAATCTAAAGTTTCATGGACATGCATATGGTCAAACACAAATATGAAGCACGCATACTGTACATTCTAGTTCATGACAGAAGGGAGGGTGTAATAGGATCTGAAATAGCTACAAAAGCAAAGCTATAGTATTGCTACTAAAAACGGTGATTTGTTTCCACATATATTATTATAATAATATTTTTCTAATTGTATTAATTCTATATTAAAGCAGAATTTTGGAGCTAATTAATAATTGCCTAACTAATGCACGCAACAGAGTCGATGACACGTGGAATAGACCAATGAAACGAAGGCTGTGACGCGACGTTGCCATGTGGTAAAGGTCTGTGTCTAAGCAGACGCATTAAGTGCGAGCAGAAGAACCGGTGACAAGATGTATCTCGTGCTCTCTTTCAACAACATAGACAAGACGTGGCAACAATTTAACCCTTTCATTTGCTAACAACGTTTAAAGAGATATCGAAGCACCGCCTCCAAATACCATAAACACTGTCCCTTAGCATACTTCAGCTATTGCTTAAGAAACTCGAAGGTAAGTACATCGCCACAGAAGTGAAAACCTCGCCTGTAGATCATAGTCAATCAATCCACTAGCTACCTCCCTGAGATTTTGCTTTATTTAATCACTAAACTACCCAAACAAGGTTTTTTCTTAAAGTTTTCCAAAATAGAACAACAGAAAAAGAACAAGTAGAACTAGCTTATACACCGCACACATACTTAGCCAAGCGATTGGTCCAATTCCTGTTGTTAATTCTACAGTATTACCTACTAGTTGTGCTATATAGTATATACACAATCCATTTTTGACTTCAATAACACATTGATAGTCTAAACATCAAGCAACTGCACGCTGAAAGATTCATAAAAGAAAATTAAAATATTTCTATTGTGATTTTTTCAGTGCATGAGCTATGATCACTTAGATAAATCACATTAAGTTTATAATGCACGATTAGCCCGTCAATTCCCAATTCCATTATTTTAAGTTTCTTTGACCATAAGCTAGTCGTTTTAATTCAAGCAAAGTCACAAATGCCTTATGATGCTTGACTAACACTGAAAAATGTTTCTATTGGGAATATATTACAATACACATATGGAAACCAGAAATGAGTAAAAAAAAAAGTTCATTGTTCCACTTATTTCTCTTAGTGTATACTATTTTATTAACTATTCACATTTTAATCAATTAGACTAAGTAGTATGTTTACAAGTCAGAATTAATCTGTGTGTGTGTGTTTAGAAATGTGAGTATAGTAATTTACATATATAGTATATCGTATATATAGTAATTTATCAAATAATTAAATGCGACTTTCACATAAAGAATTAATCTAATAGAGCTAAAATTATAATATGAACAATTATGTCACAAGAACAATTATATACTTTTTCTTTCAGCATGAAAACAATATTTGAAATTAAGTTTATTATTATTATTATTATTATTATTATTATTATTATTATTATTATTATTATTATTATTATTATTATTATTATTATTATTATTATTATTATTAAGTATTCTGCCTTGTGGCAGTTTCTGAGACTAATGATTTTTTTCTTTTCTTCTTAATTTTCAGTTTTGGCCTGAAAATGTTTCTGCCATGTTTCTCGATTTTCAGCTTCCTCAGCTAACTCCTAATATTTTCTTCTACTTTTCAAATAATCGATCACTTGTGTTCTTCTTCTTCCTATTCCTCGCTTTCCTTCCATCTTTCATTCTATGGCGGTATGAAGAAGACAATTTCTTCGCAAGATGTGTTCAATCTAATGGGTCTTTCTACAAAGGATGGTGGCTAGAAGCGCCCTCTTCTCTCCTATCCGTTTTAAAATATCTTCACTTATTACTCTTTCTGTCCATTTTATCTTCTCCATCTTCCTCCAACACCAAACTTCGAAGCTCTCTGAATATTTTTTCTCTAACTTCCGTAATATCCAAGTCTCTGAACCATAGTCCACTACTCCATACATAGAACTTGACCAATTTCTTCCTGAGTACAATAGTAAGGTTGCTAATTAATTCCTACGATGATAATGAATAAAACGAGAATGATAATTGAATAGATTGTAGAATGAAGAACGTGAAGAGAAACGATTCTAACGGGGAGGGACCTTGAGTAGAGTTACTCCCCTGACTACGCAACTAATTGATAGTAATAAAGAGTAAGCCATAGAACATGATACGGTAAATTAACAACAAACATATTAGTTTAAAGATCCTTGTTTCATACGTACAGTTATAGTTGATTTGAAAATTAGTGTATACTATTTATTTTTTCTTATGAAATGTCTTATATAGTGAACCCACGGATTACAAACGAAGGTCGTACCGTATCCTTATTCGTAAACCAAAATGTTCACAAATCGAAATTATTTTCCATTGAAATTAATGTAAAGATGTGTAATGCGTTCTAGCCACAGAAATATGATGCTGTATACATTTCTATCACTTTTAAATGTGTTCCTGTGATGAAAAATATAGAATGAAAAGAATATTGTCCTTTTTAAAGACCAATAAATTATTCTAAATTAAACAAAAGAGTATAATAGCTTTTAATATATATAGTACGGACGTGTGTGTGCATTCGAATCCCGAAATATTGTTCGTAAGCCGAGGGGAAAAAATGTTCACAAAATTTGTTCGTAAACCGTTGGAATGTACTTGTGACAGGAGATTAATTATAAGAAATATTCATTTCTGGAATCCAATTGGGTAGTAGTACTTTAAGTAAATCAAAGTAAAATAATCTATGATGTACACAGCAAAAGTAAAATTACATAATTGCAATATCATAACAGCACTACTACCGTATGTCAAAGTACATGTTTCACATAAACTTATAGAAATGCGTATCTTGTGGCTCGATATCTGTAATATATCTCGTATAACAACATGATAACTAATTATGTAGTCCTTTACTTAAGTTGTTAACCAGTATTGACATGCAAAATCTGGTAAATTATTTAACCTTTCGGAAATTAACAATTTTCCCAATTTTAGATTTACGCTGTTACAATGTTACCAATTTATTAGCAAATGGAAAATTAATATTCTCGGAATCTATTTTTTTTTTATTTAAATGGTAAATCTATCTATCAAAGCATAACAGGTAAATTCTACTCGCTCCTAATGTTCTAATTAAACTAAGAAACATTTACATCGGTTTAAATATAAAATTCCATTTAGTTCACTATTAGCATCATCTCTCCTATTTTGTTCAGAAGGAACAAACGACAGGTTTGCAATTTGCTGACTGGAATCTAACAAATCTTGCAGTTATATAACTAATAACGAAGATGATGAAGACCATTAAAGTTTTCTTTTGGGGAGGGGGTGATCAAATCTGTAGCCAATTTTTGGTTCTTTATCAAATTTTGAAGTTTGTTTCACCATTAATGATGTTGTGCATTGAAAAGAAGAGAGTAATAATTACTCATTATATTTTTATATTCTTATCACAGATTTTCATAGCCTTACCCGTTACTAATTTCACTATGTCTGATAAAAATCGGAACTTTTACACAAATATTTCACAGTATATATATAGGGTCCATTTAGTTGTAGTGCGACATCTTCAAATTCGAATTTTAACTGGCTCAGAATTTTGTTCAATTTTTGTTGTTTTGTCCACCCAAGAAAAAAATTTGTACTATTCAAATAAACGAGGGAGGGCTATTTCAAAATTTCAGACACTTCGATCACCTGTAATGCGACATCTTCAAATTTCAATTTATGTATCTCAGAATTTGTCCATTTTTGTCCACCCAAGAAAAAAAACATTGTACCATTCAAATAAACGAGGGAGAGCCATTTCAAAATTTGGGACATTTCGATCACCTGTAGTGCGACATCTACAAACTCGAATTTTAACTAGCTCAGAATTTTGTCCAATTTTTGTTCATTTCTGTCTACCCAAGAAAAGATTTTGTACCAATCAAATAAACAAGGGAGGGCTATTTCAAAATTAAGTCACACCATTTAGTTTTGGCGACATCCTCAAATTCGAATTTTTGCTTGGCCAGAATTTTGGACAATTTTTGTCCATTTTTGTCCACCTATGACGAAATTTTGTACCATTCAAATAAACAAGGGAAGGCATTTCAAAATTCGGCCACTTCGGTCACCTGTAGTGCCAATCTTCAAATTCGAATTTTAGCTTGGTCAGAATTTGTTCTTGCTTTTGTACATTTTTATACCAGCAAGAAAAAAGTATACCAGTGAAATACACGAGGGAGGGTATTGACAAAATTTATTCACTTCCAACTGCTGTAGTGTGATATCTTCATATTCCAATATGAACTAGCTCACAAGGGAGAGTCACGTAGTTGCTCCACTGAGATCCGAACGAGACAATTGCGTTTGCATTTGATATGTTATAACTAGACGAATCCCAAGTTATACGTGACACCGGCGGGATAACATGACTTACAACATATTTTATAATGTAAAAGCTACAAAAAATTACCTGGCAGAATAGTTTGAACCGATTCATTTGTTCGGAAATGGTTGGGTAAATGGAAAACTTGGTGAACATGTATCCCATTATTTTCAAGGAGAAACTTTTGGGGGGGTAAGAAACTTTGCCCCAAGGTCCCAAACGGAGTCCTACTCAAAGTTTTCAATGGCAAGGGGCTTAAATAGCATACCGTTTGAAAGCTGTTGTTAAATGAAAGAAGATGGAGCATGTATTGACTTTCTACGACAACCCTTTGTAAAATTGCGGCGGGTCAAAATGTAAACAAAAGCTTAATTGAAAATATACGGCCAACTTGAATCCGAAATGGTTGCTTAAAACCTAGGATAGGCATACCAAACTGCTGAAGCTAGGAATCCAAATTTGGCATAAATGATTACACTAGTTAACAAATTTAAACTTTTTGTTTGTTACATGAGAAAAATCACCTGATCTTAAAGGAACTTTTTGCGCTGAATTCGAATATGCACTCGGTTTCTCTCCATCACGTACATTTTTCCCGTAACAGAGGGATTTTCGGGAAATTCCCTCAAAAATTTCCCTTTTTCAGATATTTTATGCCCCTAGCTCCTGTCCCCTTACATATAGTAACATAGAAATTATACCTAAGTATACCTTGATTTATATTTAATAAACCCTAAAAGTTTCGTAAAAATCGCTTTGTTCTTTCTAGAGAAATAAATATATTTGTATGTATACTGTGTGCACTGTTTATTGCACCTGATAGTAATGCTTAAAGATCTCCTGAGTTGGGGTAAAAACGATTTGCTTTATTACTACAAACACAGACATAAAAATGAATATTTACAATAGTCAACAACACACTTGTATTGATCTCTGTAAATTAGAAACGTGTATAAAAATAGAATGTACTTCCAACGTATATTTTTTTAAACGTACAGTATATGTATATCTTAATACATATACAGTATATATATACAATTCTCCAAGTTTTTTCATTTTGTTCATGAAATGTTTATCAATATTTGTTATCAAATGTAACAGAATGCAAAAGAACTTCCACTTCCCGAGCCCCCTACCAACTGGGAAGAGATATGGCCAAAAGACTCTGATGATGATCATGACCTTGATGAACCATCGACATCAACATGTACATCCAAGGATCCAACGTTCATCCCTGACTGTGTTCGCGAGCCACATTTCATCCGGCAATGTGAACTTAATGACCTAGTCCGTGATTTGCACCTGACAAAACAAGAGGCGGAACTTCTGGGATCAAGGCTCCAGCAGTGGAGCTTATTGGATGCAGAAACGAACATATCAGTGTACAGGAAAAGGCATGTTCAATTTTCAAGCTATTTCTCAATGCAATATAATGTGTGCGTATGTACGGATATAAATGGGTTGATGGCGGAGCTAGGAATTCCTTACGTTCCAGAAGAATGGAGGTTATTTATCGACGCGTCAAAGGTCAGCCTTAAAGCTGTCCTTTTACATAATGGAAATAAAAAACCTTCTATACCACTTGCGCACTCAGTGAAGATTAAGGAATCCTATGACACCATGTCAACTTTGCTAAATCTTATAAATTACAAGGACCATTGTTGGCAAATATGTTGTGATCTCAAGGTAGTTGGTATTTTATTAGGACTGCAGTGCGGTTACACGAAGTACCAATGTTTTTTATGTTTATGGGATAGCCGAGCTGATGACAAATATTATGAAGTGAAGGAATGGGAACCTAGAGTGAATTACGTACCTGGAGAATGCAACGTCAAATACGCTCCTTTGGTAGATCCTAATAAGATATTACTTCCGCCACTTCATATCAAGTTAGGACTTATGAAAAACTTTATCAAAGCCATGGACACATCTGGTGAAGGTTTCAAGTATTTGCGAGATAAGTTCCCTAACCTGAGTGATGCTAAGATTTCAGCGGGAGTGTTTATTGGTCCCCAAATTAGGAAATTAATGCTTGATGATAGCTTTGACAGCAAGTTAAACAGTGCTGAGCTAGCTGCCTGGACAGCATTTAAGTGTGTTGTGCGCAACTTTCTGGGCAATAACAAAGCTGAGAGTTACACAGAAATCGTACAGGACATGATACAGAAATACAAAGAGTTGGGTTGTAGGATGTCTTTAAAAATCCACTTTTTGCACTCCCACCTCAGCTTCTTTCCTGCTAACCTAGGTGCTCTCAGCGACGAATAGGGGGAAAGATTCCACCAAGATATAATGGCAATGGAGAAAAGGTACCAGGGACGATGGGATCCTTCAATGATGGGGGACTATTGTTGGGGTCTTGTTAGAGAATGCAACATTTCTTACAAAAGAAGAAAGTAGTGTACGTTTTTGTAACCCAATGGAAGTTTCATATATTGTGATAGTTTTGATTGTCTTTTCATGACCTTTTGGTACATTTGTATTATTGTTTATTGTAAATTGTCACACTTGTAAATTATATTGTATTATATTTTATATATGTGTTTGTGGTAATAAAGCAAAACGTTTTACCTCAACTTAAGAGATCTGAAAGCATTACTATAAGGTGCGATAAACAGTACACACAGTATACATACAAACATATTTATTTCTCTAGAAAGAATAAAGCGATTATTACGAAACTTGGAGGGTTTGTTAAATATGAATCAAAGTATACTTAGGTATAATTTCTATGTTAGTATATGCAAGGGGACAAGATCTTGGGGTGTAAAATAAACGAAAAGGGAAATTTTTGAGGGATTTTCCCGAAAATCCCTCTGTTACGGGAAAATCGTACGTGATGGAGAAAAACCGAGTGCATATTCGAATTCAGCGCAAAAAGTTCCTTTAAGAACAGGTATTTCCTTTTATGTAACAAAACCTTTGTTAACTAGTGTTATCAGCAGGTGATGGAAGATGCGAAATGTTCAAAAACGCGACATATTGAGTTCAAAACGCCGCACAATGTATCTAACGCATGTCCAACTCAAACCACTGATGTTGGGGAAGCGAATCGTGGTATTTACGTTTATGGTTAATAGCAGATATCCACAAAATATCAAAGAGTATCATTTGTAATCCAATATGGCTGACAGCGTGAAAAGTGAGTTTGTATATAAATATGCTATTTCTTGGAATATTATGACAAACCAACAAAGTTTGCGCAGCTCGATGTACTGAAATGATTTACACGTGGTTTGGTTCTTCTCTCCAATCTTGTAAATGATTTTTTGTATATATATATATATATATATATATACTAGCAGCGTTCACCCCGCTTCGCTGCGGTCACCCCGGAACGCAATAAACTTTGTTACTTAGATAATTTTTACTTTTTCGCTTTCAAGTGATATGATAAAAACCATAGAAGATTGCAGTAAATCTTAACATTATATCGCCTGTCATTTATGTTAACCCGCCCCGCTTCGCTGCGGTCATCCCGGTGCTGGCATATTGTAAAAGTGTCTGTAAAAATAAGCAAATCAATTAAAAAATTTTAAACAGAAGATTCAAGCTATTTTCCGCTGTATATCGCCTGTCATTTATGTTAACCCGCCGAGTGACACGGTCATGCGGGTTGCATATAAATACGTTTATTTTTACCTATGATGAACTAATAACAAAGGATTTGTACGTTATGGACACTTGAATGGTCAATTATCTCAAGACACTGGTAATTAAAAATTAAAGTGATATGATAAAAACCATCTAGGGTCCAAATCCTAATAACCCCCCAAAAATGAAAGAAATTGGTTCAGCCGTATTAGCGTGATGAGCGGACAAAGGATTTTGTACGTTCTCTTTTATATATATATGCTGCCGTTTTGCAGAGGTTGTCGTAGAGAGTAGAGACTTGCTTCATTTTCTTTTATTTTACAACAGATTTCAAACGATGTGCTACTTAACCCCCATTGTCATTTGAAAACTTTGAGTTAGACCCCGTCTGGGACCCTGCGGGGAACCCTGGGGAAAACTTTTTTATCCCAAAAAGTGTGTCCTTGAAAATGATAGGATACATGCTCGCCGAGCTTTCTATTTACCCAACAGTTTCCGAACAACTGACCCGGTTCAAACTATTCTGCCAGCTTAGTAGTTTTTACATTACAAAATACGTTGTAACTCACGATATTCCGCCCGATGGCACGCATAACTTTGGGATTCGTTTAGTTATAACATATAAAATGCAAACACAACTGTCTCATTCGGATCTCAGCGGAGCCACTTCGTGACCCTCACCTTGTCAGAACTTCGTACAATTTTTTAACTCCAAGAAAAAAAAAATCTATTAAAATAAACGAAAGAGCGTCACTTCAAAATTTGGTTAATTCGATTACTTGTGCAACAATATTCAATTTCAAAACTTCATTAACTCATAATTTTGTCCGATTTTTGTACATTTTTGTACCATTTATACAAACGAAGGTGGGCTATTTAAAATCTTAGCCACATCGATCATCTGCAGTGCGACATCTTCAAATTCGAATTCTAACAAGCTCAGAATTCTTTTTTTTTTTTTTTTTTTTTTTTACATCCTTGTACCATCAACAAAACATTTTATACCATTCAAAATAGTCCAGTCCAATTAGACAAAAAAAAAAAAAAAAAAAAAAAGATAAACCCGAAGAAAAGCATAACAAGCTGAAATGTTGTACATACGTTTGGGAAGGTGTATAAACATATAACAACATACTAAAAGTCCGGAAATATCCGGTTATGGGTTGGCCGCTATATTGGAAAATGGCCGACAAAGTGTGTTTTTTCAACGTCATGACTGATTCTCATTTTAATACCTATAACTCACGTTGTATTTGCACTATTGATGTTATTTTTACTTTATTCGAATAACAAATGACTCTTCTTACAGATCAAGTATTACACTTACCAGTTTACTTCATATGCTGGAAGTAACGGAAGGATTTCCTTTTGAAAATCCGCAAAATTTCCCTTATAAATAGTTTTCTTATATATTAGCCCAGAAAAAATCATAACAAGCTGAAATTTTGCACATACCTTTGAGAAGGTGTATATAACAACATACTAAAAGTTCTGAAGTATCTGATGACGAGTTTGGACGCCATATTGGAAAATGGCCGCCGAATAGTGGTTTTAAAGGTAATAACTGTTTCTGACTTTGATAGCTATAACTCGCGCAGTATTTACATTATTGATGTTATTTTCACTTCATTCGAATAACAAAGGGGTACGCTTACAGACCACGTATTACACTTACCAGTTTACTTCATATGCGGGAAATAACGGAGGAGTTTCTTTTAAAAATCATCAAAATTTCCCTTCTGAACATTAGTTTTCTTATACATTAACCCAGAAAAATTATAACAAGGTGAAATTTTGTACATATCTTTGGGAATGTATGTATAACAACATACTAAAAGTCCTGAAATATCCGGTGACGGGATTGGCCGCCATATTGGAAAATGGCCGCCAAATAGTGGTTTTTAATGGTAATAACAGGTTCTCACTTTAATAGCTATAACTCACATTGTATTTGCACTATTGATGTTACATTTAGTTCATTCGAATAACAAAATATCACATTTACAGACACTTACCAGTCTACTACACACATGAGGGAAGTTACGGAGATTTTTTTTTTTTAAATCCGTAAACTTTTCTTCTTCAAATTCCTTTTTCTTAATCAATTAACAATCTCTTCCTCTGAGAGTAGCAATTAATCTTACATTAAATACACCATAATACACACAATATAATATCCAAGTTTCATTCAAATCATAGTGATAGAATCGGGATAACAAATAAAACTTCGTTAAGTACTACTCCTTGACTACGCATAGAGCGAATAAGGCATTCTGTCAAGCTACATTCCCCAACTGTTATGTTTATTTCTTCAACGCTAGTTGTCACATCTCCAGAGAAGTTCTTTGTGAATCTGAAGAGCAAATCTAGATTTATTGGAATACTTTCTAATCATCTCACGGCTGCTGGCACCAGTGTTCTTCAAGCATCTGGAAGTGCACATACTCAGATTTGTGTACAGCAATAGAACTCTCTCTCCAACAGCCACGTCCAGTATCAATTATTGGGGAAGATATTGATCTGCTTGTAGTTTTGGCCTCATTAGCAAGTGAGGAAATATAAAAGTAACCAAGAAAGTTCTGTCGCTTTTTCACCCACCAACTTCGAACATCGATATGTCACCTAATATGTACCTGAAAGATCAAAAATAGTCCCCATCAGCATTGGCGACCTTCTGTCAACGTTATGGAAGGCCATGGATTCCATCGCTTGGATAGAACTTGGTGGATCGTGAAGCGAAGAAGGTATCAAGTGCATTTTGCACTTCTGCTTGGGATTTTAACTGGCGTCCTCTAAGGTGATTATCCAAGGAATGGAACAAGTGAGAAGCGGACGGTGCAATGTCCAGGGAGTATGGCGGATGCAATAGTGTTTCCCATCTAAGGCGTAGAATGGTGTCCTGCGTCATCCTAGCCACGTGGGACTTAGCATTGTTCTGTAACAGGAGGGCCCCATCGCGATTCAGAAGTGCTGACTCCAGAGTTTTGAGTTTTTCTTGAACACGACTCAACTGCTGACAGTACACAGTTACATTGATGCTCTGACTAACTGGTAGTAGTTCGCGATGCACGACGCTGCGAGCAGTCTACCAAACACACATGAGGACCTTCTTCTGGTGCAGTGTTGGCTTCGGCTGTTTTGGAACCGGTTCATGGGATGCTAACTAATGATGACGGCGCTGTTGAGCTTCGTATAGGACCCATTTCTCATCACATGTCAATAACTGTCCAGAAATGGCTCCTTCTTCAGATGAGACAGCAAAGAAATACAGGTATCTGCTCACGTTGCCTTCTGTGCAGGAGTCAAATCATGTGGGACCCATAGACTCAACTTGTGGTGCATTCCAAGTTGATGGCGGTTGTGCCGAATGGTTTCTCCACTCACACTGGTTTCTCCACTCCAGTCCCAGTTTTTCACATATCTGGCCACTGTTCACCTCAATTGCTCCTTGAAGATCATTTTGTACATATGTTGGTCTTCCGGCACGTGGTGCGTCTTTCAGTGTTCCGTCATCATCCTCAACCACCGCTGCACTGTTCGTGTAGTTACGACACACTCACCAAATACCTAGTATATCTTTCGCCCCGCTGCAGCGATATTTGACCCCAGTTTCAACTCGAACAGCATACACGCATTATTATGTTCTGTGGAGGTCACATGTTCACTCTGTCCTTACGCCAGTTCACGTTGTAACTAAACTTCTACAACCAGGTAGTAAGTTGGATATACCTACACCAACAACAACAACTGACCTTCGCCCTATTTCCATTCTCATTCAACTCACGGTGTGAGGGCCAATTGAACAGAGACATCCACACAAGCGACAGAACTTTCTTGGTTACTTTTATTTCCTCACTTGCTAATGAGGCCAGAAGTACAAGCAGAACAATACCTTCCCCAATAATTGATACTGGATGTGGCTGTTGGAGAGAGAGTTCTATTGCTGTACACAAATCTGGGTACGTGCACTTCCAGATACTTGAAGAACACTGGTGCCAGCAGCCGTGAGATGATTAGAAAGTATTCCAATAAATCTAGATTTGCTCTTCAGATTCACAAAGAACTTCTCTGGAGATGTGACAACTAGCGTTGAAGAAATAAACATAACAGTTGGGGAATGTAGCTTGACAGAATGCCTTATTCGCTCTATGCGTAGTCAAGGAGTAGTACTTAACGAAGTTTTATTTGTTATTCCGATTCTATCACTATGATTTGAATGAAACTTGGATATTATATTGTGTGTATTATGGTTTATTTAATGTAAGATTAATTGCTACTCTCAGAGGAAGAGATTGTTAATTGATTAAGAAAAAGGAATTTGAAGAAGAAAAGTTTACGGATTTAAAAAAAAAAAATCTCCGTAACTTCCCTCATGTGTGTAGTAGACTGGTAAGTGTCTGTAAATGTGATATTTTGTTATTCGAATGAACTAAATGTAACATCAATAGTGCAAATACAATGTGAGTTATAGCTATTAAAGTGAGAACCTGTTATTACCATTAAAAACCACTATTTGGCGGCCATTTTCCAATATGGCGGCCAATCCCGTCACCGGATATTTCAGGACTTTTAGTATGTTGTTATACATACATTCCCAAAGATATGTACAAAATTTCACCTTGTTATAATTTTTCTGGGTTAATGTATAAGAAAACTAATGTTCAGAAGGGAAATTTTGATGATTTTTAAAAAACTCCTCCGTTATTTCCCGCATACTTGAAGTAAACTGGTAAGTGTAATACGTGCTCTGTAATAAGAGTCCTTTTTTTTAAATGAAGTAAAAATAACATCAATAGTGCAAATACAACGTGAGTTATAGCTATTAAAGTGAGGATCAATCATGACGTTGAAAAACCACACTTTGTCGGCCATTTTCCAATATGGCGTAACCACCGATCCGAGCCAACAGCTCACCCAACCGAGCCGGATCGAGCCGATGGCTCATCTGAGCTGGGCCGAACCGAGACGAACTGAGCCGGTGGCTCATCGCAACCAAGCCAGCTCGAGCCGATGACTCAGTTGAACCGAGCCGAACCGAGCCCATGGATCACCTGAGCCGAACAGAACCAAGCAGTGGCTCACCCGAGTCAAGCCGAATCGAGCCGACGGGTCACCTGAGCTGAGCCAATGGCTAATCGCAACGGAGCCGGCTCGAACCGATGGCTCAGTTGAACCGAGCCGAGCTGGTTGACATCACTATGAAGATGTCACACTACAGATGTTCGAATTGGCCAAACTTTGAAATGACCCCTTGCTGTTTATCTAAATAGTAGAAAATTTTTACTGGTGATAGAAGAATGTACAAAAGTTGGACAAAATTCTAAGCTTGGCTAAAATTTTAAAATGTCCCTCCTTCGTTCATTTAAATATTACAAAATTATTTTTGATTGTACGACAACGTACCGGAACCGGACAAAATTATGAGAACCGGACAAATTAAAATTTGAATTTAAATATTGTCGCACTACAGGGATCAAATTGGCCAAATTTTGAAATGACCCTCCCTCTTTTATTTGAATGGTACAAAACTTTTCTTTGTGATAAAAGAATAGTGATGAGCGCAAGAGCCTTGGTCTTGCAGTTTTTGCAAGAGTCTTGCATGCAAGACCAAGACCAAGACCAGGAATCTCGATGCAAGACCAAGACCAAGACCAAGACCAAGACCAAGGGGTGCAAGACCAAGACCATACCTGCAAGACCAAGACCAAGACCAAGACTCTTGCGCAAGTCTTGAACAAGTACCGGCACTACTTGATTTTTTTTATATAATGTAAAAAAGAAGGGGATGGATTTCTTGGCTTCAGTAAAAATGCTGCTGGAGTGAATGTATTCCCAGTAGTTTATGCAACCCGTGTGAGTCGACCTGTCCCTGTAGCTTATAGCAACAGTATGTCGTTTTCTGAATTGGTTGTTCGCGTTTTCTGTAGATATTACTCGTTTTCAAGACACACAGGTGTCATCTCGCACCATGTGAGCTTTTTTGATGAACAAACACCGTTTGCGTGGGTTTTCTCGGTATTTTTTCGTTTCCTCCTACATTCTTCATTCCACCATTTCAGTCATTTCTCATCATCACTGTCTCCCTCTGCCTTGGTGCAAAATCGTGGGACGTTAAACTAGATACTTCATTTCATTTCAAAGCATATTAGTGGTGTTCTTCTTCCAAAACTAAAGAGAAATGTAGTATTGAACAGTAGCGTACGCAGGAATTTATTTCGGGAGGGGTCCAAACTCAATATGAAGGTATTTTATATTAAAATTCCTAAAATTGCCCCTAAAATTAGACTAAATTTACACAAAAGTCGAAATTTCGGGGAGGGTCCGGACCCCCAGAACCCACCCCCTGCGTACGTCCCTGGTATTGAACATCGGTAATACCGTACACGGGCATAGGTGTCGACTACATGGACATGGCCTTGGCTCCTAGACTCAGGCATCCATTGGAAATTTTCAATGTTTGCTCTTAAAACTAATATCGAAATAACATTTTCATGACATTGACAAAAACTTAGTGCATATGACCGCAGGTTTGATTTTATGGGCGGATGCTTATACATTGAATAATTGTTTATTAATATAACTTTTAGCCTCCTTAGGTATACGGCTCATTGAAAATTGAACGATATAACATTATACTACAACAATAAATTTATGTTATAAAATTGAAAGTGACTAGTTTTGTGACTCCTAATTTCTTGAACCAGCCGACCGATCTCGATCAAATTTTCAACATAGATGAGGTTTGGGCCTGGGAGTGTTTTCATCATTTCACTTTGACGGTAAAACTTCGGGGAGAGGAAGTTATAAAATAATAAATAAAACTTAATAACTCTTGAACCAAACGACCAATCTCGATTAAATTTCTAACATTGACGAGGTTCAACCCTGAAATGTTATCTGTCAGTTCACTTTGACGGAGCAATGTAAGAGAGGAGGAGGAGGGAGAGATGTACAAAAATCAATAAAAATAAAAATAAAAATTACTAAGTTTGTGACAATAACTCTTGAACCGATCTCAATCAAATTTTTAACATGTATGAGGTTCGGTCCTGGAAAGTTTTTAGAGTTTGTTTCACTTTGATGGTAGAACCTAGGGGAGGAGGAAGGGAGAATATATATATATATATAACTTAACTTTTGAAACACCCGACCGATCTTGATCAAATTTTCAACATAGATAAGGATCGGACCTGAGATGGTTTCTCATATATCAGTTTGACGGTGCAGTTTAGGGGATAGGGAATGAAAGATATTTAAAAATGATCGAAAATGACCGATATTGAAATGGAGTCTACAGTTTTAGGGGTCGCTGAGATAAACAGTGACACTTCCGTTGCTATTTAAATCCAAGTTCAGGCGGAGAGGAAAGAGAAGATACAGAAAAACAATCGAAAATGACAAATATTATTGTCGAATTCATAGTTTTCCAGTTCGCTGAGTTGAATACTGACACTTCCGATACCGTTTACGACCAAATTCAGCCTCGTAACTTGGGGAGAGGGAGATACATAATAATGATCAAAAATGACCAAATATTAATGTCAAATCCATAGTTTTCGGAGTCGCTAAGATGAACAGTGATACTTCCGATTCCGTTTAAATGCAAATTCAGCACCGCAACTTGGGAGAGGAACAAGATATATAAAATTATCAAAAATTACCATTATCAATGTCGAACTCGTGGTTTTCGAGGTCATTGAGATGAACAATGACACTTCCGATGCCGTACCTCACAACATGGGGTGAGGGAGATATATAAGTTTAGTGAAAATGGCCGAATCCTTAGTTTTTGGGGTCTCTGAGACGAACAGTGACACTTCTGATGCCTTTTAAATTCAAATTCAGCCCCGCAACTTGAGGAGGAGGAGGGGAGAGAAATATAAAAATAATCGAAAATGACCGATATCAGAGAGCGCTTTACTAATAGTAAAACGTGACTGACTAACGAAATATGTTATTATTATTAAGTTTAACCCAACGAAGTGGGTAATTGATGCTAGTAATCCATATTCACAAGTGAGACTTCAAATAACTTGGAGTTTGATGCAGTTATTTTGTATTTCCAATACAGGTCAAAATTATTTATATAGATTGAATTTACACAAAAGACAGACAGTTGAATCGTTTTCAGCTTTCACTCAAATTATTCTAAAATATTAAGAGGTTTGATTATAATAATTATTATTTTAATTTTCTCCCCCTCTTTTTAGTCAATATTGCTAAATATATCATCATCTTCATAATAGCTATTCTGCCATTATTGACAGGTTACTTGCTGCAACTGAGAAGCTTCAACGTTCAATGGTCCTCAGCTAGTCTCTTCGTCTTGACGTAGCAATTTTCTATTTTAATACCTTCCTTCAACTAGTCTTCTTCGCTGCCTCCATCTCTTTCCTTCCAAAATACCCTCTAGTCCCTCATAATACAGTTCCTCCTCAGCCAATATCCTAACCAGTTCCTCTTCCTCCTCTTAACAATATCTAAAATTCTTCTTTTTTCCCTACTGCTATTTTTTTAACAACTTCTCATTCGTTGTCCGTTCAACACAGCTAATTCTCTCTTTTTCTCTCCAGGGCTATGTATCGAAAGCCTGCAATTTTTTCATTACTTTTGCGTAATTTCAATATTTCTTCTTCATAGAGTACATATTGGAATCAGTAAAACAAAATCTCAATATTTAATGGAAGTTTGATTAATACAAGGATTGGCTAATCGTGGTTGAAAAGAAAAATCTGATGCCTTTAGAGTGTAAAAATAATTTTGCAATTCATGGTATTTCAATAATCTGTGCCGTCTTGATTTTCTTTCATGCGTCTCAGGGGTAGCCTCACCAGTTTGGGAACCAGTGGAGTGTTAGATCTGTTAAAAAATATAAACAGATTGCGAAACGTTGTAATTTAGGCATATCTTACAAGTAGTGAAGCGTGGGCACCCAATAAAAAAGGGAAGGTCATCACCTATGTTGACACTATCACGATACTTACACAAAGTTAAACTATATTACATTTAGAAACATGCATTGTATCTCCGTTACTATTGGCGCATTGTAGAGTTTATTATCCCTTATATCCATAGTAAATTTACCTATGAAAAGCTTGAGATTTCTTAAATGCAAGGCTTGCAAGACTCTTGCATGCAAGACCAAGACCGGGATAATAAACTCTACCGGGGTGGTCTTGGTCTTGCATTTGCTCATCACTATAAAAGAAATGTACGTAGTTCTCAGTTAGTCAAAATTCGAATAAAAAGATGTCGCACTACAGAGGATCGAACTGGCCACAATTTGAAATTACCCTTCTTTGTTAAATTGAATGATACAAAAAAAAATTTCTTGGTGGTACAAAATGAACAAAAGCTAGACTAAGTTCTGAATAATTAAAATTAGAATTTGAAGATTCGCACTACAAGGTGATGGAAGTGGAGAAATTTTGAAATGGCACTCTCTCTTTTATTTGAATGAGGAGAAACATTGGACAAAATTCGAAAAACTGGAGCTAGTTAAAATTTGAATCTGGAAACATCGCACTACAGGTAATCAAAGTGGCCGAATATTGAAGTAGCAAACCCTCGTTTATTTGAATGGTACAAAATTCTTCCTTTGGTGGACAAAAATGAAAAAAAAAAAAAACAATCACAACTAGTTAAAATTCAAACGTGAATATGTCGCACTACAGGTTATCGAAGTAGCAAAATTTTGAAATTGCGTTACCACGACTATTTGAGTGGTCCAAATTTTTTTACATGGGTGCACAAAAATGGACAAAAATTGTTCAAAATTCTGAGTTAGTTAAAATTTGAATTTGAAGATGTAACACTAAAGGTTGTCGAAGTGGGAGAAATTTAGAAATCGCACTCCTTTGTTAATTTGAAAAGTAAAAAAACTTTTTCTTGGCTGGACAACAATGGACAAAAATTGGACAAATTCTGAGATACTTAAAATTTAAATTTGAGGATGTCGCACTACAGGTGATCGAAGTATTCCAAATTTTGAAATGGTCCCCACTCGTTTATTTGAATGGTACAAATTTCTTTCTTGGGTTGGCAGAAATGGACAAAAATTGGACAAAAATCTGAGCTAGTTAAAATTCGAATTTTGAAGATGTCGCACTACAGATAATCAGATTGTCTCAAATTTTGAAATGGCCCTCCCTCATTTATTTGAATGGTACAAAAATTTTTCTTGGGTGGACAAAAATTGTACAAAATTCTGAGCTAGTTAAAATTCGAATTTGAAGATGTCGCACTATATGTGATCGAAACGTCCCAAATTTTGAAATGGCCCTCCCTCGTTTATTTGAGTGGTACACATTTTTTTCTTGGGTGGACAAAATTCTGAGCTAGTTAAAATTCGAATTTGAAGATGTTGCACTACAACTAAATTGACCCTAATCTACAGTAATACAGAAATTCATTAGTGTAAAAATTCTCTCGTCACCACTTTAAGTGAGATGGGAATTCCCATCTCGCCTAAAATGGCTGAAATTTTTATATTGGAGGCATTGTGGTTGACAAGCCGTTAGGTGAGACAGAAGGATCGCGTAAACTCGATGACCCTATCTAGAATCAAACTCGTGAAAACTAGCCTAAAAACACGGGGATTACGCAATTGTTCCTTTGCAATATTCTTTTCATTACAATAGAATGCGGTCTATAAAGATACATTCTACTCACATAATAATTTCCCAGGATATTCTATTATTGAAGATATACTACCGTTCTGATTCCTCTACCATTGATTGGCT